>NC_142704.1:15706450-16306450 GCF_029339155.1 Prunus mume
ACAAGACTGCAAGATAAACCTCTCCAAATTTTGCTGCAAGATAGAAAGAGACAGTAGTTGAACCAAACCCCAAACGAAAAAAAAAAAGATCAGAAAAAAAAATTTCATACTCAGAGAATTAGATCATACCATTTATTTATTTATTATATTGATTGAAATCTTAGGGGGAAAAAATTAATGGCTAACATGTGAAATATGGGAGGGAGAAGAGCTACTTCTTATTTAGTGCTGGTAGTGATAGAGAAACTATCAAGGGCATAAGGAAGATTTGGAAGAAGAAGAAAAAACAGAAGTGAAGGCATGAAGAAGAAGATGACGTGAGAGAAAATGTTAATGCTTTTAGGAAGTTGGGAAAACATAAATGAAGAGAGATAAAATATTATAGTAAGTTAATTAAAATTAATTTAAACAAATAATTATTTAAAGAAAAAGAATTAATTTGTTTAATCTTAACCATTCATTGTAGCCTAATCTAATGGTTAAAAAATTGTGTCAAAACTTGTGTCAAATTTGTGGTGCCACAGATGAGAAATTATAGAATAGTACGGTATTACCACATCAGCATATGATACTCCCATTCAAAATTTTTCATGTGTCCCATTTAAAATAAAATTAAAAATACTAGTACAGCTGGACTTTGACCTCCAATTTTACCCTTTAAAATAACATTAGAAATAAAATAAAATAAAAGAATACCTAGTCAATCTCCGCAATAACCCTACCATGCCTCCTCCACCGTCTCTTTCCCTTATCTCCGCCAATTCTTCTTCTTTTTGTTTTTTTTTTCTCGACAGTATCATTGAATCCATCTTCCTTTTATACAGTCTACCCTCCATTTCTCTCTCCCTCTCCCTCATCAGCTACCACTTTATTTTATAGTTAGTTTTAAATTCACATCCCAAAAGAACTTCTTAGGGTTTTTACTTCAGTTTGCTTTTCTGTAGAGTTTTTCCCTCATGGTAATCCTCAGAGGGTGATGGTTAGAATACAAAGTAATAAGAAATTGGAACATGAGGTTTTGAGGCGAGGAAGACGACTCCATGGAGAAACTGAAGGATTGGGAGAAGATGAAGGAAGTTGAGAAACGATGCACATACAAAGAGTTGGGTGCCTTGGTGGGGATCTTGGACTTGTAAAGAGCTCGGCCAATGGAGAAATTTATGTTGTTTGTAGAGATGGAATTGCAGGTAGTATAATTAGCTGGAGGAGAGGTTTGAGATGTGGGTTTGTTTCCTTCATTGTAGAAAAGAAGAGGAAGCTGAAAAGGAAAAGGGAGAAATAAACGGAGATTGGGGGTGGAGGAGGACTCCCAGTTGAAGGATTTTTTATTTTTTATTTTCTTCATTTTTAATTTAATTCCAAAGGGTAAAAATGGAAGTCAAACTCCAGTTGTATAAATAGTTTTAATTTTCTTTTAAATATATATGACACATGGCAAATTTTGAATGGAAGTATTATATGCTGACGTGGTAATACCGTATTATTCTATCATTTCTCGCCACGGATCCGCCTATATATATATATATATATATATATATATATATATAATGTTCAGCACAAAAAAGAGTTTCGTCAACACAATGGACATTCCTCATGGGATGTCCTACAAATTTATTCCCAGAACATCCCGCAAGAGAACAATGCTCTTATATGGTACTTTCCAACACTACTCACTTGTTCTATTTCTTAATTCTTTTATTTTCTTCCCCAAGTAGAGTATAAATTGCCGTAAGCATAAGGCCATCAGTAATGAATGAAATTATATATATATATATATATATATATAGAGAGAGAGAGAGAGAGAGAGAGAGAGATCTTTCAAATAAGCTTATTTTAGGGACACCTTTGTAGGGCCCACTCCACATTTTATTACACTAATCCAAATATTCTATGTTTTAGATAATCATTCAAAGATCATATCTACAAAAAAAAATCACTTGAATCCGATATCGTTTGACCACTCAATTGTATTATTGAAATTTTAGTACATTCGTAAAGCACACCGTGTTAATTGATTTTGTAAGACACAATTGGATGTTGAAGCAGTTTCCGATTTGACTAATTTTTTGCAAAGACGATCTATAAATGTAGACTTAAAAATATAGATGGTTTGTTTAGATCGTTGGGAAAAAATTTATATGGTACGCTAAAGGGCGTCACTCAAATAAAATGATTTGAGGGATCCACCACAGTCCAAACAATCTTTTATTTTTTATTTTTATTTTAATGTTTTGTTGGTGCTACTCAGTCCAAACAAGTTGCACCTACACAAAATTGGATGATTTTGGTCATGTTGGTGACCCCACTTTCATCTGTCAAATCTCCACCGCCTATTCTCCCTCCCCCTTCCTTTATATAATAACCCCTCACCCCTCTCATTGTTTGTCTAAGTTCTTTCTCTTATTTGGCAATTTGGCACTCTCACCACATTTCTCTGTCTCGCCATCCTCTGCACTCCACTTCAAATTTCTCTACCCCTTCAAGAAAACCCAATGGCTTGCTTAGAGGTCAGCAAGGAGGTGAGAAAAAATGTTTCAAATTACAATGCCCTTCTCTCTCTCTCTACCCTCCTTGAGCTCCAATTTGCTCAGTTTTTTCTTTTCTTATATCTTAAATTCTCTTTAAGAAATATTTTTTCCATTTTTCTTAACAACTTCCAGGGCAAGTTCAAAGAAGATGAAGATGCATGCACTCTGGATGGTACAGTTGATATGCATGGCCAGCCTGCAATCACAGCAAAATCTGGAAGATGGGTTGCTGGGATCATCATTCTTGGTAAGCTCCACAAGAAAACAGAACACACAAAAATTTCTTAGTTTATTGGGTTTCCTTGATAGTTTGTGTTAATCTTGAATTCCTTGAAGCTCATGCACACTTTTCTTTTTCCTTTTTCTTTGGTGATCATTGAATTGGTCATTTTCAAAAATAAACATTTGGTCACTTTCCAAGGTCCTCTGATGTTGGGGCTTAGTTTGATGTCCTTGTTGCCTTATTGCTTGGTTCTCACTCAGCTTATATACACAGTAACTTTAGGTGGTTTTATATCAGGAACATTGAAGAACATCCAAACAAACTAGAAAACAGAGTTTATCTGAAATGAAAACGTGTTTATAGATCAGCAGTTGGAAGAGGAGGTTTTTTATTTTTGGGGTGGGGGTTTGGGGAGAGATATGATCTGTCAAATACAAGTCATAATAAGTGGAAGGGGAAAAAGACAATATAAGTGAATGGGAGAGGTAACATTTGGCACTGAAAACCAAACCAAGTGTTGCAGAGACTTTGTTTGTTGCATGCTGGGTTTTAGCCACCTCATAATCACCATGTTTTTAGAGAGAGAAAAATAGACATCATAGCTTGAAGAGAGAGAGAGGAGAGAGAGAAGCCTTAAAGGCTTGAGTTACAACTTTAGTTTCAACTAAACGACTTGACAAGAGAATTGAGAAAATGGAGTTAAGGTGAGGAAAGCGTGCATTCAGAGTAATACGTGCCGGACACGTAATCAGTCCCTTGATCTTCCGTGACGTGGGTTTCTGCCACGTGGTTTTCTTCAATATTTAGGCCAAACAAAATTTTATGGAAGCAATTGCCCCCAAAAAACCTCCAAATTTTTCCGTAACCGCAAAAATTAGTCTCTGTTTTTCTTTTTTAGATTAATATGAAAATGTCCTACTTTCCAATATAATTTTGTAAAATTAGGAAATTAAATAATTTAAAGCATGACTGTAAAATCAAATAACTTTGTCACACCCTAAAGATTTTCTTCTTTTTTGCCTTTTTTATTAAAAGACATAAAGGGAGCAGCATACCATACAAAACAGTCACGATCACCGCACAAGTTTAGGTCAATTTAGGTGTTAAAAAGACAAAAAAATAATGAAAATTTCATAGACTTTTATTAAAATATTGCATATTTAATTTTAAAATAAAATTGAAAGCATTTGCATGGATGGCCCTTGTCGCAATTTTGTTTTTTTTTTCCCGAAAGGAGCCTTTCTTTCTACCAAGACTATTTCATAGTGAAATGGTTTACACGCCACAATTACATTAATTTTACTGTGGCAGAGCAACCTAATTATATTTGCATGCTTTTATCACATTTTCTTGTGGTGCTTGTCAACTTGCTGAATATATAGCCTGAGTGCGCATGATGATTGATGCTTATTAATTTCTGGCCGGTGATCTGGTGTGGAGGAGTCTGATTTCAGTTAGCTATGATTGAAACAGAAGATGGACCATTTGTTAATAATTGAGATCTCAAGCTATGATTTTGTTTGATGAATTCTAGCCATATGTGGTCTTTGATTTTGTTTTCAAAGAAGTTTTGGGAACTTCTCTTTTCCATTCTTAATGCTTAGGAATTTTCTTGGAAGCAACTCTGAAAATGATTTCTCTAATCACCCCGAAAGCCTAAAATTGATGCACATGAAACTTCATTACCCTTGGGATGTTTTGGGAACGATTTCTCCTAGAGCTTAGGCGTGCAACCAACAATATCAGTAGACTGCTTAAGATTGGAGAAGGTGGATTTGGGAATGAATGTTTATAAAGGTTCAATGAAGTCTTGATGGTGCCAAGGGTGATCCAATCGCGGTTGCCATCCCATTAGAATGCTTAACAATGATGGCTTACAGGTATATATGGGGTTTAAGCATCTTCCTGTTAATTGAATTGTTAAACAATGCCCTCAAGAGTTTTTTCCTTTATCACAGGGTAAGTGTTTGATAAAATGTATTTGGTTTTGTTCTACGAATTCAAATGACTTGGTGGCGTTTAATTTTTCTTGACTCTTTTGCAGAGAATACTTTGAATAGAAAACAGAGAGATGTTGCAACGAGTCTCATATTTGTTTCTTTGGTCGTTCATTTTATGAAATGGTGGGTTTTGTTATTCTTTCATCGCGAATTTTTCAAGTGGTATCTATTTGTTATTATGTTATTTCTTTCTTGAGTTTGTTGTTTGGTTCTTAGGTTATATAAGCAACATGGTAAAAAAATCCTCACGAGAGTCTCTAAAGTAATTATAGTTAAAATGGCTAGAAAGCTATTATAGCAAACTACTTAAAAAGTATTTTGGTTCGGCGCGTTAATACAACAAATGATGATAACAAGGTAAACCTTTTTTGCTTTTCAGCAAGTACAACATTAAAAGTTATGTTTTTGTAATTTATTTAAATCCCTATTTAAGAGTATGTAACCTTCCTATTGCTTATGGTTGTACATGAAAATAGTATATTGACAAAATCTCATACCAGGATGCAGAGTGTAATAGGCATGTTTCACTTGTCTCTTTGGGTTGGAGTCTTCTAATTTTGAAAGAATGGAAAAAAAAAAGAAAACAGAGCAATAAGTATTGTTTTATTGGAGAAATATTTACTTTACCTACCTATAAGTTAATGATGACAAGTGACAAATATAGGTGGCGTAAAAATGGTGCACTTTAGCAAGCTCAAACATGCAAATGTTCGTCATATCATTTGGACCTACAAAACAGTTTCTCGGATTAGGTATTGTTTTTATTTCAAATTAGAAAAAAATTAAAAAATAAAAATCATAACTTTGATGATGGTACTCTAATTTTGTAACAACGTTTTTCTTTTGGTATAGTAGAAAACTTAATCAAAGACATAAAGACTTTCTACGCCAGATACTTTATCACTTTAGCATCTCACAAGTGAATGAGTTTACACTTTAATTTATTTTGTACTCATTTTTATACCAGTTTTACAAACATCGTACCCGTTGCTATGTGAAGAAATTAGAGCACAAAATTAAGGTAGCAAATCATGAAACTGTTCCTTTAATCCTCAAGCAATTTCTTATTAATTGTTTTATTGTTAAACAAGGCTTCTTATATAGAAATGAAAGGATTTTCCTTTTGTCTCTTGATTTTTGAAAATAACACTGCTTTTGGTACAATTTTCTTCCGATAATTGGAGTAGGCATGTAGCAAAGGATAAACTATCAAAATTGAAGGTGAGTATACATGTTCCCAAATTATGCTAAAATTTTGTCAATTACAAATTTAAAAGTATATGATTAAACTTGTCTCATCTCATGTTATTTATGTATAGATTGACAATGAAAAAGTGAAAGATCATTTAGAGAGGAACGGGTGGCGTAAGTGGTCTTGATCGTTGCATGTCTTCCTCCTATGTGCATATTATGTAAATATTTATCTAAAACTTCTCTTTTCCATTCTTAATGCTTAAGACTTTTCTTGGAAGCAACTCTGAAAACAATTTCTCTGATCACCCCGAAAGCCTAAAATTGATGCACGTGAAACTTCATTACCCTTGGGATGTTTTGGGAACGATTTCTCTGATCACCCCGAAAGCCTAAGACAGCAAAAATCATTCTTAAATTAATTTAAATTAGGAAAAAGAGGCTTGGCCACTTTGATTGGTTTCATTTGTTGGTTGGTCACATACTGAGATTTCTGTTAAGTTGAATACGAAAATTTGGGATTAACAATATTTTCTCATTGGAGAGGCTTAAATTATTGACCTATTTATCGAATGGAAGACGATTTTTATTTAGGATGATACCAATTCAAGTCAAACGCATGAGGCAAAGACTATATAATTAAAATAACACCAAATTAACTCACATATATCAGATCAGACACACTTCCTAGACTGGATTCAATTTTATTTCAATTTATTAAAATGACACGAAACTACTCCAAACCAAACAAACTTTCATACTTTTCCCTTCCTTTAATCGTCATATATCCTCCAAGAGTTGAGGATAGCTAGCCAGCATTGCAATGCCACAGTGACCACCGGGAGTGCCGTCATTTTTCAACAATTTCATGAACCCTCCTTCACCCCACTGTTCACCCCACGAGTTCTTGAGTATCCAGTACTGGTCATTGGTAGCATTGTCGATCCGCATCCCAACAAGTAAAACCGAATGGTTAATGTCTGTGCCACATTCCGAGCGATATATCCCGCCTCTGTAATGTGCAAAGTTAGTGCCGTGGGCATCGATCCCGACCACTACTGGCTGTTCGCAGAGAGCATAGGCGAGCTGGGCCTCATTCCTCGGGTTCACCACTGCATAGGCATCGATCTCTAGACCATCTCCTTTTTCCTTGACAGTGTCACAGGTTCTTTGGATACCCTGGTATGGGTAATTTTGTTCGGTGTTTAGACCACCATTTGAGATAATGTAAGCGAACGCATCCGATACACTTCCACCTCCGCACCCGTAGTTGGCAGTATCGCAGTCGATGAGCTGTTGCACGGATAGCATTGGAGGTGGAAATTCGAAAGTTAAAGCATGAACAGCTTCCACGGCTGCAGTGGTTGCAAACGCCCAACAAGAACCTGTACATATAATATAATATTACAATTAGAGTTAGACACACAATATATGTATAAAATAATTAGCACACAATAAGAAAAATGAAAAATGAATTCATATGTAATGGTTGCAGTACAATACCACAAGCAAGTCCTTGACTCCTTATGCTTTTGATACTGGCATAAGATTCTGACCAGTCAATGCCCCCGCCACATATTCTGCTAAAGTCATCAAGGGAGGTAACTCTCTTTTTAATCCTCTTGTTAGAAGGAATAGGAGGCGGATTATGCAGGGTGGGTACTGTGCAGAAGAAAGCTCTCTTTTCATCCTCGTCCATATCAGAAAACAGGTTCAACCCGACCGTAAACGATTGCTTTGGCCCCTTCATGAAGTTCTCAACAAAGTTGAATGACTTCTTGAAGTTGGCGAAACGCCTCTCTTTCTCTTCATCGCTCGAGTAGACCCGCTCGTACTCTTTCATCCACTGCTCAAATGCTTGAGCAACATCTGCAGGATATCCGTCGGATGATATTGATGTTGCAGTAGGGGATGGGGATGGAGATGTTGCTTCTTCAGACATTGCCTTCGCTAGCAACAACATTAACAGAGACCATATGCCAAGGTTTTTCTTATCAAACCCAAACCCCATTGCCAATGAGAGAGAGAGAGAGAGAGACCCTAACTTCACAAACACAGAAAAGAACTTGAGAGAGAGAGAATGAGAGATATCCTAACCCCACAAACATAGAAAGGAACTTGAAAGTAATATTAGAGCAGGTCTTGCGACTCTAGAGAGAAAGAGAGATATCCTAACCTCACAAACACAGACAAGAACTTGAAAGTAATATTAGAGCAGGTCTTGCGACTCTACGAAGAGACATGTGTTTGTATTTATATTCGTTCTCATGCTATGAACCATAAAACTTCAACTTTATGTTCCAATCTCACTATGCAAGTCTAGGAGGAGACGTGTGTTTTGTCCATATTAGAGTTAGAGTACTTTCCAAATATGTACATAATTGGGGAATGGTAAATAACCTGGACACTAAAGGGAATGGTCAAGCCAATCTGTTTGCTACATGTGATAGGTTAGGTTGCTCTCTCTCTGTGGTTGTTTATTCTTCATACGATTAAAAAAAAAACAGAAAAAGATTCTTGGCCACTTTGATTGGTGAACTTTTTATTTTATTTATTTTTTTTCATTTGTTGGTTGGTCACATACTGAGATTTCTGTTTAAGTTGAATACAAAAATTTGAGATTTACAATATTTTCTCATTGGAGAGGCTTATATTATTGACCTATTTATGGAATGGAAGATGATTTTTATAGGCTTCGGTTGAAACCAACAAAGAAAAGAGAGAGTAGGCTTTGTTAGAAACGTGTTAGGTTAGGATTGCTCTCTCTCTCTCTCTGCTTCCTAAGACAACAATGTAAACACACAGACGCGGTTAGGATTGCTCTCTCTCTCTCTCTGGTTGTTTACTATGAGGTAGCTTCCTAAGACAACAATGTAAACACACAGGCGTTTGCAATGACGTGTTTTTTATTTATATTTATAGGCTTCAGTTGAAACCAACAGAGAAAGGAGAGAGTTATAGGCTATGTCAGAAACATGTTAGGTTAGGATTGCTCTCTCTCTCTCTCTCTCTCTCTCTCTCTCTCTCTGGTTGTTTATAGTTTAATCTAGACAGTCACTTGATTCATTGGAGTTGTTTGTTCAGAATTTCTAGAGACAACATAGAAATTTTGAGGATATACCAATATGCTGCAATAATTATCACCTTAATTATTATATTATTATTAAATTTCTAATCTTTCCTCCATTGATAAACATTAAATGCGTTGCCTCTCATCTTCATATTGTCAAAATGAAGCAACAATGCTATTTAATGGGCAGTTGTTCCATGGAAGGAATGACTTTGCTTGCATGCCATGTTGCGGCCATGGTAAAATCTGGATATTACAACCACCGTTTATTTTTTCTTGTAAATTGTGGCCATAAATTTAATGTTACATATGCATAAAATATTTTGTTTACAATATTGAAGGAAAATCTATAGTACATGGTGTACACCAATTTAAGCCTATGACAAGACGATGATGTCCCAACAACAATGGCGGATCCAGCAGAATTTTTATCCTTACACATGTAAAAGTTATAATAATAAAAAATTTCGACGAAAAATACCTTAAAAAATTAAACAATACTGCTATCATCCTAAATTCATAGTAAAAAGACTTGTTTATGTATAAATATTAGAAAATCTTATAATAAAAAATCAACAAAGAATTATTAGAAAATCTTATATGAAGAAAATAGAAATAGTGTGAGTCTAATGTGAGAACTTAGAAACTCTAATAAAAATATAAATAATGTGAGTCCAATATGAGATTTTGTTTCACATATTGACTCTATTTTTGCTTCTTCAAGTCCCAAAAAAATGCTACTTTTATAAATTCTAGAAATAAAATATTAAAGTTATTTATAGGATTATTTTCAAAATTAATTAAGTTGAAAAGGATTTTACAGAAGAAGAAAAGAGAAAGAAAAAGTTGTGAATATATGTAAGAAAAAGTTGTGAAAAAGAAAAAACAGAAAAAGAGGCTTGGCCACACTTTGATTGGTGACCTTTTTATTTTATTTTATTTACTTTTTTTCATTTGTTGGTTGGTCACATACTGAGTTTCTGTTTAAGTTGAATACAAAAATTTGAGATTAAAAATATTTTCTCATTGGAGAGGCTTATATTATTGACCTATTTATGGAATGGAAGACGATTTTTATAGGCTTTCGGTTGAAACCAACAGAGAAAGGAGAGAGTTATAGGCTTTGTTAGAAACGTGTTAGGTTAGGATTGCTCTCTCTCTCTCTCTCTCTCTCTCTCTGGTTGTTTATGGTTTAATCTAGACAGTCCACTTGATTCATTGGAGTTGTTTATAGTTCAGAAACGTATGGCTTTGGAGATTAGATAATTTTTCAAGGTTTTCACCAAATCCATTTGCTTTTTTGTTTGATAAGGTCAATCAATTTGTTTCCTTAATTTCTGAATTATTTAAGTTAATACGCTAGAGAAAAAAATAATTTAATTTAGAGACTTAATCACTTACCCAAAAAGAAATTTGGAAATTGAACTATAAACGAAGTATTAATTTAATATGGAGATTCGATTCCAAAAGAGCAATATGCTCCTCTGGAAAGATAATGTAAGGCAAAACAAATACACCTAACAAAAGCCCCATTGGATAGGCTACCACCGTTTTGGGCTTAACCCCGCTTGACCTATATACTTTTCCCATTCCATTCAAATTTTGCGTTGCCTACCAAAATTATTTTAAGAAGGATTTTTGCTGTTTAGGAAACAATTAATTATATTTATTCCTAAAAATTAAATTTAAAAACAGCAAAAAATCGTTCTTAAAATAATTTTGGGGAAATACTGCATGAATGACGCATGTTTATTTGTTGCTATAGATGCGTTTGATAAGTGATATTCTATATTATTGTTTATATCATAATTATTCATTAACTAATACCTTGATGGCTTACAAACTTCCTATTGTTTCTGTTTTATTTATTTATTAATTTATGGTTTACGAGTTTTATAGTTTTTATATGTAGTAGTCATGACTTCTATTGCTATTTCATATTTTCATACAATTCTAACCTTATCATGGTTTAGTTTTTTTTTTTTTTTAAGCATCATTTTAACTTATTATTATATCTTATGATGACTTTGTATTATACAAGAGATCAGGGCCTGAAGTTCCTTGATCAAATCAAAATCTAAAGTTATTTGATTCTAAATAATTGAGGGCTTGAAATTCATCAATTCCAATTGCACTCATTTGCCGCACGCCAAAACATTTTGTAGATCTTTACCAAACCCCGATCAAGGGCAAAGAAAAAACAGCTGAGACACACTGGTTTGAAGTTGATCTTATGGGCTTGCACCTTAATTATTATATTATTATTAAATTTATAATCTTTCCTCCATTGGTAAATATTAAATGTGGAGCCTTTTGGATCACTATATATACCCTGCTTATTGGTGCATAAAATTCAGATTTTGCATAAAACTGACATTGTTTTATTTGGATTGCTATAATCTTCCATTGCATTCAAATCAATCTTTGGGGAGTGATGGATCCAAATGAAATTTTAAAAAAAAAAAACTAATCAAAACACAAAGCCCTAATCAATTAATCAAAACACAAACTTTAATCAATTAATGAAAATACTATCAATAACCCCTTAATCAATTGTTGACGAGAGAATCAGTATATACTAGCAGTATATATACAATATACTGCTAGTATATCCAGAATGATATGGTTACTTGTAAAAACCCCTTAAGAGGAAAAAAAATTTGGAAATTGAATTACAAATGAAGTAATTGTACTCTTATTTAATTTTTGAAAGCTAAGCTATTAATAATAGCTTGAGGGTTTAAGATTCAGCCAAAACATCTCCTTCCTTAATTTCTTCTTTTCCAACATATGGCAAGAAACAGGGCTTAGACTTTTCATCGTCGCTACGATCAGCAAATAGGTTGAATGACTCCTTGAAATTCTCCACAGACTCAAACGACTTCTTGAAGTAGGCGAAACGTCTCTCCTTTTCTTCATTACTTGAGTAAACGGGCTTGTACTCGATTATCCAATCCTCGAATGCTTGAGCAAGATTAGCGTTTGCTGGATTTTGAGGATTTTCCTCAGACATTGCCTCCAAGTTCCCAAGCCCGACAATTACTGCTGCTAGGAACAATAATATGACAAAGTTTCTTAAATCAAAAGTCATTGCCAAACAATAATTTCTTGATCTCTCTATAAAATAAAACAACTGACTATGGAGAAAGATTCAGACCAAAAGAAGACTACAGAGAAAGAGGCGTGGGAGGGACCAGGAGAGAGTAGCCTATTATTTATAGGCTTTGTTAGAAATCCGTGTTACGTTAGGATTTCTCTCTCTCTCTCTCTCTCTCTCTCTCTCTCTCTCTCTCTCTCTGGATTTGTTAATTATTTGTACGATTTATTTTGTAAAATTACAAGTTTACTCCGTATGGCTTTGGAGATTAGATGATTTTTAAAGGTTTTCCCCAAATCCGTTTCCAATTGGTCTCTTTATTTCAAATTTTGAGGTTTAATAACGCGCTAGAGCTAGAAAAAGAACAATTATTAATATGGAGATTCGATTCCAAAAGAGCAGTATGCTCCTCAGGAAAGATAATGTAAGGCAAAACAAATACACCTAACAAAAGCCCCATTGGATAGGCTACCACCGTTTTGGGATTAACACGCTTGACCTATATACTCTCCCATTCCATTCAAATTTTGCGTTGCCTACCAAAATTATTTTAAGAAGGATTTTTGCTGTTTTGAAATTTAATTTTTAGGAAACAATTAATTATATTTACTCCTAAACATTAAATTTAAAAACAGCAAAAAATCGTTCTTAAAATAATTTTGGGGAAATACTGCATGAATGACTCAAGCATTTGATATATCATCATGTCTTTTATGTTAATCGACAGGACCCGCCCGAATTTCAACCGAGGCGGATCCGTCTTGGTGCCGACATCACACTGATGCCGGGCCCACTTACTAAAACCCAAGACATTCTACCAAAATTTTGGCAGAGTCTCTCCTGTAAAATGCCCAAACCAACATTAAACAACCTGCACAATTTACATCAATATATAACCCAACTGCCAGCATGCTTTTAACATACAACAATCCAACATAAAATGGCCTCCGGCCTCAAGTAGTAGCCTAACATGGGCGATAACAGAGCGTCTACAGAATTTGTTTACAACAAACAAGGGAGTAGAAAGAATTTATACAGACCCTAACAACTGACGACAAGCTTGGAGCTCGTGACTTGCTCGAACGCCTTGAAGCAACTCATGTCTGGGGGGCGCAAAACAGAAATATGTGAGTGGACATAAATAAAGTTTCACTTTAAATCAACATAGTAACCCCACCATGTAAAAATAATGCTCTAGCATGCAGTTTCACAATTCAGAAAACCAAAACTCAAAACACAATATCCCAGAGTCCAAAACAACTCCACAACTCAAATCCACCACTCATTCCCAAAATACATGCAACTCTCATCAACCCGTAAATACCCATATATATATGTATATATAGCTAGGACTCTAATATAATATATACTCCTCTCCATACTAATGTACCGGGGAGACAATCCAACCGGGGGATTGTTAGTGGTACGCAGGATTTCGAACACTAACCCGCGTCCAGGGATGAGTAGTCCAACCGGAGACGGAACTCCATAGCTCACACGCCGGCACTGCCAGCGACACGTGTAGCTCACAAATCTCATATCAAGTCCTACGCGCGCAGACGTATCATCACCCCACCGGCACTGCCAACGACGTGTGTGATGATACTCAAGCAATATACATACTATTCTCATACGCCGGCACTGCCAACGACACGTATGGAAAGTGTCTCACACACCGGCACGCCAACGACATGTGTGAGACCCGCAATCTCATGGCCTTCCCACCCCACCGGCACTGCCAACGACGTGTGTGGGAAGCCTAGTAACTAGGGAATGGTACTCACCTACCATACTCATACATCTCACAACCATCCATCAAACTCATATCTTTCCACAATCTCACCACAACAACCTCTCATACTCTATACATAGACAATATAGATAGCCATCCCAAAATCCATATCAACAAATTCATCATACTCAAATATATATGTCTATACTCAAAATATATAGCCAAGATGTATAAGCATATTCAAATCCATCAATCAAATGCTTATTAAATCAAATCACCATTTAAAAGATATGCACAAAACTTTCATCAATAAAACCATGCATATGCTTAAAAACAAAGTCCACTCACAAGTAATCCCAAGCTGCCCGGCCCCGTGAGGGTCCCGCCTGCTGCGAGTGATCAACCGAAGTACCTATTCCAAGATACAATTCCTTGATTAACATCACGTACTTCCAAAACGGAAATTCACGAAAGGAAATACTTAAATCCCCAAGTTCCCGGTGCGCTCACGTCCTAAGGAATATCCTAAGGTCCGGTTACAGTTTGAAATCGCTTCGATCGCACGGCGATCGCGATTTCTCTAAACTTCAAATTATTGAATCGGAACATCCGGGGCTCCGATTCACGATCCGCGAATTCCTATAGGTTTCTAAGAGTACCTAGATCAACATACTTCAATTTGGAAACGATCCAACGGTCAGAACTTATCGAACCCGGATAACGCACAATATGCGAAATCCGTTCGATAGTCAAACGATATCCAAATTGAGATCCGCGAAATCCTACGCACTCGTGACATCCTAAGGATCTCATCAGGACGAAAAACAACTTCACCCACCTTGCCCACGCGCCGCCACACGCGCCGGCAGCGCGCGGGTGTGTAGAGAGATTTCCGGCGACGGAAAATCTCCTAACCAACGTTCACCCTTCCAATCCTAGATACTACTCGAAGAATGGAGCAACTTTTCCAACTACGGCAACGTCCAATTCGGACGGCAAGTGGCCGAATTTCAAATTGAAAACCGGCCAAAACCTAAGTTTCCAATTCGTGAATTTAACCTGCACATCTATCAAAACCTATCCCACAGCGAGCTAGAACACAGAAAAAGGATGAGAAACCTCACCTTACCCATCGAAAATGGTGGTGGAGGAGAGAGATCGAGCGGCTGGAAGTTCCAATCAATTCCGCCACGTTGCAATTTCCGCGAGTCCCGAAGGTTTCGGTGTCTGGCGGGAAGAGAGAGGAAGAGATGGCGGTTCGATCGGGACCGGTCTCGTCGGACGGGGTGGTCGGAGGTGGCGGTGTGAGGAGGTTTCCGATCGGTGAATAACTCGGGAGGGGAAAAATCGCAAGGAGAAGAAGAAGACGCGGGAGAGAGAGAAAGTGAGGGGTAAATGTGAAAAATTTGATTTTACCCCAAACTTACTTCGAAATAATTACGGTTCTGCCACCGAACAAGTTCTGATCGCTAAAGCTTCGTTAAATCTCCGATTCAAGCCTACCGCCTGTCTACGGTTTCGTCTCAGTACTACCTACGCAACCACACCACTCATGGTCCCAAAATCTTCCCGAATAAGAAATTGACCAAAATTACTCTTAACCCAAGAGTAAATTAATATTTTCCCTTAATTAAATTAAATTAGGAAAATAATTGGAGTCGGGGTGTTACATTCAACACGGCGTGTTTATTTGTTGCTATAGATGCGTTTGATAAGTGATATTCTATATTATTGTTTATATCATAATTATTCATCAACTAATACCTTGATGGCTTACAAACTTCCTATTATTTCTGTTTTATTTATTTATTAATTTATGGTTTACGAGTTTTACAATTTTTATATGTAGTAGTCATGACTTCTATTGCTATTTCATATTTTCATACTAACCTTATCATGGTTTAGTTTTTTTTTTTTTTTTTTTTTTAAAGCATCAGTTTAATTAATTATTATATCTTATGATGAGTTTGTATTATACAAGAGATCAGGGCTTGAAGTTCCTTGATTGAATCAGAATCTAAAGTTATTTGATTCTAAATAATTGAGGGCTTGAAGTTCCCCAATTCCAATATTGCACTCATTTGGCGCACGCCAAAACATTTTGTAGATCTTTACCAAACCCCGATCAAAGGGAAAGAAAAAACAGCTGAGACACACTGGTTTGAAGTTGATCTTATGGGCTTGCACCTTAATTATTATATTATTATTAAATTTCTAATCTTTCCTCCATTGGTAAACATTAAATGTGGAGCCTTTTGGATCACTATATATACCCTGCTTATTGGTGCATAAAATTCAGATTTTGCAATTATAATAAGTCCGTGCAATTATAAAAAAAAAGAGGGGGTCACATTGATATAAGTCCGTGCAATTATAAAACTCTAGACAATAACCCAGCAATATATAATAAAACTTTTAAGTAAAACCTAAAAATTGGATGCCATATATGATAAAATGTGTCCATGTAATTTAATTTATTTATGAATTATTCCATTGAATTACTGTTATTTCACTACATCTCAACTGTTGTAACAATATATCCATTTAAAACACGACACGCCGTCAAGCTTTGAGTTTAGTTCTTTATTTTTTGTTTTCTAAATGTTAAATGACGTTATAACCATGATGATGAGGATCCACTGCTCGTTCCTCTTTTCTCGACTCATCCTTCCTGGGTCCTTCTTTCGGCCTTGGTGATCCCCTTACGTAAATCCAAATCTCTCTCTCACACGTTTGAAGCAAGAGCTTCATTTTGAGAGAGACCCAACAAAGATCTGAAAATTTGAACTTTCATATCAAGCAATTTGCTACTTGATCATCTGAGCTTCATTTTGAAGAAACCCCAAAATTGGAAGTCATAATTTTTTCTAGTTTGAGAATTATGTTCAAGGTTCAGAGGGGTGATCAGAGCAAATATGCATGTATATAGGCTTCTCCAGATTTGGATTTCTTGAGAATATTTGAATTGAAAGTAAACAAGCAATTGACAGAAGACCCTCTTCAAATATGTGAGAGTGAGGGAGAGAGGTTTGGATTTATAGAAGTAAATAAGAAAATTGACGAGAGAGCTTCTCTCATTCTCTTTCATTCCCAGAAAAAATCCAGGGCAAAGGCAAAAAACAAGCAATCTATAAAAAACTGACGGCTTCAATGTTAACAGAAGTAAGAAACGATAAAAACTCAAAGTTCGATGACATGCCATGTTTTAAGCGGATAGATTATTACAACGGTTGAGATTACTATAGACTAAAATGCTATTTACAAAGAGATTCTATGTCAAAACAAGCTTGCCTAATTACGCAATCTAATCGTTTCTCTGGTGGTGAAAAAACCATTAGATTATGTACTCTGTCACAAAATGGACAACAGTCGCCAAACAAAGTGCAATAGCTAACTATAAATACCACATCAACATGCTTTTTTTATTTTTTAACACCAAAGACGTGCATATATCCTTGTTTGGTTTCATCTGCACACTTTCTTCAATCCTTCTCCAGTATAAAAGGGTCATGTAATATCATACAATAATTAGCCTACATGAGGATTGAGCACATACCCAACCAAAAACACTGTTCTAGTAATTTCGTCTCTGATCAAGAACATAAATGGATGATCAGCCACAAAATCTTGGATGATCAGCCACAAAATCTTGGATGATCAGCCACATAAATGGATGTCCATATAATTTCGTCCCTATATATATATATATATGTATAGTTTAAGACCGCCTGTAGGCTGTATGTAAAAACTAAGAAAAGCATCCTCCTTTATGAAGTTCTTCACACAAAGCCAAAACTTAAGACCCCCTTGAAACCACCTCAAATTGAAGAGGGATGTAAACATTGGCTGACACAGATAATTAAATATTTTTAAAAAAAAATCCTAACTGAATGGATCAGATTTTTAATACAAAGAGAAATAAACAAAAAGAGGACATATTTATTAATACTTGTCTAGTATAATCAGCCTTGAAGAGGATTGAGCAGCTGCCCAATGAACAACACCGCTCCAGTCATTTCCTCTCTGATCAAAAACAGGAATGGGTGATCTGCCACAAAGTCTACCGTCTTCCTAGGCTTACATGGTGCGAACGAAAAGCTCGCACTGGTCACTGTAACAGCGGCAGCTTCCGTTCCTTCTTCATTAACTTCGATGACGGCTTTATGGAGCATTTTGGAAACAAAAAGGTCCTGACCCGGAGGCGCTTCCACCATCTCTGTCAAGTGGAAAGGAAGCTTCAAACCTAACTGCTCGAGAATGCCCCAAACTTCAAACCAAGAAGTAATCTTAAACTTTGGGATTTTGACGATACCCACTTCATTTATGAAATATGGAATATGGCGATCTACGAAGCCTGGCTCAGAACAAACTCTCTCAACCAGAGCTGGCAGACCATCTTTTTCATCTGGAAGAAACAAGCACATGCAAAAACGCCTATTCTCACCGTATGCTTGTTTGTATGGAAGTTTTAAGACTTTGAAGCCGTCAAAGGCACTTATAAACTGCCTCTTGTAGATAGTCATGAAGGGTGCCTCTATTATTGATCTCCCATTGAGAAGGTGGAAGACATAGTCCTTTGTTTTTGAGTACAGAAACGGGTCATCATCCCAAGTTCCTTTGAAGTATAATGCATTTGCAAAGATGACCCTTGTTGAGCTGTCAACTGCCTGAGGAGGAAGTACTTCTCTAATAACGCCCTTAGTCTCCTTTTCAGCCCATGAGTTGACTTCAGCTCTTGCTTCTTCAGCCTTGTTCTGGAAATCGACATGCTTTTGAGCCGCTTTGTAAAAAGTATCCACCACCTCTTTGAAAGAGGGCTTGAGAGCGAGAGACTTGTCGACCCAAACGCCGTTCCCGAAGGACAGGCAGGGACCGCCGCTGGGGGAGCCGTCAGCAAACACGAAAGGGAGGAGATTGGAGGCGAGGGAGTTGAGTTCTCCAGTGGACATGGACTTTAGGGAAGAGAGTAACTCGTCTTGGGTTGGACCCTTTGTGCTAGCTGCTATCATGCTCAACACAACATGGATGGAGAGCGGCGAGAACACCATGTTCTGCCCCTTGGCTTCAGCTAGAAACAGGTGCCTCGTCATTCTGAGGCCCACGTCAGTTTGGTTGCGTACTGATTCTTTGAGGTCCATTGTCGTCGTAACCACAGAGGGTCTGTGCTTAGAGTTTTGATGTTGTTGTAATGGTTGTTGTGAATGGAGGTGGAACGAGAAGGGGGCCTTTTATACACCCTTAAAAAGAAAACCCTCCGCCTTCTCTACAAGATCTTTTACTTGTGGAACAAGATTACTCTGCTGCCAAGCCAAGCAATCCTAAATTGTCTAAAAACGCTCGGCTTAAAACTTGTAATTAGAACAAATTGTACACCAAGCAATCCTAAATTGTCCAAAAAAATCCTCATAAAATCAGGTAAGTAATATAAGCCATAATTTGGAAATTCTATGAGAGATATATGGCCCTTTATAGAACAATAAATCATGGTTATAAAAGGAATGTGGAGACGATAGAAATCTAAAGAATATTCTCTTAAGTTGACAGCAATATTCATAATAAGATGTATATGCCTCGTTGGAATTTCTTTCATGAATCTGTTTTCTTAAAAAAGTATTTTCTTAGTATTGGACTATATCTAGACATGATTATTGTTCTCTTTGTTCTCCGGCGAGTTTGTAATATTTTTGTCTGCTATTATTTTTTCAGAAAGTAGACTCTTTCTTCCATTTATTTTTTATATTTACTATTATATTTTTATAGAAAGTACGTGAGAGAGTGGCGATGGTATTTTATTATAAAAAGTAAATGGGGCCCAATATATTTCTTCATTTTGAAGTAGGCAATATTGCCTTGTTTGGGAGAACATGTATATTTTGCCTACCTATTTGCATTTTCCCTTGGAGCATGAAAATACTGATGTGTCAAAGGCAAATGAGGTTTGCCTACTCATTTGCCGCTTCACTTGGAGATGCTTTGCACTTCCATATTCGTCTCATTGGTTTATTTAAAGTTAAGTGCTGTTATTTCCACCCCCTCATTCTATTTCCCCACCCATCTTATCTTCTCACCCACCCTATAAATTTGAATAAACACAAACCTATCTTTCCACCCACCATTATTCCTAAAATACCCTTTAATTGTATTTCCATATTTGCTATTACAATAAAAAAAATTCTTGAATTAGCCTATCCCCACCCCAACCTTCTCCTCTGGCGAAAACCCAACAGTCAACACCATGACCTTACAAACATTTAATGCTCCTTCTTCAACCAAAGAAAAACTCTCCTTCTACTGCCAACGAAAAAAACACTCCCCTTCCTATCACCCACAAAAAAAAAAACTCACACTGATTACTCTATCTGTTCCAGAAAATAAAATCACATATGTTTTATTTTATTTTTAATTTCAGAGACTGCAATAGAGGTGTTATTTGAGTTTGAAATAAGGAAAGAAAGAGACAAAGGAAGAAAAGGAAATGGCCATAAATTTCTATCATTTTTAGAGTTGCCCAAAAGCTCAAAGTCGATGTAATTATGGGACTACTTGAGCTTTAGAGTTAGAGAAGAAAGAAAAACAATTGGATTATGTGTGATTGAAAATAAAATTGGGGTTATGAGTTTGCAAGTTTAGGTTTTCTTCTAGTTCCTAATTTTTGAAGAATGCAGGGAGAGAAAGATGTTGATTTCGTTTTGTTTGGTGGGTTGGGAATGAAGATGAGTGTGGATTTCGAACAAAAATAAAAAGAAAAAGAAAATATGGGTGTGGGTGTGTGTGAGAGATTGAGAGAGTTGTCTTCATAAGTCATTTTACAAAAAAAGTACATTTATCTTTAAAATTTAGAACATAAAGTTATGAGAAAATAGGACATATTGGTGAAAATAGCAGCATCTTAAAGTTTTGGTTCCTCTTAGTCCAGGAAAATAAAGAACAAAATCCATTCCTCTTGTTGTGTTGCTCTCTATGTACTAGCCCAATTTACATACATATATATATTTTAAACAAAACAAAAGGAAAAATCGAGCCATGGCTGGGAATGGAGAGTTTCACTCCTTTGATTGGCTTCCACAACAGCTTCTGTGGAGGCAAACCATAATATTAGCTTAGTAATGGGTGAATTGAGCAAATCTTAGGGTGGAATCCTCTTATTTTACAGAACTTGAGCATCTTGTTCGATTGGGCTGGTTTTGAGCTTCCAACTAAGCCGAATCCAATTTGTACCAGGCACGTAATCCTGCAAAGGTGAAAGGTTCTCAAGAAGAATGCAGGAGGGCTTTTTAAAGAATCACTAGCCCAATTTTACTTGTTTCTTTTTGTTTTTATAATTAAATAAAAATTAATACACAAGTAAATCTGAGACCAATAAGCATAATCTCTGATACTCAATTGTTGAAGAAGAAGAGTGTATGATTTATTATAAACAAGATATTAATATTATCCAAAAACTATTGACTCCTGATACTCACTATCGAAGACATACCTCGTTTGACTTTACATGTTACATCAATATTGTCTTCAACTTAATTAACCATTTTCAGTATGTTTAAATGTAAAGTTTTATAATTGTTCGATATGGAATATTTCATTTTGATCCACACAATTTCCCTTTGTTTTTTTCTTTCTATTTTCGATTTCCCTAACTTCCTAACCCAAAACAATTCTCCCGGAAAACATTGAAGATAATAAAATGGCCCATAGCTCCTGTTTTGTAATGTCTTCAAGACAAAAACAGAAGACAAAGATCTTTTAGTAGATTTAGAATTAAGAACAAAGACTAACAAAGTACTTAATTTCTTTTCGACTCATGAGTAACTCAAGGACTGTAAAATCCATTAACATCTCAAAAGATTTAAAAACTTTCATTGATGATCACTTTGTTTTCCAGCTTTTTGATTAGCCAAAAATACATATGCTTTTATCGGAATCCGCTTTGTGACTTCCTAATCATCAAAGATAACATGCATAATCCTGCAAAGGTGAAAGCTACTGGCGGCTAGAGGAAGGAGAAAAATGAAGGGGCTAGAAGTTCTCTTTTGTATGGTATTAGTTAGGTATATATTTGATAGCTTCTGAGTGGGTTTTTATTTGTTTTTTCTTTCATGAAGTCTGAGTTCATTTTAAAAATAAAAATAAAAAACTTAAATATATAATTCGAGGCATGCCCACTAAGCAAAGGGTTATTGATTTGGCAATAGGATCATATGGTGGTAATATAGTCATCAATTTTGACATATATTGTCCCACATGTTAAGGCAAGGTCGTTACTTTTCCATTCTTAGGGTTGGCCTATACCTTTTTTCATCTTTGTTTTTAGTAGAGTTTTGTGGTTTCCTAATCTCCATGACAGCTTGTATCTCAATTACAATAAAATGGGGATAGTTATTAGAGAATTTCCAAAATATGAAAGAAGAGGTGCAATCTCACTAAGAACATGAATAAATAGGAAAGCATGAAGTCAAAATTTTAGGAAGTTCATTATTTAGTGGAAATTATCTTTGATGAATATTTTGTTCACTATTCAGCTAGTGTATCCGGAATATATAAAAATTTCTCCGAATTTAGTCCTTCCTAATAATATTCATTACATGTCAACGTTATCAACATTATCCATGTAATCGGAATGTCTTATAATGAGGTGCTATATGCATGGGGCTGAAAAGTGACCAAATACCTTTCAACTATAGTCTTAGTTTAACTAATCAAATGCGGTTCATTAATGTTTCTCATGGGTGAGTTTGTTGCTTGCTTGGATCTTTCTTTTTTTATGTATAAAACAAAGACATATCTAAGCATTACAAAAAAGAGTCAATATACGGGTTCATAGCTCAGTGATAAGAGTATTTATCTGCAAATCGGTAGTCAGAGGTTCAAACATCAGTAGCACCTCTCCTTGCCCCTTCCAAACTTTGACCAAAAACAAAACAAAAAACAAAAGCCACAACGAAAAAGAGTTTCATCCAAATTGAATTTCGTAGGCATTTGCAATACGATGTAATTAATGTCTCTCTCTCTAACAAATACAAACATTTGGGGCACTAATTTTCAAATTTTATTGTGTGCCTCCCCCAGCTCATCAGTGCATGAGGTGTATTATTTTGATGATAAACTCCACGTGTTATAATATTAATTTCTTGGATTGCATTTCAGTCCGTCTTCTTCGCATTCACTAATTAGGTTGCCATCATTTTTTCTCTTCTTACCAAATGACTGACACAGACGCACCCGCCAATGATGTCCATTCAAAACAAATCAAACTCATTCTAAAACCAAGCTTCAATGGCTTCCCTCCCAGGAAAAAAGATGGACTTACTTAGGAGAATTGGCAGCTACAACAACAAACTGCTACGTGTTGCATTGACAGTCAATTGTTGGTCCATTTTGGATTCAACTGTCTCGTCCCCTGCAGCCATCCAACTGAGAATATTAAATTTCGTTTGATCTATCTTAATCGGAAAATAATTTGGACCAACTATAGTACATGTATGATTTGGCATCAATAAAAAATAAGATTACTTTGGAGGGTCCATTAATTATGTGAACATGTCCCGAAATGTGATTTTAACAATACAAAAATTAAAAATATTGGACGAGCATCTTTACACATACGAATTAGGTCGTCGAGCTAACATCATGACAGAATTCAGTATCTTATGCTTAATAATTTGAGGCGTTTGTATCTGGAAATGGATCAAATATAGGCATTTTACCTTGCTGGTCTTTTTGGCATTTATGTCAACTGTGGCAACAAAAGCAGAAGGCAGAAATATTGAGGAACACAAACATGTTCTGCCCTGCTTTGTGGGATGACCTAACTAAAATGATTGCTCATGAAAGGCTAATTATAGTGCCCTTACGCCACCCTCCCTCCCTCTGGTTAGACTTTAGATAGGTCTTTGTCTTCCACTAGGAGCTATATTTAATTTTCTTGTTACCCGCAAATTAAGTAAATAAAAGTATTTCATTCTGTCGTGATCTGCAATCAGTCATATCACAAATTATTTAAATAAAAAGTATTTAAATTAAGCAAAAATATTATAAGCGGTGCTGGTGGCGGCGGTTGAAGACCTAAAGATTGCTCTCCTTTGGATATATAGGTGTACGTGCGTTTCCCATATCTCATGAGTTGGTCACTCATTTACAGAAAAAAGTGTATGACTTGCTTTCAATCCATTTATGGTTTAAAGTAAAACATGTATACACGAATTTTATTTATTTTAAGAGAACCTCGACACTACGAGAGATTTTATTCTAATTCAAAAATATTAAAGTTATAAAAACATAAACATCTTTTTTCCTTTTTTCCTTCTTTTAATTACTACGTGTTTGTAATTTACAACTAATAAAAGGAAAGAGGCACCAAGTAGTACTCTAAGAAAAACTAGATTTTTCTTATCATCATGGATTTTAAAAAACTAGATGTTTGTCCTAAAATAAATATAAAAAAATACTACATAATGAGATAATGATAAAGCCTAAGAGCATGGTATGCCAATATATTATGTAGTTTATAAAAACTTTCCAAAATTCTACATATATTGGTGCGTTTTTGTTTTCTTTTTGGAAGAATGAAGATGGATGATTATAGGGGAAATTTATTGATAGAGCTACTGTTTAGCGGCCGGGGAAACTTTTCTCCTCTAGTTTTAAATTCGGCATTAAACAGTAGCTCTATCAATATATAGATTTCCTAAGTATTTCTCAATAAATAGAATTTACAAACAAAAAATAATCATAAAGATAGGTTTCCAAATGATGAAGTCTAAGAGCATGCGCAAATATAGCGCACCAAATCCATGAACAAATTACCCAAGTTGAGGTTGATACACGTGGAAGAGCACGGTTACAAAGTTTTCTTTTTTCAACAGATAGCAATTCAATTATAGTGTTTAGAATAATAATAATAAATCCAGCCAATAGATGAAGGTAGCTAGCTAAAACCTCATAACATTTGTGGTTACAAATGAACGAAAACAAGATGGATTTATTAGGTCAGGCTTCCAACTTCCAAGTGGCTAACCATACCATCATTAATTTACCGAACAAGGTCAGAATCTTAATGATTAAACCCCTTTATGATCTCATCAAGGTTACTAAACCCATCACAAGAAACATGAAATCTGATGATCTGTTGGTGGATTTGGACAATTGGGTTCTTGTCAAAAACACATATTCAATTTGATTGATAAGTGAATTCAAAGATTGAGACAGTACAAGCAAAGCAGACTACACAAAAACTTTACTGTCAGCAGTGGTGAAAACAGGGACAAGGAAGACTATAGTTGAAAGAATCCATGGACGCAGAAGAAGAATTGCCCCCTTTGATGGGGCAGACCAAAGGCTCCGCGAATGGGTTTCAAGCATTGTGCTTGTAAACTTGGACATGACTGAAAAAAAAAAGGTCATTGTCTCTGCCCCATTATAATCTTATGGCTGATGAGCTAGCTAGTGGAGAAGAAGTTATATGTCACGGGAATAGTATGACCCCATTGTAATTTTATGGCAGATAAAGCTAGCCTTGCTAGTGGAGAAGAACTTGTATGTCACGGGAATAGAATTATTTCACTATTCTCAACCAATCAGATTTTATCATGTGCAAAAATTATCACGCGTGATGAAACATGATTGATTTAGAAATAGCAAAACGGTCCATGATACAAAGTTTTTCTCCTGGTTGATGAGGTGCATACTCCATGAAAGCTTAAGCTGTTGCATCAGAATGGATATATTCGTTTTAATTCGGTAACGACGCTGACGTTTTTTTAGGAGAGAGAAAGTGGGATCTGACTAGCTAGCCAAAGCAGACCATAAATTTAACAAATCACAAGAAATGTAGCAATTGGAAACATGGCTACAAATGATAAGCCGAGCTCTCTATTTTAAAATCACTATATAATATGCTTTTCTTGTAGTGTTTGCATGCGTAAGAAAAAATACAAAATTGTAATTCAGGATCTTGGCTTTGTGGTTGATAAGTCAGTGCATGGACAGAATACGAGCCATTGCGTTTCACACTCAAAAATTAGGTATTAATATCATATGAGACAATCCATTGGACAATCAAGCAATAAATCTTTTGAGAACTTGAAGTTTCACACCTACTACTACTACTAATACTGTATAGCTTTGCTTTTTTTATATTTCTGTCCATGCATGAATGTAGCTGGTTATGGGCTGCAAATACCGTAAATAGTTAAAGTGCCAAAATGGCACGGCAAATTTTGAGACAAAGTGGCTTTGTCCTGCCTGGAAATTGCAATTCTGCTCCTGTCATTCCCTCCATGCAATATATTGCCAGCGGTATCCCACACAAATTGTATGAGTGGTCTTGCTTTCTTCCTTTCAAGTTGTTCTGTTAGATGCACGTTATGTCATGCTTAATAGTTGTAATCCTTCAGCACTAGCTTTAACGACTAAGACCCAACGAGATGGATTTTCTTTATTTTCCACGAGAAAAAGCGAGAGTCAAATTCTGATCGTTGGTATGTGCACAGGTTGAATATTTTATCGCTAAAGTTATAAGTCCATACAAAACCTATTGATTTATTTTAAAGAGAAAAGTCAGCCAGAAAAATTAAATATGGTGAAATGGAATGTCATTTGGCCTTAGAGCTATAAGTCAATATAAGACCTAATGAAGTTTAAAGAAATTAATTAGCAAATTAAATACGTTGAAAGATATAAATGAGAGAGTGCTGTATTTGTCTGTTACCATGGACATGTAGAATCAACACAAATAATTAAGTATTTATGAAGGATGCCTTGACAAGTTCATGTGGCTTGAATTGACTGGTGTCAAGTAGATGCGTGTTAGATTAGTTGATTAGGGCAGTAAGCTCGTCTTCTTGCACTCAAATTTGAATGTCTATCCACATAAATTCGATTAATTTTAAAGTAATTTAGACTATCGCTTGTATGAAGAAAATAAATAACTTGTGTGAAAATGAGGTGTAGACTGAAAAACCATGCTCGTAGGTTGATTTAATTTGCCCCTTTAGAAAAAGGGATCATACTTGGTTTTGCTCTTGAGATGGGATATACTTGTGCCATTCTAGAGATGGACGCAAGGGAATGCATAACTGGCATTCTTTTGGTGGAGGAATGCAATGGAACAGATGGTCTTCTACTTGAAGAAGCAAAATGCCAATTAAGCTACTACTTCTGTCAGTGGTCCCCCAAGAGTTGTAAGGTGGCACACATCTTGGCTCAATTTGCAATCAGTTGTAATGATTTTGTTTCTTGGATTGAGGAAGCACCTACTTGGCTGCTCCCATCTCTTTCTGCAGATGCTCACTTCTTGAGTTTTTTTGAATAAAATATTGATTTTCAAAACAAAACAAAAAATTCATAAAACTCAGAAAGTATATATATATATATATATATATATATATATGTTCTATTTGAAAGTGGGAAGAATAATTACATTTGTTAACAACAAAACAACAAAGAATAGCAACTAATTCTTATAAAGAACAGAAAAAGTCAATATTATTAATTCAAAAATTTTGTAGGTCATTAAAGAGATGTAAGAAGGAACTCCTCCTCAATTTTATGGAGCCAAAGCTTTTTCCTTAGACGAAAGTCATTATTTAAAGTACTATTTACTAATTCTCTTGTTTGGTTAGTAAACAAAGCAATTCATAAATTACAAATTTATAAATAAACCCAATCCTAGACATGTATTCATAAAAAAAAAACTCAAGCACTATTTAAATATAGAAACACACCCAAAATCAACCCCAAAGTCAACAATTGAATATTTTTTTGGTGTGTTTATAAATGGGTTTTGAGTATGTGTAATGATGGGTTTTGGGTGTGTTTATAAAGTGTTTTGGGTGTTGGGTTTTTTTATAATTTCAGCTCTCATTTTGGGTGTTTTAGTGAAACTCCAAAAAAAAAACAACTTGGAATTTTAGGTTTTAAACTCAACAAAGAGATATTTAAGAGAGAGAGAAACTACAATCATCATCACCACCAACACCCCCTACTGTCATCGCCTACATCCTACATCACCCATTAACATGACCGATCTCACTCCACCACTTCACCCCACTAGCTGATTTACCTCCCTCCCACCATCCCCCACTATCATCGCCACCATTACTACCACCATCACCGTGCATCTATAGATTGATAGCTCCATAAAGATAAACTGTGGAAAGTTTACCATCTCTAAACCTAAAACATGATCTTATTAAATTCCATCATTTTTAAATTTGTTACTACTTCTCTTGGTTGATTAGTAAAGTGAGAGGATGACGGTTGGAGGTTCAGTTCTTTTCAAACAAGACCTCTGAACCTGATATCATATTAGACAATTATTTGACCTAAAAACTTAGAAAATAAGTCAACAATATATATCGAGCTAACGAGAATTATGTTAGCACTCTTTTCTTTAAAGTATAAAACATTTAAAATGATGGAGGAAAACAAAAAATTCTAGATAGCTTTTATGATAATTTATTTGGTTGGAAAATGTTGTACAGAGATTTTATAAATAAAAAATTTTTGCAATGTAGGTCGACATAGCATCACTCATATTTTAATTCCCCATTTTGGTTGATATATGCATCATTCTCTTCTTAGGAATATTGACTCTTTTTCATTTTATATAATTCTCGTTTCTAAAGTGGATGTGAACTTTATGTGTTTTATTACCAAAGTGTAAATTATAATGACATTATCATGCTCCATTTATCAGAGTTGGCACTTTAAATATATTTAGCATTTTGCGACTATGATTTATGTCACCTTTGGGCTCATGTGAAACATGGCTTTACTTATTTAATTGAGAAGTTAGGAAAAATCAGACAAGGCCAAGGCTGTTTACCAATTTAAAACAATTCTCTTTTGAAACTCTAGCTACAAAGTAGGGATTAATGGCGGGGGCGGCGGGGGGCTTGAAACAAAAGTAGAGATTAATGGCGGAACTATGAATTTTTCAAAGGAGGGGCAATAAGCTCCACAAAAAAAAAATATTTAAACAACCAAATACCCTTAGAATTTAAACAATAATAATGTCATTCATAATTCGAGGAAAAAAAAAATACAAACAAAAACAAAACAACAAAGCCTCTTTGAAATTGAGTTGAGGCATTAGTCGAACACATGATGGGCATTAGCAGAGGCGCAGATTCCGACATCTCCAAGGAATTTTCCGGCACCTCTATCGCTCTGCCACTGGCAGGGATGATGAATCATGATTGCTAAACAATTGCAAATTTTTCAATTAAGTTCAAAAGGACTGCTTGGACTTCGAAGAGCCAAAAACACTCCTTCAGTTCTATACATGGCTTCGGCCCGCTTATATGTTAGCATTGAATGATAAACCTTACTATATAAATATCACTAAAGTATAATTTCTCCCTAAAATTTGTAAGACTATTTTTCATTTGTAGCATAACCAACATCACCTGTGAATTTCACCTACATATATAATGTTCAGCACAAAAAAGAGTTTCGGGCCATCCGATTACGGTCGTTCGGCAAGTTGATCAGATGGTCTCGTCGACACAATGGACATTCCTCATGGGATGTCCTACAAATTTATTCTTAGGACATCCTGCAAGAGAACAATGCTCTTATATGGTACTTTCCAACACTACCTCACTTGTTCTATTTCTTAATTCTTTTATTTTCTTTCCCAAGTAGAGTATAAATTGCCATAAGCATTAGCTTTTATTGAGGGATCCTTCAAATAAGCTTATTTTAGGGACATCTTTGTAGGGCCCACTCCACATTTTATTGTACTAATCCAAACCTTCTATGTTTTAGATAATCATTCAAAGATCATCTCTACAAAAAATCACTTGAATCCAATATCATTTGATCACTCAATTGTGTTATTGAAATTTTAGTACTTTATTGAAGCACATTGTTCATTAATTTTTTAGGACACAATTGGATGTCGAAATGGTTTCCGATTTGTCTAAGTTTTTGCAAGAATGATCTATAAATGTAGACTTAAAAAAATAGATGGTTTAGATCGTTGGAAAAAAAAATTGTAAAATACCCTAAAGGGTGTCCCTCAAATAAAATGATTTGAGAAATCCCTCAATAGAAGATGACTTATATATATATATATATATATATTTAAAGTGGGAGAAGCATCTTCACAAAATTCAAAGAATTATAAAGATGCATGGAAATAATAAGATTAAGAATAACCAAATTCTAAAATGCTATTCCTATCTAATAATGTTTCATAGGAAACAAAGCCAACATAATTCGCAATAATTAAGGTCATGCTTAACTATTGGGAGATCCATATTCTTTGCAGATCTCAGTTGTCTAATTATTTGCATTATTAAAGTCTTTCATTGATTCTGCATGTCATACTTCTTCACTTTATCCGAATCTAATGATATTCTACTTTAATCTAAAACTAAATTACAGGGAGGGGAATTTGAACCCGAATGTAGAGTGGGGAGCACATCCGTTCTAACCAACTTGACTAAGTCCATATTTGCCATTTTAATTGAATTTTAGGAAAGTTTCTTGTCCATATACACCAGTTCAAGTAAATAAAGCACAAAACATCAATACAGCTGAGATTGTCTTGTCTTGTTTTCAATTTGCACGGAGACACATTGGCCAGGCCAGATCATAAATACCATTCTTTGAAGAAAATTTGTATGATTTACAAGAGCTAAGTACAGAAGAATTTAAGAATCATTTCCCTCAAAACCCCAATGTGATAAAAATGGAGGCATATATTAGCCGACATAAGTACAATTCTGTTCATATTGAATTAGTCATCACAAATCACTCATTCTTGATAGAATATTATGAAACAGAATATTATCATGTGTAAGAGAATGTCTTAGCAACTTGAGGCATAAAGTGTAAACAAATGGGTATTATTATTAGTTGCATATAATAATCAAACTTCCACTTAAAAGACAGATATATCAAATACGCGACCAGTTCCCCTGAAGAAGAATATGAACTCATCTTGTGTGATCAAGTGATGTGTATAATATAATTAAGGAATCTTATCCTCTAATAATTGAGCAGCAAAGTAAAGATGTTTTATGCAAATCTATGACTATATGTATATGCATATAACTGTTTTGGAGTACTAATTCTTATGCGGACATCCGGATATTATTATTCCTCCTTGCTTTCCTCTTTGTTTATCATGACGTACGCACGGTAATAATGTGTGGACATTCAGATGAGAGAATAACTAATATATATGTATATGTATATAACTGTTTCGGAGTATTCCTATACTAAATTATAATACATATATGCTTAACTAGAGGACTTTCTCGAGCTAAATGACAAGCTAAGTTCACTGCACAGAGAAGAGTATATTGATTCCAAACTCATTGAAATATTAGGATAATGTCAAGTCAACACGTGACAATATAGACAACCCTTCAGGTGCACTTCATTGTCCATTCCGTTGTGATTAACGGATCTTTATCACACACATGTCATATCAAAATCGTTTATTTTTTAAATCATCATTTAAAAGTTATTTTTGAGAAAAATCAATCAAATTGAAAGCTGTTTAGCAATTCATATTTATTGAACAAATCAACGATTTTAGTTGATAAGAACGATTAAACAATTTCCAATATGATCGATTTTTGCATAGATATCTAACTTTTAAATGACGATTTAGAAAATAAACAATTCCAATTATGTCATGTTCGGAGCGAAATTTCGATATAGGTTATGGTCTCTGCAGTATATGCTACCAACTAAAAGAAAAATGTGGTAGCCTAGGAAGATAATCACTTGAAATATGAAAATTTTCCAGGAAAAATGGAGATAATCAGCAGCATAGGTAGCATCAAATCGCGAATACGTTACAAAATAAAGAGTCAATATATTGTTCAAAATACTCTGTATTCTAGAAACCATTTAAAGGCAGCTTTTGGAATTTTTTTATTTTATTTTTTTGGGTGGGTAAAGGACCCTTGTTTTCAGCAATATTGTATAAAGCATTTGTCTCCACTCCCACCTTTTTGAAAGAAAAAAAAAATTGAAAAACCTGCCCAATTTTTATTCATCTTTCAGTTTTATGTGCACCAAGTTAAGACATTTGAGTCCTAGAAAGTTGAAACACACTTGCCACTACACCACAGTCCAAACAATCTTTGTTTGTTTTTTTTTTTTGTTGGTGCTACTCGGTCCAAACAAGTTGCACCTACACAAAATTGGATGATTTGGTCATGTTGGTGACCCCACTTTCATCTGTCAAATCTCCACCGTCTATTCTCCCTCCCCTTTCCTTTATATAATAACCCCTCACCCCTCTCATTGTTTGTCTAAGTTCTTTCTCTTATTTGGCAATTTGGCACTCTCACCACCTTCCTCTGTCTCACCATCCTCTGCACTCCATTTCAAATTTCTCTACCCCTTCAAGAAAACCCAATGGCTTGCTTAGAGGTCAGCAAGGAGGTGAGAAAAAATGTTTCAAATTACAATGCCCTTCTCTCTCTCTCTACCCTCCTTGAGCTCCAATTTGCTCAGTTTTTTCTTTTCTTATATGTTAAATTCTCTAAGGAACCATCATCTTGTGCACCATGTACATGACTTCCTTTCTTTCTTTTCTGTTTTTTTATTTCCCCTCAAGAAATATTGGACAACATGCATTCTTTGAGCATATAAAGATTGTTGCTATAGTTCTTTAAGAAATATTTTTTCCATTTTTCTTAACAACTTTCAGGGCAAGTTCAAAGAAGATGAAGATGCATGCACTCTGGATGGTACAGTTGATATGCATGGCCAGCCTGCAATCAGAGCAAAATCTGGAAGATGGGTTGCTGGGATCATCATTCTTGGTAAGCTCTCCACAAGAAAACAGAACACACAAATATTTCTTAGTTTATTGGGTTTCTTTGATAGTTTGTGTTAATCTTGAATTCCTTGAAGCTCATGCACACTTTTCTTTTTCCTTTTTTCTTTGGTGATCATTGAATTGGTCATTTTCAAAAACAAAAATTTGGTCACTTTCCAAGGTCCTCTGATGTTGGGGCTTAGTTTGATGTCCTTGTTGCCTTATTGCTTGGTTCTCACTCAGCTTATGTACACAGTAACTTTAGGAAAACTTGTTTATGTGGGCTTTCAAGAACATCCAAACAAACTAGAAAACAGAGTTTATCTGAAATGAAAACTTGTTTATGGATAAGCAGTTGGAAGAAGAGGTTTTTTTTTTTTTTTGGGTGGGGGTGTTGGGAAGAGATGTGATCTGTCAAATACAAGTCATAATAAGTGGAAGGGGAAAAAGACAATATAAGTGCATGGGAGAGGTAACATTTGGCACTGAAAACCAAACCAAGTGTTGCAGAGACTTTGTTTGTTGCATGCTGGGTTTTAGCCACCTCATAATCACCATGTTTTTAGAGAGAGAAAAATAGACATCATAGCTTGAAGAGAGAGAGAAGAGAGAGAGAAGCCTTAGAGGCTTGAGTTACCACTTTAGTTTCAACTTAACGACATGACAAGAGAATTGAGAAAGGGAGTGAAGGTGAGGAAAGCATGCATTCAGAGTAATACGTGCCGGACACGTAATCAGGCCTTTGATCTTCAGTGACGTGGGTTTCTGCCACGTGTTTTTCTTCAATATTTAGGCTAAACAAAATTTTATGGAAGCAATTGGCCCCCCACCACCACCCCCAAATTCCCCAAATTTAATGTCTTCATTCATTTATTTGTAACCGCAAAAACTAGTCTCTGTTTTTTTTTTTTTAAGATTAACATCTCTGGGTTTATGAAAATGTCCTACTTTCCAATATAATTTTGTAAAATTAGGCAATTAATTAATTTAAAGCATGACTGTAAAATCAAATAACTTTGTCACACCCTAAAGATTTTCTTCTTTTTTGGCCTTTTTTATTAAAAGACAAAAAGGGAGCATACCATACAAAGCAACCACGATCACCGCACGAATTTAGGTCAATTTCGGTGTTAAAAAGATAATAAAATAATAAAATTTTCATAGACTTTTATTAAAATATTGCATATTTAATTTAAAATAAAATTGAAAGCATTTGCATGGATGGCCCTTGTCGCAAGTTGACCAATTTTTTTTTAAATTTTCCGAAAGGAACCTTTCTTGCTACCAAGACTATTTCATAGTGAAATGGTTTACACGCCACAATTCCATTAATGCTTATTAATTTCTGGCCGGTGATCTGTTATGGAGGAGTCTGATTTCAGTTAGCTATGATTGAAACAGAAGATGGACCATTTGTTAATAACTGAAACATCTTGAACATGTTTGATAAATTCTAGCCATATGTGGGCTTTGATTTTGTTTTCAAAGAAGTTTTGGGAACTTCTCTTTTCCATTCTTAATGCATAGGACTTTGCTTGGAAGCAACTCTGAAAACGATTTCTCTGATCACCCCGAAAGCCTAAAATTGATGCACATGAAACTTCATTACCCTTGGGATGTTTTGGTTTTTGAATCTTAGCAAGATTTTATTCTGTACAACATTTACTTGCTTGAAACTCCGTACATACTTTATCAACCTTCTGACGCTTCTCTTATTGGACCCTTCGATGAAAAACCAGTGAACCAAGGTCTGGCTACCCTAGCATTCTTCGGAGTCGGAGTGAACCTGGTCTTATACCTAACAAGGGTGTTGCAACAAGACAATGCAACTGCTGCTAACAACGTGAGCAAATGGACTGGAACGGTCTACATCTTCTCTCTTGTTGGTGCTTTCCTCAGTGATTCGTATTGGGGGCGATACAAAACCTGTGCTATCTTTCAACTAATCTTTGTCACAGTAAGTATGATTAGCTTGATTTTTTTTCTTCTTATATGCTCTTGAAATCGGAGCGAGTATGAGTTAGTTTTGTTCTCAATGCATTGTTTATGAGACTTGTGTGCATTTGACAACAGGGTCTGATATCATTGTCACTATCATCCCAACTCTTCTTGCTGAAGCCAGAAGGTTGTGGGAGCCAAGAAGATCCATGTGGAACACACTCAAAGTTACATGTTTGGTTATTCTACCTCTCCATCTACCTCATTGCCCTAGGAAATGGAGGGTACCAACCAAACATTGCAACATTTGGAGCTGATCAGTTTGATGAAGAGGACAACAAGGAGGGGCATTCAAAGGTGGCCTTTTTTAGCTACTTCTACCTGGCTATGAACCTTGGTTCCCTTTTCTCCAACACCATATTGGGATACTTTGAGGATGAAGGAGTTTGGGCCATTGGGTTCTGGGCATCCACTGCATCTGCATTTGCAGCTTTGGTCTTGTTTCTTGGTGGGACTGCTAGGTACAGGCACTTCAAGCCAAATGGCAACCCGCTTTCGAGGTTTTGCCAAGTCTTAGTTGCTGCGATGAAGAAATGCAGGGCGGAGATGCCACAAGGTGGAGACGACTTATATGACGAGGCTAAAAAAGAGTCTTCTAATAGCAACCGAAAGATCCTCTACACCCATGGATTCAAGTAAGAGTGCAGCTTCAATTCATATCTCTGTCTATGTTCTTAAAAGTTGGGTAAACTTTTATGGATTTAGTTATGGTTTTTCGATTTGAGACAATTATCTTCCATAGGCTCAATAAAGCAATCTTGCTGAATTTGGGCATCTTGAACTACAAATTGATCTTCCCATTTTAAGCTCTGATGATAAATGCTATTGCCAACCCAACCAACTGATTGGAAACCAAAGCCTGACAGGCTTAGTTACAGTCAGTTTCTATGACTATTGAAATACAGAGCTAACTCATTTTCATCTCCGTAAACTGCAGGTTCTTGGACAGGGCTGCATATATCTCATCAAGAGATTTAGATCACCAGAAGCAGGGCATTCTCAGCCCATGGCGTCTCTGCCCAATCTCACAAGTGGAAGAAGTTAAATGCATTTTAAGATTACTCCCAATTTGGCTCTGCACCATTCTCTACTCGGTGGTTTTCACGCAAATGGCTTCTCTCTTTGTAGAGCAGGGAGCTGCCATGAAAACTACTGTTTCAAACTTTAAAATCCCACCAGCTAGCATGTCTAGCTTCGACATCCTCAGCGTTGCAGTTTTCATTTTCTTTTACCGACGAATTCTTGACCCAGTTGTAGCTAGAATAAGGAAATCAGATGCTAAAGGGCTTACTGAGCTCCAACGAATGGGCATTGGCCTTGTTGTTGCAGTCTTGGCAATGCTTTCAGCAGGAATTGTGGAGTGCTATAGGCTTAAGTATGCCGATAAAGAATGTCCACATTGTGAAGGGTCCAGCTCCTTAAGCATCTTCTGGCAAATACCTCAGTATGCATGCATAGGAGCTTCTGAAGTGTTCATGTATGTGGGTCAACTGGAGTTCTTCAATGCACAAACACCAGACGGGCTGAAGAGCTTTGGGAGCGCCTTGTGCATGACATCAATCTCACTGGGTAACTACTTTAGCAGCTTTCTCGTGAGTGTGGTCATGAAGATCTCAACGGCAGATGACATGCCCGGATGGATCCCCGGAAACCTCAACAAGGGTCACCTAGATAGGTTTTACTTCCTCTTAGCTGTCCTGACATCGATAGATTTGATTGTCTACATCGCATGCGCCAAGTGGTACAAGAGTATCAAGTTGGAGGGAAGATTTGAAGTAAATGATGATGAGCAAGGAAACTTCAAAGTCTGATGTATAAAAAACTAAGCAGACATGTTAAGACCTATGCTAGCAACTTATATTAAATAAGAAGAATGAGGTTGGCAACAAAGTCAGGAGGAGTAAGAGAAACCCTTTTCTCACGACTCCTAGCCCCGTTTCTCTCTGTATCTCCGCAGCACCAACACTGTACTTTTTCTACCCAGGAAGTTTGTTTAAAGAGATGGGTAACTTTTGGCTTAGGTCTCACATCTTTCCTCATTCTGATTTGTTTGTTTTATTGCAAGCCATAGAATTAACATGTGCTGGTAGAGAAATCTATTGTAATATGATTGGGCACTCTGTGAAGCTGTAGCACATAACTATGTAAGAGAACTAATCTCTCCCTCCAACCTTAATGAAAGCACCTCTTCTCTCAGAATTAGTTTGCATGTTTCTTCAACAGACATGACCTACCAGAACCTAATTTGGCTACACATATATGAAACACATTTATGGATGAACCATGTTAGTAAAGGATTGACTACAAAAAAGGGCAACCGAGAAAAAGGCATCTTCCTATGATCTGTCTAAGTTTTCTGGAAGACGATTTTCCTAAGCAACAAAGAAAAATGTCAAGAGTAACCAAAGATTATGATAAGTTTTTATCTGAGAAGGATGAAAATTGCAGTTTATCTTCCTGGCAAAATGTTAAGTTCCTCATGGTGAAACTTGGCAAGGATTTTGTTTGGGGAAAGCACCATAAACTAGCAACAAGCCAAAGCTCCATAAACTAGCAGCAATCTACAACTATCACATAACAAAACAATTCTTTACCAGCTGTAGACAAGCCAGAGAAAGATAGATTTCATCATACACACAGAAGACAACTAGGGTGGATATCGGCAAGGGCAATGTTAAAGAAAAGGACCAAAAATAGAAAAAGGAAAATTGCATTCAAAAAGAGAGGTTATGGCTCGAAATGGCATAGATTTACAGATCTGGATCCATAGATTTCTGTGTACAAATATACCTAGAAACACAAACAAATAATTCCAAAATTTTACAGGACACTATTGAAACATCTAAAATTCGTAACGACACAACTCCTTTACATTATCGTTTACGTAGTTCATTTGATCTACCTTGGAACTTGGAACAAGTGTTCACAAGATGTAAACTACTTAAACTGAAACTTCAATTTGAATAAAAGAAACTAAAAGAGAAAGAAAACTCCTCAGAGGTTCAAAATCAACTTTCAACTTTACGAACTTGGATATGGTGAGAAGATTCTCGACGCCAGATTGGTTGCGCACCACTTTGTACAAGAGTAACAAACTGCCCCTCTTTTAAAAGACCTTTAGCCTGTGCAAGTAATAATAATGGCAAAATTCAGAACACATAAGAGTATAATGTAAATCAGATAAAAGGAGACACACAATTGAGAAATAAGTAATCACTAACTACTAATAGCTTTATTGCTCTTGAGAAAGTCTCCTCCGAATCATTTGAGAACTGCATATATATGGGGACGACACCATGATAAAGCACTAACCTCCGCTTAATCCTTTCTCTGCTAACAAGAAATTATGTCACAAATTTAAGAACAAATAGTGAAAAGAAGTTTAAATTGCTCAAAATCCCCAACATAGAAAAAGAATATCGATTGCATTTGCAATAACCCTGTGAGGCAAAAACCAAAGGGAATGTGAATGAAATTTTTTTAATGGCGCAGCAAATCTGAAGAATATGCAGTCTTCAACATGGCAGTTTAACGTAAGTTTAATATTTTATTTTTTTTATAGCAGTATCTGTAGAAATGCTGTGCTAGTACCCAACAGCCTCCATCAGAAATGCTTTTAGCTTCCGCAGTCAAAAGCTTCAATGACCCTAATGCAAACAATTGTTGCATGAAAACTTCTATAAATAAAAGTATACAACAAAAACAGAGACGGAAAACTGGCTGGCCTCTATCAACAAAGCTATGGTAAGTTAAGGGCTATACCAAGGAGCTGGTAATCTTCCTGACTGATCGTTTCTATCTATAACTGTTGAGTAGGAGGTCAAAGAGCAACGCTTAGAGCAGAGAACATTGTATCACCTTTTCTCAGAAGGTTAAACTATTTTTTAGGCCCTTACTTACAGGTAAATGTATAATGTCACATGTATAAAGTTGACATGGTTTTCCGTGTAAAATCTATATTTGAACCGCATGCATGTTCACTATAAGGCAAAAGATGCAAACAAAAGATAACTAAGAATCAACTGCAGAGAGAAAATATACACATATATGTATATGTATTTCATTCATATAAGCAGGACTGACTGACAATAAATGCAGCAAGCTGCAGCATGCCAATCATTCTAAAGTAGAAATTTTTTTCCAAGATATAGATCACATGACAACTCAACATGTGACCTTAAGAATACTGGACTTACTCATTTGTGAAGGCAAATATTGTTGAGCAAGGCCGATAATGACTTAAAAGCACAGCCATGGATCCTGTCCTCGTGAAAACAATGATGGGTGTTTGGAGACTGTTTGCAATAGTTGTGGAATGGAAAGCAAACATTTCCCCCATATGACTCTGTGAAAAGTATCCACAAAGTAATCAGATTCAATGGGTAGATCTCAAATTAACTGCAGAACATGCTAAAATTTTAACCTCAAGCAACCCAGCATCAAGAAGTTCTAAAAATAAAAAGCATATACAACCGAAAAATATCAGACTAAAACGAAACGAAAAAAATCATATTTCCAAAATAACTTATACAGCCGAAAAAGTACCATAATTCCTCAGATGCAATCATTGCGTACCTTATTGGCCCTCAATTGAATTGGAGGAAAAGTGCTAATTGGTAGGCTTGACTCAGTTCTTAAAGCCGCAGTATGCATTACTTTAACAGCCTTCAATGGATGCCTAGATTTAGAATTGCAGAATATATAAAAATATGACGGTTGTTCCACAAATTGTCAGCATTAAAAAAGTATGAAACTTTTCACAAAAATATAAAATAAAATAATATACTATATATAACCGACAAATGTCATTGGCCAAGAATGAGGGAATCCAGAAGAAAGAGAACAACCAAGGTTTCCCGAGTATGTATCAATGTATTAGGCAAGTAAAAATTAACACAAATATAGGATTCTCTTGCTCTCTCACTATTACAGAGGAACTTATAAAATAAATAATTACTTATGGTAACAAAGTCAGAGTTTACCCCAAAATGGGGAACACTCTAATTAATCTTCTATGTCATGGGATGACTAGCTCAAAATCAAAGGTGTTGTTATGCAATAGACTCTAGTGGCATAAAAATAAATAAAACCCAGAAACAATCTTGACAGCTAACTGATACATGACATAGCCCAAACTAGAACCAGGACCAGCATAAAAATTGAATAGATGGGTGTCAACAGTAAAGTTTTTAAATGAGGATTAATAAAAAACTTACTGGCAGTGAAAATATGAAAAGGTATTCAAGCAGGTCAACCTAAACTAGCCCATCAAATATGTCGAAAAAACCAATTAATAAATTATTAACTGGATGAATTGGTATTTTACACATGTCTGCAAAGGTTGACAAAGTGACGAAAACCATCACTGGTCATCCCAGGATTTATAGATAAAGAAAACCAATACTAATGAGAAATGCAATCCCCATATTAAAAACCAACATAATAGAAAAAAAATTTCACATATAAAAAGTGACGCAATATCTACAAATAAATAGATTATAATTTCTATCAAGATAGAAACTGGAAATAAGTACTGTGACTTGCCAAATGTCAACCAGTTGACTTACTTTCCATGGGCAGTTTCTCCAGAAAGCATAATTGCATCAGCACCTTCTTTTACTGCAATTGCAATGTCAGAAACTTCTGCCCTGGTTGGCGTAGGATGATCAATCATGCTCTCCAGCATATTGGTTGCTACAATCACTGGTTTCTTCATACTGTGACACCTTCTAATGATGTCCTCCTTTTAAGATAACACAGGATTCAGTTACACAATAAAATTAGCTTCAAAATCAACCATAAAGGTTAAAATTCAACTTTATCATTTGAAAATGATAAGGTTATACACAGACATAGAGAGCGCATTATTGCTTTGGGATGCAGATTATAGTCAACCATCACAAGCTATGTTATATAAGCAGCAAATATTATCACAGATGCAAACACAGAACATATTGTGACTCTGAAACATCCTATTCTTTACCATCTCTAAGCCCCAGATATTCATTAGCAAAGGTACTATTGATTATTGAACTACTGTCTGGTTTTGAAAGTAGTCTTGAGATCTCTGATTGTATCAGTCTTCAGTACTCCTATCAATGACAAATATCATTGTCTTGAGATCTCTGATTGTAACAGTCTTCAGTACTCCTAGATTCCAAAACTGCCCTTCTCCCATGGTTTTTGCACAAGGTCACAGCCATTTGTTTCCTCTCCACTCCTCTTCCATGGAAATCACTCATCACTTTCCTAAGATCTTAGCTCCCTTAATTGGCACATGAAAAAATGGACAAACAGAAAGTAGGCATGTTACTCAGCACCAATAGAAAAAGTGAAAAACAAAAAGAAGGGTGCACGAAAAGGCTGCCTTCGAGAGGAAGAGGGGTTAAGGCACATAGATAATAATATAGAGTACCACCCAAGATAAGACATAAGGTAACTCAAAGGCCACTCACCTAATTCACAACCCAACTCTTTAGCTAAGATATGCTAGAAATGGTAAAGATACAACTATGATCAAATCACCTGCAATAAAGGAACTTCCTCAATTGGAAGTTCTGCTCCAAGGTCTCCACGAGCAATCATTGCCTATAAAACAGACAGCAAAACAAGAAACTGGATAATAAGTCATTGCTTACGGTAGTACCAACATATCAAAGAAGAAGAATGGCAGGGCTTTTATTGCATGCAAGAAAACAAAAGTTACAAATAAAGACGAACCCCGTCAGATGCAATAATTATCGAATGAAGATTCGGTATAGAGTCCGCACTTTCTATTTTTACAATAACATGAATATCTGCATTGCAACCTACAGAAGAGGCGCAAATTAAGTTTAGGAGACAATACTATAAAGATCCACAAAGAAGAAATGTTAACTGAATAAACTGATAAGAGATTGAAGAAGTTTACCTTTGAGATAATCTTTCAACTCATGGACCACCTCAGCATTTTTTACAAATGAGACAGCATAGAAGTCAACTCCATTGTCCACTCCAAACTTGATATCTTCCCAGTCCTTTTCTGTAGAAGAGACCAATAAAGCAGACCAACAAATTGAATATTGTGTGCCTCTTCGAATTTTTGAAAATCAAATGGACTGATGTTCATATAAACACCAAAAACATTGGTGAAGATTACCTGTTATTGAAGGCAGAGTTGCACTTTTTCCACGCACATTTAAGTGGCGCCTTGATTTTAGTTCTCCGCCATCAACTACCACACATTTAACCAAATCTTTTGTCTTTGACTTCACAGCTAACGACATCATTCCACCTAGCAGAAAGACATGATATATCATCAGGTCTCTTAACCATGTGAGTAGATAAATAGGGAGAGAGAGAGAGGGGGGGGTGTGGGTGGGATTGATATTCCACCTCCCTTGGTTACAACATAATTTATGAGCAGTAAGAAAAGAATCAATTCAAGACATTCTAACCACTGGGATGATAAAGTACAATTACAACTGCTTGAACTTGCTAAATCAAACAGATTAAGATACATATAGACCCCTTCCTTTTTTAAGAAAGATCCCTCTTTGCAAGAAAAAAGATAGACAGCATTTATGGGCCCACCCTGCAATGTTGGTCCCATGATTTGAACCATTCACTTTTTATGTCACCATTTAAGAATCATTGCTACAAAAAATCAGCTAACAGAGACTCATTCAGCCATTTGTTTATCCTCATTATCATTTCAGTGTTTATCTGAAACATTGTGTCTATGTACTTGGTCATAGTTAGATGGCCAAACGGTTTCCAATTGAACTATTCTTTGTAAAGAGATCCTTCAATGAGGAAAGTAGACAGTTCGGATTATCGTATCACGTTGAGGGGTGGGCCCACATGTGATTCCTTAACAGAGGCCCCATCTTCACAAGTTTTCCCTGTAGAAAATATATGACGGTACTGTAGCCGATATGATTAACCTGAGAGGCCACAATTACCACGAGCAAACATATTAATGACGAGGAACACATTCCACACTATGGACTCGACTCAAAAAAAAAAAAAAACAACAAAGGCCATTCGAACAGCCATACACAGTTATTTGAACAGCCTTTGTTATTCTCACCAGTCTGCATGCAGACAATTTCACACCTAATCCATTTCCCGTGTGTGTGTGTGAATGGAAATGTTCTCTCGCCACACAGTGGCATGTTGGTTTGGATCCCTAATTAGGGAGATTCTCTTCTTTTTATCTTAAAGAAACTAATCGAGTATATTTTTATTGTTCATGTTGAGAGTCTGGCAATATAAACAGCCAGAGACTTGGGAAAAGAACATCACCCTATGCCTAATTATACCAAAAGACTACTGAGTTGACTCTTGACATCAGGGTGGCCAGTTTGATTCAGTAAATGGCAAGATGCAGTCGGACATTACTTCCAATACATCTGAAAACTGTCAACATTAGTGTGGCTAAGTTCTTCCTTGATAACTCCTACCCCACCAACTTGAGGTTAACAAACACCAGCTCACTACAAAACTAATCTAGTTCTATAATATTACAGTTGCCATTAAAGTAGACCAAAGCAACAACTCATAATGCACAACAGCTATGACAATAATCTGTAGTTCACTCTCACCAGTTACAGAGTTCCAAAACTTAGTGGAATTGCATGCACAAACAAGGTCCTTCAGTCTCTTTAATGAATTTACTCAAAAGAGTCAAGATTTGATTTACCATACTTCTAAAACCAAAGAAAGACATGCTAACAGAAATATCATATCACATAGTATGAAAAACAAAAACAAATTGACTCGTCCACAAATTCAGCACCCACAAAACATTATGCTTACCATCAACTAGAATAATGTCACCAACATCCACATCATTCACAAAGTCGTCATAGTTTACACTAACTGTGTCCACTGTGCTAACTCCTCTTTTGATTGTAAAGTTAAACTCTTGTCCCTCTTTAAGAATAATTGGTTGTGGTACATCTCCACTTCTAACCTCAGGACCCTGCATGAAGAAAGAAAAATCATATATCAACCATAACCTCAATGGTGATTAGAAAGAATCAGGATGAGATATTCAAAGCCTTTATGCTAAAAAAATTATTTACAATGTGATAAATGTGAGCATTCACTTGAGAGTAGTACACTAAATATTGAGAATGAAAATCTAAACTAACACATGCTAAATGTAAATGAAACTTTTAATCTAGAAGGGGCAATGTTCTGCATGTTTCAAAAGTCCAGTCCTATTTTATGATACACAATTTGGAGTAGTCTACAACAGTAAAATTGAAAATCACAGTTTACATAATAAATGTAAAATTTCTTCATGAAAAGAAGCAGAGTGGAGAAAAAACAAAATCATATGTTAAACAAAAAATAAAAAAACTTTTGATCCACAGCAGGTGAAACAAATGTACCCGCCAATGCAGCAATTCTTGATGCAGAAACCTGTGCTCCTAACGATAAGTTAAATGGGACATGAGCAGGCAAAGAATGAGAGAGAAAAAGCAATCAACATACCTTGGTGTCCAGCATTATGGCTACAACCTTGTCTTCAAATTGAGAGTTGTATTCTTTGACAAGATCAATGGTTTTCTGGTGTGACTTATGGTCCCCATGTGACATATTCAAACGTGCAACATTCATTCCTGTTTCAGCCAGTTTCCATATCATTTCGCGTGAGCTTGTTGAAGGACCAATTGTACATACTATCTTAGTTTTCCTTATACCGTCTGAATATACCTTTGGCTGGTCCATAAGGTAATCATTATCAGACTGAAGTTCAAAAGTTGAGTCAGCCTTGTCCTAAAACAAGACAACAACATTTCAAGGTTATAGATTTAGAACACGCACAAGTGACACTATTAACTGCATTCTAATGAAGCAACCGTCTTCAATACACAAAACATAGCAAAGCTAGAAAAAGCATTAAAGCAGGCAATAAATTTACCATGCATTTACTGTATTTCTAAGTTTTATGCTAGAAAGCAACTTAACTAATCCAAGAATCTGTATTCAGCCTTTTAAAAGGAGAAGGGTATTGCAGTCCCCAGATCCTCACAATGCTAATGTGAAGACAGGTATCATGTTTTGTTCATTTATCCTAAACTTTCTCAGCAACCAAACAGAGCAATATCACGAGAAACTAAAGATTATAGGTGTTTTTATGTCTACTTGAAGTAAAGGAAGAAACTTCAGCCCCGTGTGCCTACCAATTGAAATACCAAATCTAAAATTTCGAAATATTCAAAGTTTTCCACACTCTGAGAGACGGAACAATACAAAACCAAATTAGAACACGCACAAAAGTTAAATTCAAGAACTATTGACAACCCATGTTATAAAAAGGAAAAAAGCAAAGCTCCCCCGATAGGAAAAACAGAGAAAGCATAAAACATGGAAACAAGAAAAAAGCAAACTTACAACGCTCCCCACAGGACCATTGTGTGAGTTAAAATGGACTCTGCTGCTGTCCTGGAAGATCCCAATTGATTTAACAGTAAAGCTTTGCTTCTTCTGAGCATACTTTCTTCTGGGTCTACAGTGAAACGCAGTAGAATCACACAGGCTCTTGGAGGAAGCCAATCGATCAGTGGCTCTAGACCTTTCAGGTTTCAAGAAAGACAATCTTGCGGGAACATTAAGGGTCGCCATTGAAGAAAAGCTCGGAGAAGTGAGAGTGTTTTGTTAATTGTTATTGAACGAAAGATAGAGAAAGGAAGCTATGGCCAAATTGGTAATGGCCCTACGAGCTATGGTGAAATGGAATGAGAGAGGGAAAGCCGAGGACGAGAGAGAGTCTCGTTGGAGCAAAAGGAAAGGAAGAGAGTCTGTCCAGGATTCAGACAGTTTGCACGTTCATTTCTTCTCCTCTTATTTATATTTTCATTTCTTACATGTTTCCCGTTTTTTTTCTGATAAATAATAATATTGGAGACTATAAAATAAAAAATAAAAAGTATAAAATAACATGTGTGTCAATAGCCTAGTATGAATAAATATTTATTTATATTATAACACAAGAATATATATATAATATATTATAATACAAGAATATATATATATATATATTTATTTATTTATTTATTTATTTATTTATTTATAATGAGATCTCTCAAATAAGCTTATTTGAAGGATACCCTTATAGGGTCTATTAGGGGTGGTTGCCGACCAACTATTTGCGGTTTGGTGATTTTTGAAACTGCAATGACCGCGTTTTGCGGTTTACGCAATGCGATAAACCTCAAAATGTGGTCGGTTACCGCGAATTAGCGATTTAAAACCGCAAGTTCTCAAATATTCACAAAAATATAAATTCACAACCTAAATAAATACATATACAATCTCAAATCTCAATTTCTCAAGCATATATAAATTCACAATCTCCTCAACTTCTCAAGCATTCACAACTTAAGAAAATTAAAGTTACACTTCCAAGCATTCCAATTAAAGTTAAACTTCTCAAGTATTCCAATTCCAAATCCTTTAAAGTTACAAACCAAAAGGAAAATACAAAGCAAAATGAATTAAAGTTACAACCAAAAAGAAAAATCCAATTCAAAGTTAATAAAAGTTACAAACTAAAAGGAAAATGCAATGCATCAATGTTACAAACTAAAGTGTTGGTGGTGAGTGGATTTGAAGAACCCCGTTGTATTGTTTGAGCACCAATGTTATCTACAAATAAAACAACATAGTTTAGTACATTTTATTATAAGAAGAAGCATAAATAACATTAGCATAAATAAACTAATTACTTACAAGTTGTCATATGTTTCATTTCCTTGTATAATTCAACCTCATCATCCGTGCGGCTATACTTTGCGGTTTGCGGTAACCGCAAGTTTTAAAAATCAAATACCGCAAATGCGGTTCGGTTCTTAATACCGCAAATGCGGTTCGGTTTACCGCGATTGCGGTTTCATTGCTGTAAATTGTCGATTGGTTTTTGCGGTTTTTCGGTTTTTCGGTTTAAAATGCCACCCCTAGGGTCTATCATACATTGCATTTTATTAATCCAAACCTTATATTTTGTAAATATTCATTCGAAAATCATATTAGCAAAAAAGGGTTATTTACTCAAATGGTTCTCAAACTTATACCTGATTTACATTTTAATTTCTCAATTAAATTATTTGTTCAAATGATCCATCAACTCTATATTATTTGGTCTATTGGTCATACCGTTATATTCGGTCAATATTTCCATTAAATATGAGGGCAAATTAGTCATTTCATCCATAAACTCTTCTTCTTCTTCTTCTTCTTCTTCTTCTTCTTCTTCTTCTTCTTCTTCTTCTTCTTCTTACCTTCCCATCCTCAACTCTTAACTCAATTGGACCTACAATACCTCCAACTCCTCTTTATCCATTGCCTTTGTCTCTACGCCCTCCCAATCTGACAGCTAGGTAGTTCTTTTTCTTCTTCTTCTCATTCCTAGCTCTGCTAGTCTCACCCGACCTCCCCATCCTCAGCTCCTACCTCCACTGGACCTACAATACCTCCAACTCCTCTTTATCCATCACCCTTGTCTCTACGCCCTCCCAATTTGACAACTAGGTAGCATGGGGCATCAACCCCACCTCCACCAAGATGGCTGGGGCACAGATCCTTTTGACCTACAACACAGATGATGGGATCCCAACTGTCAAAACCTTCAACATCAGTTTATACACCTCCATGATACCGGGAAAACTCTCATTTGATTTCTGGGACATCAGCTCCGGATTATGAAAAGTAATATTTGGGTGTTATGATTTTTTTTCTTTTTTTCTTCAAGTGTTTCTAATTTTATATTTATTTTAACCCTATTTTTATTTGTTAATTATGAAAAGTCATATTTACCCTAAAATTTGGTTAAATCTAATAGAAAATTAGATGGTATGACCAATTTGCCGAATAATATAGAGTTGATGGACCATTTGAATGAATAATTTAATTGAGGGACCAAAATGTAAATCAAGTATAAATTTGAGGACCATTTGAGTAAATAACCCTAGCAAAAAATCACTTGAATCCGATATCATTTGACCACTCAATTAAATTATTAAGTTTTAGTAGAAGCATGTTTTGTAGGTTTGGATTTTAGATGTCTAAACGGTTTGGATTTTAGATACCATTTTATCATCTCTGCACATTTTAGATGTCTAAATAGTTTCCGATTTGTCTAATTTTTTGCCGATTTGTCTAATTTTTTGCAAGAATGATCTATGAATGAAAACTTAAAAAATAAATGACTTGGATCGTTGGAAAAAAAATTCATAAGGTACCCTAAAGGATCCTAAAGGGCATCCCTCAAATAAAATTATTTGAAAAATCCCTCAATAAAATAAGAATATATATATATATATTGTGACTCCGATACTACACTATAAGCAGTTCATAATTAGTGACATTTTGGCGTTTAACCCTAAAATAGAAAACAACATAGCCCAATCAAAGTCATATAGTTTTTTAGGGTATTTTTTAATGTTGAAAAAGATACTTTATCAAACACCATAAGAATGGATATGATGAAATTATAACCATGAGGTCGATGGACAAATGCCACACAAAGACATCTATTACTGTTAATAATATAGAAGGTTCCCGGAAAATTCTGGTTCATAAGCATATTCTATGACACACACCCTGACACCCACACAAAAGAGAGAAGAAAACAAAACTGAAAAGACCTGGAATAAAAAAAACGGTGATATGGTCCCCATCTCATTTTATCCAAAAGAAGAAAAGAAAATCAATGAAAATATAAAGTTTAATGACCTGAGCCAGGCGTCCTCCAAACCCTTAATTCCCGTAGTTTAACACTCCCTCTTAAACCCTAAGCCCTAACCCCAACCACCACTCCACCGCATTTCATTTAAATGACGCAATAATTTGACATAATGTCATTATTTATATGATGAAACGACGACCCAATTTCCACTTTGAAATCGAGGTGTATCCGGACTCCGTTTTACGATCCGTCAAATACTATACGATCCTGGAAAAGTCTAGATTAACATACCTGAAAATTGTTATGATCCAACGGTGCAAAACTAGTGAACCCGGAAATCACACACTAGGCGAGATCCGTTTTCAAACGGTATCCGTTAAGATCCGCGAAATCCTATGCGCTCGTGAGGACTATCACTCTAGAACTACCCTATTCTCGGCTCAAGACTTATCCTAGGTAAACACCCTATTTGGAGCCAACCAACCTCAAAAGTGAAAATGGCCGTGTGATGTGTAAATTTCTGAAATTTCTGAAATCCTACCCAATCAGCAGCTAGAGCATGAAAAATAGCTAGAAAACCATTCCACTCGTCCGATTTGGTGGCCGGACGACGGAGAACGAACGCTGGACTATGGCGGCGGATCATGGCGGCGAATGGCTGGGGTTGGAAGAGGAAGTTTCGTGGTTCATTTGGCACTGGTATTGCCTGAATCGGGGTCAGAGCTGAGAGGAATCAGCTCAGAAAGTCGGCTCCTTCTCCCCCCGAAACCCAGAAAAATCTGGGTTTATAAAATTTGAAGTTCGAGATATTTACGGTTCTGCCACTGGACTTGATCCGTTTTGAGTCCACTACATGTCTACGAACTCTTTTCGTCGCGCTCTACGCAACGGTACAACTGGAATCCTCAAATTCCTTCCCGGTCAAAAAGTCAACTTTTAAACTAATAAAATATTCTAGGGGTATTTTAGTCTTTTTCTCAAATAAATTAATAATTAAATATTAATTTTAGGTTTGGGTTATTACATTTGATGTATTTCATTTTAGGGAAATTACTTGGGTCCTTAATGAATTAAACATATCAACTACAAATTAATTAAACAATATTGGACTTGATATCTAATCAGTACATATGACATAAATGCTTATCTTATAATCAAAGTAAGACATTATTTCACATATAAAATAATAAGTTGTTTAAAGATGAAAAGTTGAAGTGGACTTTGTAGAGTTTGACACTTCTTACCCTCTGCCATTTTCATATTGTTTGGATGTTTGATTGATTAATGTTTTCAAATAGTTCATCATTTTTTGCCTCTAATTATATTTTTAGTTTATAATTTGAATTATCTAGTGAAAAAAAATGAAGTGAAAAAAATTCAAATTAAATGGATTAGTTCTTGGGCCCGAGTGTGGCACAAGCACGTTCCGGGCCGGGATTAATAATTTTACTAAATGGTAAATTAAATGCGGGGGTTATAATTTTTCAAGTTAAATTTATATTTTTAATGAAATTGATATGTGTAGTGTTTTTTTATGGATTATAATTTATTGATATGATATTGATATTGTTATTTGAATTAGATTTTATAATTGATTGATATTGTTATGTTTTTTTTGTTGGATTGATATTGTTATGTTGATAATGTGATTGGAAATTGTAATTTAGTGGCAGTGGGTTATTGATATTTGCATATTCATATGATAATTTAGATAAAATTTGTGGACAAGGCAGCGGGGGTTAGTTAACCATCCTTGCTGTGGTCACTCTATAATGCAAGTAGTTTCTCTCTGTGGTTCCAATCTCATTGAGGTGCTATTCTATTCAATAAATCCCTAATTTTGTTTCTTCGTCTCTTTTTTTTTTTTTTTTTTTTTTGTGTGGTCAACCCTTCTAAGACTCTGTTCATATTCAATCTATTTCTTCACGCACTTGGTTGCAGTGAAGTGCCAATCTTTAACCCTAAAAGCTATTTATTTTTTTTTCAAAATCCTTCTACATGTAGTTAACAGCTAGTGTTAATGAAAATGCACTAATGGCTATAAGTTAGTGGGTTGGCTCCTTCCTATGCCCTAGGACTTCACTCAAATCATAAAGGGATGTGCTGGGGTTGGGCTAATTCTTAGATTGAACTTATGTTCGTAAAGAAATTAACTGAATTTGTACTGCACAATGTGTTTGCTGCTTGCCTTTGATTATGCTCTACTCATTTAAGGTCATGGATGCACAAGGAGAGAAATCTTTGGCTTTGTTTCTAGCTAAATTTCAAAAGAGCATGTGGATAAAACAACATATGTTGACTCTGTTCCCTTTAACGTCAACCAATTTCAACAGATTCTAGTAAATGTACCCAAAAATAAATTGTTTTTGCATTCATTTTCTATGCAGGGAGCTTTGTTGTAGTTGATGCAAGTGAAAAGGAGAAGGTTGTCGAATCTGGCAGCAAAGTGGCATGCATTGTTTTGCAAGTTCTGTTTTACAAACAAGTTCGTGCGCTTAAGAAATCACCAGAATGGTGTGTATTCTCTTCACATCTTGTGCCACTATCTCACTATATGCCACCCTCTAAAACTTGGCTTGCATAAACATTTAATAGTACGATGTCCTTTTACTCTGGCTTCCTTCATATAGGTGAAGGTCTACTATTTGAGCATTATGTTGCAACTTGTCAAAATTCTTTTTCTTTTTTCTGTTTTTTGTGTGGAAATAGTAGTCCAACAAGCCTCCCATAGTTTCCATACCTAGCACATAATCCTACCGAAAGATGGAAAAAGGTAGCTCATGGAAGTGTAGTGTGAAATCCTGCAGCCTTGTGGCACATTTTCTGTAATGTTTTTAAGTGTTGAGAGACAGGCACTAACACGCATCTCCTCCACCTCATCTTTTTTTTGTTTTTTTGTTGTTGTTGCTCTTTTGTTCCTTATATTTGCTTTGACCACCCAATGAAGGCCAGAAATCTTCAAATCCGCAATTCCATATGGATGCAAAGCAAGTCTGCAAGGGAGACACTACCTCCCAACAAGAAGAGAATGAGCTTGACTCAAGTGATGATGACGGACTTCCTCCACTAGAAGCCAATACGAACAGGATGAAACCAGTTGATTGGAAATCGAACACGTAATCGAATTCTGATTCGATACATTCATAATTCAAATCAGACTTAGGTTCCGCAACTAATTCTTGAATAGTTGTACAGAAGATGTATGCTGAAACAACTGCATCCATATCCAAGATGACATGAAATGAGGATAACAATGTCAAACTTGTGTCCGAAAGTTTTGGACTGAATTTTTGTTGACCATGTATGTAATCATGTATTAAAATACATACACACTATTAATCAATCCATTCATGTAACGTTTAAACGTTTATGCAGAGCCTTCCACATGGAAATATTCTCATTCAAAGTCCAGAAATGCATGATTATTTTTATTTTACAAATTTATAAATAAACTCAATCCTAGACATGTATTTATAAAAAAACCCAAGCACTATTTAAACATAGAAACACACCCAAAATCAACCCCAAAGTCAACTTTTTGGGTGTGTTTATAAATGAGTTTTGAGTGTGTAATGATGGATTTTGGGTATGTTTATAAAGTGTTTTGGGTGTTGGGTTTTTTTATAATTTCAACCTCCATTTTGGGTGTTTTAGTGAAACTCCCTATTTATTTTTGGAGAATGCTAGCAACCTTCTCTCTGAGAGCACCTCTAGCGCTCCAATTTTGCCCGAGCAAAAGGGGCCTAGGGCCAGGCTTGGTCTCCAACGCAATGAAGATTGGGTAGCTTATGGGCTCCACAAGCCTAGGCAGCCCAACGACAAAAAAAAAAAAAAAAATCTTTAAAAATACCATAATTTTCAAAATTTTTTAAAATAAATAAATATCTAGTCATATCTTCACTTTCCACACCAAAATTAATGGCTTAAGTATAAAAAAAATAGAAAATAAATTAAAGTGAATAGTAATTGCCCTTGCTTGCCTTTTGGGGTGAAAACAAAAAGGTAATGGCTGCCACTATTCACATGAATAGTGACAAACCTTACTTTGCATTTGCCTTTGCCTTGCCCTTGCCTTTTAGGGTGGAAGTGCTCTAACCTTCTCCTTTTGGTAATGACATGTGTCACTTTCCTTACAATTAAAACAATGTCATTAATGAATGAATCCAACTAGCTTTTATTTTCCAAATTTATTCTTTTATTTTCTTATGTGGCATAAAATTATAATAAAATATTTGAAAATTCAATTTAGAAAATAAGAAATAAGATTACAGTATTCAAAAACTAAAATTAAAAAACCCTTATCTCTATTCCGACTCCTTCCAACCATCACCCACCAAAAACTAAAATAAGAAATAAGATTACAGTTAAGCAAATGTGATGGTCTGTGGTACTATTATGCCTTTTGAGTTACCTTCTTCGTATTTACGCATCTTCTTTGAGGTTACCCATTTTCCATTGTAGCAAACCAAAATAACAATTGTCTCCAATTTTTAGCGTGATAAAACATCATTTCATTAACACATGTGAAGCCACCAGCAATACAACAACAGTAAACAAGAAAATCCCAATATGAAATGCAAGAATCAATCGACAAAGAACAAATCCATTGGATGTTTCAAACAAAGAATCATCATAATTAGATAATACAAATCTACTACATCAAATGGAAAATCCTAAGTTTCAAGATTCACAAATTCAGAGCAATGTAAATCCATTTGAGAAAAACCCAGATGGATAAAGAAAATGAGCATGAACATTAAAAACGGATAACCCAAAGCAATCAAAACAAAACCAATTTGAGAGAACAGAGATGAAGATAATGACTATCAAGACTAAATGAAGGAAACCAGAGCAATCAAAACAAAACCTATTTGATAGAAACCCACACAAATTTAGAGAGCACAAAAAGAATACAAGAAGACAACCTATTGGAGGTCGGCGATGGAGTTGAGCTTCGAGGTTCAAACCAACTACTCACTTAGGCGATTCGAAAGAAAGATCTAGAAGATGGGGTCAATGGTGGGTTTTGCGATTTAGAAGAGAGAGATGAGAGGATGAGATGGGTCTCGGGAGAGAGAGAGAGAGAGAGAGAGAGAGAGAGAGAGAGAGAGAGAGAGTGGTGGTGGTCGCGGAGTGACAATGGAGAGAGAGTGTTGTTGGTTGCAGAGGAAGGAGAGAGAGAGAGAGAGAGAAGTGATAAGGTATGTATTCATACTTGGTATTCCAAAAATGTCCAGCCAAGGATCGTATTTGGAGAAGTAAGTTTGCCTTGATGATATTTTACGGTATTTCCCTAAAAACGCTTTCTGCTTAACTTGCTTTTAGATTATAAAAGTGATATTTGGAGAAGCACCTAACACGACTTATCCAAAAAACTAGTGAATTTTGCATAAAAATCTCAACGTGTATATTTGGTGAAAAAATAAAAGGGCCTCAACAAAATAGCAAGCACGAGGGCTAACATTGGAAGTTTAAGGCCCAGAGGTACTGTTTTCCAGCTGCCCCGAAATTGAGGAACTCGCTAACGCAATCGAGAATCTGCTGCTTCAACGGCTCCTCTCTCTCCTAAGAGGCCGAAAAGGAAACCTATTCTCTTGATCACAGACACAGAGATGAAGATCTCCCTCAGGTTTCAAGAAGACCAACCAGAGTTCCAAAACCAGCAAAACCCACTGATAAAGGCAAAGGTACCTCTAACCATCTTCAACCAACCTTTTACTTCTTCCATTGCCACCGTCCCCTCCACCACCACATCCACCTCCATGCCCACCAACTCTTCTTCTCACCTCTCGTTTTCTCTCTCATCCAATTTCTCTTCAGGGCCTTCTGTCAAACTTTCTTACTCTCACACCTCCACCACACCCTCTCCTCTCTCTCTCTCCCTCAAGTCTGGTCTTGGCCTCTTTGGCTCCCCAAAAAACTCCCCTCTTGTTTTCACTGCCAATTTCTCTCTCTCCCACATAAACCCCAGTTTCTCTCTCCACATCAAGCCCCAATTTGGCAACTTTTCCCTAAAACAAACCGCATTTTCAGACCCTAATTTTAAACAGATTTCTGGGTCTGCCTCCAATGTTGGTGCCCATTTGGATTCTGGGTTTGTCTCAGAAGGGTCATCTGTTTGGCAGGAGCTTAGGTTGGAGCCTTGCGGTGGCAAAAATGGGGCTGTGAACAGTGAATTTAGGGATAATTGTGGAGCTCATTTGAATGGTGGGTCTGTGGCAGAGAAGCCATTGGCTTGGAAAAATGGTGGGAAAGATGGGCTTTTTTCTGGAATTGCTGTGATGGCAAGGACTGTGTTGCCAGTGACAAAAAGTGTGGTGGTGAATATGCGATGGGGTGTGAATCTTCCACCCAAGTTTGGCAAAGCAATGCCGTATTTAACACTTAATAAAATCGGTATTGAGAGAGTTGAGGAGGTAAAGGCAGAGGAGGAGAAGGGTACTGATAGTAGTAATGCGGGTGATTTGGAATTGTTAAAGGGGATGTGCTTTTGGATGAGAAGGGATTTGGAGGTCATGGAGAAGGAAAATAAGGAGATGAAGCACAGGTTGGAGGAGATGAAGTCGGGAGTTTCTAGGAAGCATTTTAGAGGGGAGAGTGATTCTGTTGGGAAGAGAGTTTCACCTCCTTTGGATGAGACTTCTGGCGGGTTCGAACAGTGGAGAAACAAGAAGAAAGTCAGAGAAGAGAATGCGAGAACAGAGGCGAAAAAGTCCACCGATTCTGCTAGTGATTTGGAATCTGAATTGCAGAGAGCTATCAAGGCTGCTACCATTTAGCAAGGTTCGAGATATATGTATTGTAGAATTATTGCTTTGCTTTGAAATGTATAGGTAAATTATATCTCTGCTGTCTTCAGGGTTGATTGCCTTAATTAATTTTTCAGGGTAGTTTAAACTTAATCACTAAACATTGGAAATCTGTTGGAACTTGTAAGTATCGCATCAATGGGGTTTATCTCTTATGAAGAGAAGGGAGTTTATGTTTTTTTCAAGTCTTGAGTTGATTGCCATGATTAATTTTTTTATATTAGAGTTGTGTTAAGGTTTACAAGTCAATAATCATTGATTGTTAGCTAATGTCAATGCACCTTTCTAAAATTTGGAAGGAAAGGTAACTATGGGTTTTGTAATGCTGAGTTGCTTAAAAACAAACTGATGAACTAAACTTTGCTTTAAAAGTAAATTGTTGTGTTGGCATTTGCTTGAGTTTCAACTCAGTTGTGTTTCACAAATTTAAGGGTTTTCCTTTATTGTTAGGGCCTGATAATAAAACTAAAAATTATAAAATAGTTGGACAAGCAGAACAGAGAACCCATATTATACTTAAACATACCTGAACGGCCTTTAACAGTCTGTCTGTCTGTCTGTCTGTCTGTCTGCGCGCAACTGTGCATATCCTCTAAGTTGTAAATTTTGAAATACAAAGTTCTGGTGTGTCATTGATTACTTGATTTAATGGCGAGGTGCAGAGATGTCTAGAGTGGCTAAGATTTTGAATTTTCCAAGGCACACCTTCGAGTATGAGGTTTTTTTTCCCTTTATCTGTTATGTCATTTGTTAAATTCATGGCTGGAAATGAGCAGACTAAGTGGAAGATTTTATTAGCAAAAAGGCCTGTAATAATAATGTAATCGGCATGGAATTATATGATATTCATATTTTGAATCAGTATCAGTCGGAACAGGGGAAAACCTACAAAGAATAATTGTCCGTGGTCCTGGCCCTTCATGCTTCAATGGTTCAAATTTGTTGGTTCTTTTGAAAAGCACTGCTGTATGTAAACAAATTTATTATAGAAATCTTAAATTTTCAGATGTCTTGTTTTCTCTGTAGTTGTAAGAAAAATTAGTGAACATCTATGGTATGAGCTACCAGAGAAGCCTCATGCATGAAATGCACACAACTAGTCAATGTGCATACTCATGTTACTCTGGTAAAAGATTTGTATTGGATAATAGAATAGAAAAACAAGCTGCTTTGTTCTTTCTCTTTTGCTATCATTTCACAGCAACAAAACAAGTTACAACATATCTCTTCTGAAATATTAACCTTTACAAAACTCCTGGAAAGAACTGTACCTAAAACTTATTGTATATTCTGCATCCTTAATGGGTTTCTGCACAATTTTCAGCGACTCCAGCAGCGAAGTAGGGATCATACTTTCGGCCCCAATGATCCGGACAGTGCACCTGAGTGGTTTCAAGGGTGGCTTGGCGGCGCTCGGCACAATTTATTATTATTATTCTTTAGAGAGAGATCATAGTCACATAACCAACTGTGTAGCTTTAGTTATGGCCTAGGAGAACAAAAGAACTTTTTATCAATGCGTACGTACGCATTTACATACCCCATTAACACAGTCGAGTGTTGCATATATACATACAATTCCTTTGCAGTCGGCCACACTCGAACGTTTCCCATTTTCATTTTGTTGTATGATCCAACCGAGTCATCAATAATATAGGCCACTTGGCATGTGCAGAGCTTGGAGTACATGGAAACGCTTTGAGGTCATCGTTAGTAGAACATCTTTTAACAAGTATGGTGGTTTCTAGGGGTGGCATTTTAAACCGAAAAACCGAAAAACCGCAAAAACCAACCGACAATTTACCTGAAACCGCAATCATTTGCGGTATTAAGAACCGAACCGCATTTGCGGTTGCGGTTGCGGTATTTGATGACCGCAAACCGCAAAGTACTACCGGATGATGAAGTTGAATTTTACAAGGAAATAGAACATATGACAACTTGTAAGTAATTAGTTTATTTATACTAATGTTATTTATGCTTCTTCTTATAATAAAATGTACTAAACTATGTTGTTTTATTTGTAAATAACATTGATGCTCAAACAACACAACGGGGTTCTTCAAATCCACTCACCACCAACACTTGAGTTTGTAACTTTAGTTTGTAACATTGGTGCATTGCATTTTCCTTTTAGTTTGTAACTTTAATTAACTTTGAATTGGATTTTTCTTTTTTGTTGTAACTTTAATTCATTTTGCTTTGCATTTTCCTTTTGGTTTATAACTTTAAAGTTTGGAATTGGAATGCTTGAGAAGTTTAAATTTAATTGGAATGCTTGGAATTGTAACTTTAATTTTCTTAGGTTGTGAATGCTTGAGAAGTTGAGAAGATTGTGAATTTATATATGTTTGAGAAATTGAGGTTGTGTATTTATTTAGGTTGTGAATTTATATTTTTGTGAATGCTTGAGAACTCGCGGTTTTAAACCGGGTCGATGCGGTTTACCGCAATTTCGGTTTGCGGTTTGAAAATCACCAAACCGCAAATAGTAACATCGAGAATAATGATACACCTGCCACAACCAAGAAGAAGACGAGCCAGTTCAGAGCAATCTTAGATGGGGCTTTCTCCATGGTTCGTTCTGTTTTTTTATTATTGTCACATTGGGTCGATGTGAATGAAATTTCAAGTTTGCTTTTCACTACAGTAAGTGAGCCCTTTGGGCTATATTTATAGGATCAAATGGGTTGGGTTGTTTTAATGTCAAAGAAATCTAATATAGTAAGTCATCTAATTAATTTCCAAGTTCTACAGTGTGTCGATGATGATGAAAACTCGACATATAGGAAAAAGTACAAACTTGGTAATGACAATCTCTACTTTCCTTGTTTTGTATCATTAAAAGGGGAATTTTGAAATATTCCAATGCAGAAGAAAAATCAAATATATTTCTTTGAATCTTAATGTATTCGTTAGTGGGTTAATCGTTTTATTAGTCCCTGAACTTAGACCTGATTTGCATTTAAATCTCTCAATTTTCAAAATTGTTATCGTGGTCCTTCAACTTTTCGTTAGGACAAATGGTCTTGCCATCAATTTTGTTAACTTTTCTGTTAAATGTAGGGGAAAAATGGTATCTAGCTAATAATATTTGAAAAAATAGAATGGACGTCTAGAGAGAGAGGGAATTTGGGTGAAGAAGGGAAGAAGGGAAGGTTGAAGGAATTTCAAATTTGGGAATCTAGAGGTTCATATTTGGGAGAAAATGGGGAATTCGATTCGGGGATTTCAGATTTGGGAGAAGGAATAGGATTCATTCCATTTGAAAGAAGTGCTCGAATCTTTGAATAGGGTTCATTGCACTTGAAAGCTGCTTCTTCTCTGTGTGAATATTGACAGAATTGAAGAAGACATGGAACTGGAGAAGCAAGGCTTGGCCAATAATGTCATTGTGGGAAGTTAACACGGATGCAGACTTTGTGGACCCTTTTCTCCCAAATTCCTCATTTTCTCAACTTGACTAACCCTTCCTCTCCCTTGTTAAGAGATTGAAAAGAAGTGGGGGCCACATCAATTAACAGAACTTCTCTCAAATTTGACGAAATAGCTAACGTGAGATACTTATTGAAAGTATAGGTGGTATATTTAAACATTTCAAAGAACATGTGGTAATTTGAGACTATTTTGAAAGCCCAGAGGGCATATCCATAAATAAGCCTTTTATTAATTGTGTTGGTGGGATTCAGGAGTAACTTAGTCATTTTGTTAAGGAAATAGCATTTTATTTGGAGGGGGAAACGTAAATCCCTCCTTCTCTTTATTGTGGGGTGTCACAAGCATTATTTTAATATATATTATCCTAAGTTATCCAATGCAAAGCCCAAAATATATAGTATTTCAGAATTTTAGGAGGGTTAAGGCCCTTACATGCCTAAGCACACCTCCGACATTAGGACAAGATTGTGTTTTTTCAAATTTACATGATAGATGGAAAGATAAGATGGGTTAGGACATAGGAAATAGCAGTACTCTAGAAAATGTGGTAACTGAAAATCAGTTTAAGTAAAATAAATAAATAAATAAATAAATAAAGTGGCCTTTAGCTAACCATCCATATGCATGTTATTAAACTCTTTTATTGTTATTTTTCTCCACTTGATTTGAGACGGTCTCAAATTTCGTTCACATGGATGGTAATGAGTTTGATAATTAGTTGTGGCTAAATTCATTATGAGTGGATGACATAGTTGAGTAAAAATGCAACTATTTTGTAGACATGGGTTAGACCAATAACTAGTTGGTCAGGCGGTGAACTCGACCCCTTTGCACCTAAGTTCGAATCCCCTTTATTACAAATTAGATTAATTTAGAAGATCGTTTATATGTATATATATATTTTTTAAAAGGAATTTATATTTGTACGACGCTTTCGAGCTCATCGCCATTACCTAAAAAAAATATACAAATTTATAAATAAACTCAATCCTAGACATGCATTTATAAAAAAAACCCAAACACTATTTAAACTAGTGGCATTTTAAACCGAAAAACCGCAAAAACCAACCGACAATTTACCGCAATGAAACAGCAATCGCGTAAACCGAACCGCATTTGTATTAATAACCAACATTTGCATTGTGTTGCGGTATTTAATTTTCAAAACTTACGGTTACCGCAAACCGCAAAGTATAGCCACACGGATTATGAAGTTGAATTTTACAAGGAAATGGAACATATGACAACTTGTAAGTAATTAGTTTATTTATGCTAATGTTATTTATGCTTCTTCTTATAATAAAACATAATAAACTATGTTGTTTTATTTGTAGATAACATTGATGCTCAAACAACACAACGGGGTTCTTCAAATCCACTCACCACCAACACTTGAGTTTGTAACATTGGTGCATTGCATTTTCCTTTTAGTTTGTAACTTTAATTAACTTTGAATTGGATTTTTCTTTTTTGTTGTAACTTTAATTCATTTTACTTTGCATTTTCCTTTTGGTTTATAGCTTTAAAGGGTTTGGAATTGGAATGCTTGAGAAGTTTAACTTTAATTGGAATGCTTGGAATTGTAACTTTAATTTTCTTAGGTTGTGAATGCTTGAGAAGTTGAAGAGATTGTGAATTTATATATATTTGAGAAATTGAGGTTGTGTATTTATTTATTTAGGTTGTGAATTTATATTTTTGTGAATGCTTGAGAACTCATGGTTTTAAACCGCAAAACACGGTTGGTTTGTTTCAAATCACCAAACCGCAAATAGTCGGTCGGTTTGCTTTGAGTAAAATTCGCGGTTACCAAACCGCAACCACCCCTAATTTAAACGTAGAAACACACTCAAAATCAACTCCCAAGTCAACAATTGTATATTTATAAATGGGTGTTGAGTGTGTGTAATGATGAATAAAATGTTTTGAATAATTTCAGTTTTCATTTTAGGTGTTTTAGTGAAACTCCCAAAAAAATAAAGGTCTTGGTGTCATAGTGCCTCGTAATGCAATGTTGGCTAGTTTGGAACAAAAGTTGTGAAGTTGGGCTATTTTAGCTAAATTCTCAAAAATAAAATAAAAACACGCTTCCGAGAGCTAGGAACAGTGAGAAGAATGGCGAGCTCAACCGCAGGTAGAAGCAGCAGAGGGAATACGGCAAAAGCCCTGGTGGCTGATCAGATCTCTCAGGCCATACTGTCCACTTCCAACCTCCTCCACCTCATGCAACAATCCTCTCCTTCCCAGGCATCCTCCTACTCTCTGTTTCCCACCTTTTATTTTTTCAGATTTTCTATCAGAAATGCATGTCGGAGAAGATAATAGTGATTTAATGGGTCTTCTTTGTCCTTTTTTTTAAACAAAAAATTTCAGTATAAAATCAATTTGGGAACTGGGTTTTGGTTAAATTTGGGGAGGGCGATTGTATTACAGGTAGAATTATTTTTGTTATCCCAGGTGTGGAGGTTGATTTGATTGGTAAAATTAAGATTAATCAGGAAAAAAATAGGGGAAATGTATTAAAAACATAAAATTTGAAGGAGATTCCTATGTGGCTCAGGTATTTAACTTCAAAGATAGTACAATTTTTTGAGACAGAAATGTTGTTATAAAAAATGTGAAGAAAAGGAATGTGGTCATGGACATGTATCTGGACACTAAAGAACTGAAATACTAGAAATTGATGTCCAAATTATCAGACACATTCTTCCTGGTGAAGGATTGTAAAACTGATACAAATAGTGGATGGATGAATGGAAGACTGAAATGCTTATTTAGAATGTGCAGGAAATGCAAGAGTTTCTGGAGGCTGTGTTATTAGGGTATTTTTGGTGAAACAGGAGTGGGGTAGATATAAGCAGGTTTCTTTAGTAGGGAATCATAATTTCCATTGCTTTTGAAAATTTGTTAATTATCTTCTAGTTTGTGGTGAGGGTGCGTGGCCTACCATGACTTGGTGTTGAAACTGTGATGATATAATAAACACACTGGGATGGCTGATTGGAGTGGAGGTGCATTAGTTCTTATTAGGAAGCTGCAAGCTGTAATCTTGGAGATAGTTTTCATTCTAAATTTTGTCAAAATCTGCATAGAGTTGTTAGAGATGGAAATATGTTTCAAAAGGAATAAGAAATGAGAAGGTAAATAACTACTAAGGTCAGTAAAACTGTGTCTCTATATATGGTAGGGTTGCTTATACTTTTCTATGCCGCCTGACACTGTAACTCTTCTAAATCCATGCTTTTGGTATGATTCACGTTTCACCGTTATCATAATATTTGAATACCCTTAGTTATCAATTAGATTACTCTCATGAAAATTCTTGTTGCAACTTTCCTGGCATGTAATATAACTATATCTATATGTCCCAATGCAAGGTGAATTACTCACTCTCACCCTTAATTTTTATCTTATTATTTGGGTACATGAGGTAATTAGACACTATGCAGTATGTGTGTAATAGCATAAATTGACCTCGCCTCACTGGCCTATTATATTTCTGATCTCGTCTCTTATGCAGGCCCAACTGATAAGGCTTCCAAAGAACCTTTTGGTCAAAACATCTACAATCAAGCATACCGGACAAGTATGTTTCTTTTCACCAAGATGATCTTGACTATTAACATTCCATGTAAATTTCATTTTCCCATCTTGTATTCCTTTCCTTTTTATGCAGTTGTTGGAGCAGATGCCTCGAGTAGTTTCATCTCTGGATGCACATATGGAAAGTGGGTTACAAAGGTTGTAGTCATGTAGGCTTCGTTTTCACAAAACTTTTGTGGCATACAGTTACATACATCAGCACCTTGCCTGCAGCAACTCTTTTTCATGAGATCAGAAAAATTTTTAATTAACAGTTGTGATGTGTCATCATATGTTTTTGTTGTTATATCTCCTCTAAGAAATATAAGCTCATATGATTCTGTTACTGATAACATTTATAAATTTTTCAGTGTTCCTCATCTGCAAACTGTAATCCAATTACTTGAAAACATGGAAAGCTGCCAACTTAGTTCTCTCTCTCAAGCTAAAGTCCTTCCTGAGGTTAAGATCTCCCTCTCGCTCTCTGTGTGTATGTGTTTGTGACCCTTTCTTTTTTGAATGCTCAGTGCATAGGATATTATTTCTAGGTTAGCAAAAATCTTTCTGCCGCAATTTGTTCCCTAGAAGTCCTTAGCTTTCATTGGCATTTCCTTATTTTTCACTTCTCAGGAACATGAGGTGGAAAATCAACCTCCAAAGGTGGGCTAACTATCCAAACTATGTACCCATTTTGTTGTATATTGGCGGATGTAACATAATGGTTGTCAAAATGAACCTTTGGAGTTCTTGTTGAGACTGGTCAGAGTAAATTATATGTGATCTCAATGTACATAAACACACTAAGGGATAGTACCAGTAGACTCAGTATGAAGTTGTTCTCTTTCTTTTTCTTAAAAATTTCATTTTGATGACCGCATCTCACAAGATGCCAAATTTTTGTGCACCTTGGAGGAACTAATTTATACTTTCAGGGGCCCTGGATTGTTCCTATTCTATTGTCCTGCATTTGGTGCTTCTCGCACTCTTCTGTGAGTTATTTGAGAAGCAGACAAGCGTGGTCATGTTCTTATCCGTGGCAAGTTTCATTTCCCACTACATATTTTCCTATGTGAGGTACATAATGTGCGTTATTATGTTATGTAACCTGCATAAGCATTCCTCTGCTTTAATTTACCAAGTTAGAACCTCATTCCATGTGTCTTTTCGTTTCTTTTTAACATAAATGGCCAGGATTAGTTTAGCTCATTTTACTGGCAACCTCAACACGGTTCCAATTTCGGTTTTTTGAAATGGTTAAAGAAGCTCCAATGCAATTAGTCGCTTCAAAAGCTTGTACAACAAAGATGCAGGAAAGGAAAGTTGCATAAATTACGTACATTAGCCAAAAATGTTTACTAAGAATGAAATACCAATCTGAACAAAAAATAGTTGCAGAGATTAGAACTCAAGTGCAGCATATATATATTCAGAAACTCACAACATTCATAAGTTTTATTGTACTTCGATCAATTAAAATTTCAATTTAGTGATTAAACCCGCTCATGTTCGTGTTCATCTTCCCTTTTCCACAGTTAAAAAATGTTACTGCTTAATGGCGTTTCTTAGAACCGTTTAACATATCGTACATAAACACACAAAGAGCCCTCATTCATTGACTTGAGGCTAAGGCATTGAAGTGTCAAAGGATTTCTTCCTGACCAAGAGGCAAGTGATCTTTGAAGTCTGGCCATGAGAATTGTCAATGCTACACAGAACAAGGTCAGGCCTGTGAAGCCTGAGATTAAAGTGATCCTTCCCAAAAACCAGTTCGGTTGCATCAAGAAGAACATGCCACGAGCTCCTGTGAGCTTCGGAAACCCAATGTAGTGAGTGATGAACCCCATTTGCAAAAACTGGATAAGAGAACAACCCTTTGACCTTGAGCTTACTTTTCTTCCTGAAATACTGGCTTAATTGTGAACCTTTGATCCTCAAATCCAACCAAGTCTCTGGTGCCAAAATCACTTTGGATTCCTTGTAACCGGCAAACTCCTTTATGCAGTCTTGTTCCCCAAGAATGGTCAAGTAATAGTTTCCCTTGAAGAAAGGGTAGCTCTCTGCTACTAACACCATGGCATCCCTGTAGGTTGGGGTGAAGAGAACAAGGTACTCATCATCAGTCAATCCACAGTGCTTCAAGACCTTGTTTTGAGCTTGTATCTCGGGGATCGAGATGAAGCTTCCGGGGAAGGAGGATTTCTTGGTGAGGATGTCAAGCAACCTCGATGGCTCCAACTGAGTCCTGTCCAAGTCAGGCAGGTTGCTCCCGGAAAATTGTGTTGCGGACTCCCTAGGTGACTTCAAACTACCCCTCGGTGATTTCCTCTTATCATCAGGCATGGTCTCAGTAGATTCTTCAATGATGCAAATACTAGAGAGATCAAACTGTTCTCCTTCAACAAGCGCAGCATATTGTGGGTACTTTGCCAACACATACTGCTCAACATATTCCCTTTCTGTTGGAGTAATAGGGCCTGAAAATCTGAGCTCCACACCATCACCATGGAGTGTTGATATGGCTTCAGCTACAATGTGAGGAGGAATCATATTGTGTGCTTTCTGTTTTGTAGTTCCAAGTTTAACCAAGCAAACAAGCAAACTCAAATCAGATACAGATTTATTTGAGATATCTGAAGTCAAATATGAGAAAAGAGGTTTTGAGAGGGTTCAAGTTTTACCTTAATAACCATGCTTCTTGGTCTCCCATCATCTATTGGTGGTTTGTAAATAGAAGCAAAAAGGGATTTTTTCAATTGACCTCCTCCTTTCGTCATGGCCTATTTGTTCACAAATTTGTTTTTCATATTACCATTAAGATTGTTACAAATTGTTTGCTCATAATACTTGCAGTAAATGAAAAAAATGATCTTGATTTATCAGCACTTACCTCAGAGCCTGCATGTGAAACAATTTCACCAGTGTTCCTCCCCATAGTATCAATTCCAATTCTCACCACTGCTCGTAGAGACAGAGAAGATTTGTTTAAGGGCTTTTCAGACAAGAATCAAACTTTTGATAACAAGATTAGGAGCAAAAAACAGAGTTTTTTTTTGTATGTAAAAGACTGAAATCAAATCTCTAATGCACAAAGTCTTTGAGAAAAGATTTAAGAATGAAAGAAACTATGCCAAGGACAATGGAAGAAAGAAGATCAAGATTCAAAACTATTTAGTTCATTGGGTACTAAGAAACAAGCCACTGAGGACAAATAGAGGAAACTGAAAATAAAACAGATTCAGGCATGAAGACAAGTGTAAGGCCCAAAAATCATGACACGAATCCCAAGACATAAATCCATTTTAACGGTGCAGATCACATCTAAAATACCCATAAATCTAAACCATAGTACCCATGATTTAATTCATTTAAATCAAAGTATGAAACCATAGATCCATTGCTATAATGGTGCAGAATAATAAAGAAATTAGTTAATATTTGAACCTACTTTAAACCACACAAAACCCAGATGGTAAAAGTCTTATGGCATGTTTATTAATCCGTAATCAAATGAAGAGTAATCCGTAATCAGAATCCAACACTTTATTTTGATTATGATTATGAATTAATGAACATGTCATTAATTCATACTGTACCAGTTTACTGAAATCCGCACTCTAGAAACACACAAAGCTGAAACAAGCTGAGGCTGTGGGGTTGGGGATGAGAAAAGATTGAGATTGAGAAACAAGCGAAACCCAGATAGTAAAAGGTTTTAAATTCATACCTCTTATGGCTTGCCACAAGACTGAAACAAGCTGAGCTCTGTGGGTCTGGGGAATGAGAAAGCTTGAGATGCAAGAGTGAACTTTTTAACCACTCTGAGTCTTCTGACCGCTGACAATGCGTTGCTCGACATTCTTAGACATTCTTTTGGGTCAATTGGGCACAACTCAAATTGGATCTAATTGCAGAAGAAACCAAAAGGAAATCCTTTTCTGCTCAAAACTATTGTAATTGTAACCAATGTTTCAAAAGACAGAGAGGTATATGCAGAGATGCCGCACGGAGATCCGTTGTTTAAAAGCTTACAAATGGACAAAGTCTCTGATTGAGTTGTTGCTTGATTGGAATAATTTAGTGGGAAAATCTTAAGAAAATATGAGCTGCCGTACACTGACCTACATTTCAGTTTCAGAATGCATTATTTTAAGGCAGATTATATAACGTCTCTGCCTCGAAGAGTAATAGAATAATAAGTTCAGAGTTTGAAGAGTCTGAAACTATTTTTAAATATTTTTGTTCTTTTTATTTGGTTGAAGTTTACGGTATGAAGGTTCCTTGAAGCGCTGGTTGAAAGGGACTAGAGAGCAGAACCTTCACTGGTCCGACGAGTCTTGAAGATGAGAATTTTTCAGCACAGAGGAAGATGATGGGTCAAACCTTAGTTGGTAGGTTTGAAACTTCGTGGAAATTCAATATTGGTGTCAAATGGTTCAGAAAATAAATAAAAAAAGTTAACAAAATGACTTGATATTCATGTTTTTAAGGGTCCCTCCTTGTTGACGGTAAATCTTGTTATAATATGTTTAAAAAAGGAAATAAAAAGATAATATTTGATCACTAATCATGATATATGCATAGGCAACAGCTCTTCGCTCTTATCTTTTTTTACTAAACAATTAGTTCTATGCGGAATACAACCACACGCATACAAAACATCGGCTGCTTGAAGTGAGATTCCTACAGTTGGCTCTTTCACTTTCAAATGGTTGTAATACAATCATTCTTAGTAAGGACCGATCATACCAACAATTCATAATTCCAGAAGGTAAAATCAAGTTAGGTTAAGATCTTAATTCGTATGATATACGATATCTCTACTTAAGAGTCATACGCTTAACTAAAGAAAAAAAAAATTAGACAAAAATAACGTCAAAAATCGGAAGAGAATGCGCAATCCTGCAAGAAAAGGGAAGGGGAGAACATAAAACAGAAGCAAGAGTGTACGAGTCATTAATTATTTCAATTCTAAAAGCATTTCAATTAAGATTTTTAACTACTTTCCTCTCTCATTAATTATTTTTTATTAATTCTCTCATTTTCTCTCATTCTCTCTCATTCATGGTAACCAGAGATCACTTGTCGTCTACGTTGTGTTCGAACGGCTTCAAGATTTTCTCTGTTTGGGCTTATGCAATTGTTGCCTTAGGCCTTTAGCTACTCTATGTATTTGGGCCGACTTCGGACGAATTTCTTTCGAAATTGGGCCCCTTTGAATTTTCATCGGCCTAAAAGAAGAAACAAAATGAAGCTTTGAAAACAAATAAAAATCCTCCATTTTTGACCACTGTCCTAAACGCTTCTTAACCCTGTCTTCGACTACGTCTCCGTTTCCTACATCTCTCTCTCTCTCTCTCTCTCTCACCCAATTTGCTCAGAGAAGATGGACGCCATAGATTCAGTAGTGGATCCGCTCAGAGAGTTCTCCAAGGACAGCATTCGGCTCGTCAAGCGGTGCCACAAGCCTGATCGCAAGGGTAACTTATACGTATAAATATTCAGATCTGTGTTATTCCAGATCGGGTCTTATAGAAATTAGGGTTTTTGGTTCTGTTATCTGTAATTGATGGATTTGATGGTCAATTGTGGTGCAGAGTTCACGAAGGTCGCGCTCCGTACAGCGATCGGGTTCGTAGTGATGGGATTCGTTGGGTTCTTCGTGAAGCTGATCTTCATCCCCATCAACAACATCATTGTTGGATCTGTTTAGGTATGGAATTATATCTGAATCTTCGTCTGATCGAATTCATTGATTGAATTATTGAGATTAATTTGCATGCATTTGATGTCTACTTGATTTTTTGTCCGTAATTTTACCAAGAATTTCATTTGAATTATGTTTTGTTTTTTTTTGTAAAATGCGAGTCTTTGGATATTAGGATTCAGATCAATTTGTCTTGGGCAAGTGCTTGCAAAATTGAATGTCAAATTGTGTTTTTTGTTCAATTTTATGAACGAATCCAAAATATGGAGCTGGCATATACAATAAGTTTCAAAGGGTCTCTAATTTTGAAATTCTTATCAAGTTTTGGTTTAGGTTTTTGGCGGATGGGTTTGAACTTTTGAGTGTTTCATCACATTATGAGTAATTCTAGGGTTTGGGGTAATTGGCCATTGGTTTTTCCTATGTAGACTAGGGGATGTTATAATAGGAAGATTTTCTTCTTGTGGCATGATTGAGAAGTTTGAGTTCTGGCTTTACCATGTTGCGTTGTATTCTACTGCCTCATGTGTACATCATAGAGTTGGATATCAAACCCAGCGCAGTTAACTCAAGCATTGATTACATGCGCAACCAAACTTGAACAATATCCATCTGTCTTGAACGATTTTCGTTTGTTAAATGTTTTGTGGATTTAGTAATGTCTATTGATATTAGTGTCATTTTACTACAATTTTTTAGATAGTAGGGTTTTAATAACTAGTTCTTATCTTTGGTTGTAGAGTAAAATGTGGATTGTTGACTGATTTTTCTTTTTTATATAATTGCAGGTCGTGTGCTGAAGTTAGAAAGATGATAGGTGCAGCAACTTGAATTCACTAAGAAAGCAGTAGCTTTTAGTTCTCATTTGATTCCTTTTGAGATACGTTTGCTTTATTTCTGTAAAACCATGATACATGCACTTTCTAGTTTTCCATAATTGAGACCGCATATTTTTTCTTTCAATTTAAATTTTGATGCCCTGGATTTGGTTTACCAACTTTTCGTGGCGCTCTTTAACCAAAAAAGAGCAGCCAGGATGATAATGGCCAAATGATAATGAAATGCTGAATTTCATGGGTTGTGTTGATTAAGCTTATGCATGTTAATCAAATTAGCAGGCACCTTGTATCTCCTGTCTTCAAGATCCAACCGGTTCTCTGGGTCGGTAGAACTGGGGCTATTCCAAATTCTGCTTTATGAATTAGGTATTTGCTACCAATGTCCAGGATCCGATAGAACTAGGGCTGTTTTGAGTTTTACTTGAGTTTGCATGATCTTTATGGTTGTATTTGCTAGTAATGTCAGTGGCTGGGACAACTGAAACTGTGCCGAGATTTGGACAAGACATTAACTAGTCTAGACATTTGAATGCAAGAAACCCATAGGGCATCCCGCAGATCAGTTATGCGCAGAGAGTAAAACACCCCAAGTATTAAACTGAGCCCCATTTTATTTCAGCAAGTTAGGTTAATGGATGTTGCCGAAGGCCTTAAGAAAGGAACTAAGACATGCTTCATATATTCTGCCCTTTATCTCATATTGGGGATTTGGATTCTAGAATTCAACTGGTGAGGACTGGACGTGTTATGGAAGCTTTGAAAGAGTCAAACTCACTTTAGTTTTTAAGAAAATAAATCAAGATCATTTCAGAAAAGCCATCAAAAGATGCGACTCATTTAGCAGAAATTCTCCATGGTGAATATATTGTCGATAATGGATCGATAACATGTTATGTACATTTTGTTATTGACATGTTATGGTAATGGATTGATAACACGTTAAGGACATTTTGTTATTGACATGTTATTGACAATGATAATACGATATCGAAAATCTATCCGTGAATAAAGGTATGGAGAAAAACTGAGTAATTTAGATCCGTATAAATAGCATCATTGCACGATCAGTTTCCCTGTGTTAAGATCCTGAAGGATAGAGTTGGATTAATGGTTCAAGGATTTGGCATATAAGTAGGAACTATATAAGTAGGGACCAGAACTTGAAAGTTTGAAACTCTCCACATGGCCCTATATCTAGAGGTAACAAGGTATTAATTCAGCAAAAATCAAATATCTACCTAAGTGGTTGTACCGTGAAGAACACGTATGTTCATTTAAAAAATACTGGTCTTATTTGATTCTTTCCTGGGTAGAAGACAACTCTTTGGATTTTGGCCAAGCAACCAAAACTCCTATGTCATTCGATTCCTGAAATATAATTCGAAAAAGGAAAAAAAATTGCTTTAAAGGAGACCTTAACAACCATGGTCTGTCATCTTCTGTTTGTGGTTTCTGTCAATTCCACTGGCCAAACAAAATAAACACATAAAAAAAATTGAACAATACTTGTATAAAATTGAATTGACATAAGTGAAACGCGAGATAGCAGACACAACACATGACTTTAAGCTAAGGAACTCAAAACATACTTCATAATTACTCAAAGTAGAACTTGTTCAAACTAACACTAGTAGAAAAACTAAAGATTTTTTTTAAGTACACCTCTAACTTACACTCTTAGGCGTGAAAAACGGATGCTGGCCAAGAAATCAATAACTTGATCTCCCATCACCCTCAGTTATCACGTCTTTGAAAGCACCACCACTTGGAATCATAGGCAGGACATGCTCTTGATGGGGTACGATTACATCCAACAAGTACGGACCGGGAGTGTCCAACATTTTCTGAATTGCTGCTTTAAGATCTTCCTTCTTCGTCACACGGGCAGCCGGTATCCCACAAGCATCTGCAAACTGCAGCATATTCGGGAATATTTCAGATTCATTTGATGGGTTCCCTAAGTAAGTGTGAGCCCTGTTAGCCTTATAGAAGCGATCCTCCCATTGCACAACCATACCCAAATGTTGATTATTCAACAGCAAAACCTTAATGGGAAGTTTCTCCACACTGATGGTGGCCAGTTCCTGGACATTCATAATGAAACTTCCATCACCATCGATATCAACAACGATAGAATCCGGGTTTGCAACGGCAGCCCCAATAGCAGCAGGCAATCCAAAACCCATAGCTCCTAATCCCCCAGATGTCAACCATTGGCGAGGCCTCTTATACTTGTAAAACTGAGCTGCCCACATTTGGTGCTGCCCAACACCAGTGCTTATAATCGCATTCCCATCAGTTAACTCATCAAGAACCTGAATGGCATTCTGGGGAGAAATGGATTCTCCAAAAGTCTTGAAACCCAATGGAAACTTCACTTTCTGCTCTTTCAGCTCTGCCCTCCAAGCCGAAAAATCAAGTTGGACGTTGCTCTCTTTCCCCTCCAATATCCTATTCAATCCTTCCAACGCCAATTTGACATCAGCACAAACCGACACATGCGGCTGCTTATTCTTTCCAATCTCTGCCGAATCAATATCAATGTGGACAATCTTAGCCCGACTAGCAAAGGCCTCTAACTTCCCGGTAACACGGTCATCAAACCTCACCCCAAATGCGAGCAATAAATCAGACTTATCCACAGCATAATTAGCATAAACAGTCCCATGCATTCCAAGCATTTGGAGTGAAAATTCTTCATCGTTGCACGGGTATGCCCCGAGACCCATCAAAGTACTGGCAACCGGGATCCCAGTAAGCTCCACGAACCGCCTTAACTCCTCACTGGAGTTCAAACACCCGCCACCAACATACAACACTGGTCTCTTGGACTCAGACACCAACCTCACAATCTGCTCCAAATGATCCTCATTGGGGGTCTTGGGCAACCTAGACATATACCCAGGTAACCTAATGGGTTGATCCCAATTGGGAACCACAAGCTGTTGTTGCACATCTTTGGGTATATCAATCAAGACGGGGCCGGGTCGACCCGAGGTAGCTAAGAAAAAGGCCTCATTAACAACCCTAGGAATGTCCTCTACATCAAGAACAAGATAATTGTGCTTGGTGATTGATCTTGTTACCTCAACAATTGGGGTCTCCTGGAACGCGTCCGTACCGATCATTCTTCGGGGAACTTGGCCGGTGATTGCCACCACCGGAATGCTGTCCATGAGCGCGTCGGCGAGTCCGCTGACCAAGTTTGTTGCGCCGGGCCCGGAGGTTGCAATGCACACGCCGGGACGTCCTGACGCACGCGCGTAGCCCTCTGCCGCAAACACGCCGCCTTGTTCGTGGCGCGGGAGGACGTTGCGGATGGTGGAGGAGCGCGTGAGGGCTTGGTGGATCTCCATGGACGCGCCGCCAGGGTAGGCGAATACATTGGTCACGCCTTGCCTCTCGAGCGCCTCAACGAGGACGTCGGCGCCTTTTCTGGGCTCGTCAGGGGCAAATCGGGAAATTTTGGTTTCTGGGTCTGGAGGGTTAGTGGTGGTTATGGTAGTGGTGGCGGTCTTGGAGGAGAGAGAGTTAGAGATTTGGAGGTGGCGGAGGAAAGTGGGTTTTTGGGGATGAGGAGAGAAGGGGAGGGTGAATCTGGAAATGGGTTTTGAGGATTTGGAAGAAACAGGGAAAGGATAGGGTTTTGAGGAGGAAGAGGAGGGTGGAGCAATGGCCGCCATTGTTGAGAAGCTGATAATGCGTCAGAGAGAGCACAGAGTGAAGTGAATTGATAGTTTCAGGCGTGGCTGCTAGAGTAGGGAGTTTCGTGACCAAGAGATTCAATTTATATTTACCTTTTGGAACCAAGATTCTATTTATATCAATTTTGTAATGGAAGAAATGTTATTTATGTTTGCCTCCCCATGGCCCTTTATATGTAGGGGTGGCATTTTAAACCGAAAAATCGAAAAATCGAAAAATCGCAAAAATCAACCGATAATTTATCGCAATGAAACCGCAATCGCGATGAAACCAACCGCATTTGCGGTATTAAAACCGAACCGATTTATGTTCTGATGATTTGATTTTCAAAACTTGCTACCGCAAACCGCAAAGATAAATGCGGATGATGAAGTTGAATTTTACAAGGAAATAGAACATATGACAACTTGTAAGTAATTAGTTTATTTATACTAATGTTATTTATGCTTCTTCTTATAATAAAATGTACTACACTATGTTGTTTTATTTGTAAATAACATTGGTGCTCAAACAACACAACTGGGTTCTTCAAATCCACTCACCACCAAAGACTTGAGTTTATAACTTTAGTTTGTAACATTGGTGCATTGCATTTTCCTTTTAGTTTGTAACTTTAATTAACTTTGAATTGAATTTTTCTTTTTGTTGTAATTTTAATTCATTTTGCTTTGCATTTTCCTTTTGGTTTATAACTTTAAAGGATTTGGAATTGGAATGCTTGAGAAATTTAACTTTAATTGGAATGCTTGAAATTGTAACTTTAATTTTCTTAGGTTGTGAATGCTTGAGAAGTTGATGAGATTGTGAATTTATATATGTTTGAGAAATTGAGGTTGTGTATTTATTTATTTAGGTTGTGAATTTATATTTTTGTGAATGCTTGAGAACTCATGCGGTTTTAAACCGCTAATTGGCGATAACCGATCGCATTTTGCAATCGGTAAACCGCAAAACGCGGTCGGTTTGCGGTTTCAAAAATCACCAAATCGCAATAGTCGGTCGGTTTGCGGTTTGAGTAAAAACTCGCGGTTACCGAACCGCAACCACCCCTACTTTGTATGATACCAATTTGGTGAAATTTCTGATACCCATTTCTCTATTGGTGGAATATGTTCATGATACCAATTTATGTTGCTGCTGCTTGCTACTTAGAGCAAGTGCAATGCAAAGACGCTAACCCGGTCAACAGGGCCCCCAAGGCGAGTTGGACCTCCAAAGACGCAAAGGAAGCCTGGCAAGCCTTGAGATCCACCAACCTAGGCAAGCCAAAGGGCACTGGATCGGGCTCTTGCGAAGTCGTTGACGCCACCGTGACGCCACACCGACGTCAACGTGAAAATCAAGTTTTTACAACCCCAACGGAAGAAGCCACGTGGCGCTTCCCAAACGCCTCTGATCGATTTTTTGCAGAAATTCGACACCTTTTGATTTTTTATTTTTTATTTTTATAGAAAATACCAAAAAAAAATTATGGATTTTTTTCCTATAAATACCTATCAATTTTATTCACTTTCCACACTAAATCTTCGTACAAACTCTTCTCCTTTCAATATTTTTTTAATTCCCACTCTCATTTTTCATTTGTATCAAAAAACAAAGAGTGCTGATTTCCCAACTCCAATTTTATCCACTTACACTCCATTTTATAACTAAAAAAGGCGTGTAAGTGGATAAAATTAGAGTGGGGAAATCATTACCTAAAACAAATGGCCTATTCAATTTAATGTAACTTTTTTCTTCTTGTATTTCCAATTTGTTTATATTTTCTTGCATAATCTTTTTTTTTTTCTTGCATTTCCAATTTATTGTAACTTTATAATTGTTGAAACCCAAAATATCCACGGTTGGCCCCGAATAAATTCTCGGCCTAATATGACACCTTATTAAGAAAAGACTTAATTTGGAGCACGCGAAAGTCCGCCATGCATAAGTCACAGTCCACATGCTATGCCAAATAAATAATCCGTCATGCTAGGAATTGAGATAAAGATTATAAAATACACTGGCTTTACAAGCCCATGCTAATTAAGCATCGTGTCCCTCTTCAAGTCCCATAAAATTAAAGTACGTCAACAACATGCCATGCCAAACAGGAAATCATTATTTCACACCCCAACCATGCTACAATCCTAAGTGGGCCCAAGCCACTCAAATGTCCGGGGCTTGCTTGAGTGGGTTGTGGTATGGATGGTAATGAATTGTCATAAGGCCCATTGATGGGCCAAGAAATGGAAGTCCCAGGTTGTTTGGGAGTCTTGGAACTCAAACCCATTTCTTAGGCCCAAACATGTGGGTGAGCATAAAAGAGAAAATAGCTCATTACTTCAAACAAAATAGCCCAACATTTTATAAGCTTAGCCCCTTTATTTGATAAACCAACTCATTGTCTTAGAAGGCCCATGTAACTAAAATAAAGATCTGCAAAAGCCTCAGCACTTGGTTGAAAAACAAAAGCCACGAAGAGAGCAAGGATGTCCACGTATGCAGAGCTTCTGGGAAGCTCCATCACATGGGGGAGAACAAGTTTCAAGCAAAATCATCCAAAGGGTGAGGGGTATTGGTGCAGATTGCTAGGAGGGGAGTCGCCCTTGAACCAATGTGTATACCCATTTCTTTCCCTCATCAGACCTGGCTATGGAAGAAGGAAGGAAATAAAGGAAGGAGATGGCTGGAATATGAGTTCTCCACTGAGGCAGCTGCGGGAAGAGCATTGAGCTCCCAAAATCCTTATTTTTGTGCAATTAGGCAAAGATAATTTCACCAAATAGGATAAGTCAAAGGAATGGAGGAGAAAGGAAGGAAAAAGCTTGGCCAAATTGTATAGAAACCATTAGGGTTTCTTGGAAAAGAGTAGATTCCAGTGCCTATAAAAAGAGGCATTTCCTACCCATCATCTCAACACACACATTCAGAGAGCAAGCCTCATCTCTCATATCTGAAACCTCTGCAGTTTCGTGCTCTATTTCTCTATCTCCTCCTCTTTTTTCTTTTGTTAAAAAGTTCCAGAGCTTGAATAATTTTTTCGTTAAGCTGCCGGAAACTACTCAGCACACCCACTACTTCATCACTAGCTAAAACAACCACATCCAGATAGCAAGCTTCCTCTCTCACCTGCAAAACCCAGCAAATTCGTGCTCTATTCATCCTTTTCCCCCCAGGAAAGCATAACTTTCTCTTCAGTGCTAAACTCATGACAATTTTACTTACATTCCACAAGCCTCTCATGCCAAGCTAAAAAATCTATCTGTAAGCTGTTGTTATTTTTGTTGGTGAAGGTAACCAAGGAGCTTCCTAAGGCTTCACTATCATTTTGAAGCATTTTTGGGGCTTGATCTTTGAACTCAGACACAGGGGATAATTTCATCAATCTGCTATTTACGATAGCCTAGCCCATTTATAGTTGCTGAAAGAAAAAAACCTCTACAATAATAATAGTTACACGTGGCAACTGAAAATATTATTTGAAAAGATTATCAAAATTAATGGTTTAAGTATAAAAAAATATAAAAAATAAAGTAAAATGAATAGTGTTTGCCCTTACCTTTGCCCTTTGGGGTGGAACCAAAAAAGGCAAAGCTGGCCACTATTTACGTGAATAGTGTCAACTCTTGCCTTACTTTTACCTTACCCTTGCTTTTTGGGGTAGAGGTGCTCTTAGTAGGAGGGTGTACTTATTTCAAGAGAGACCAGCGAACGGATGACATTTGGCGAGAGTTACGAATGCATTTAATGAAAAGTTCATCAATGTAATAACACATGACGTTGGCAATTTAATTCAGTTCATGATTCTAGTCTTAGAGGGATGACCTTCTACTAATTCACCTTTGATTTGGTCAATTGGTTCAGCAGGGTCTATATGGGGCAACTGAGCCAAATTGAGACTAAATTTGACTATTGGAATATGGACAAATTAAAAAAAAAAAAATTCCTTACAAATGTTATTAATTCCATATTGACTAAATTTACCCATTGGTAATCAAGAAGAAAATTTTGGTTGGAGTTCATCACTATTGAGACCCAAAAAAATCCACAATTGGGCCCGAATAAATTCCTGGCCCAAAATGACATATTAATTCATAAAAGGCCCAATATGGAGCACACAAAGATCCTCCACGCACAAGTCACACTCTACGTGCCATGCCAAATAAATAATCCATCATGCTAGGAATCGAGATTAAGATTATAAAAATGCGTTAGCTCTACAAATCCATGCTAATTATCCCGTCAAGCATCATAATTAAAAAACATGCCAAGCAACATGTCATGCCAAGCAGGAAATCATTATGTCACACCTAACCACGATACAAGCTTAAGTGGGCCCAAGCCACTCAAATGCCCAGGGCTTGCTTGAGTGGGTTGTGGTATGAATGGTAATAAGTTGTCATGAGGCCTATTGATAGGCCGAAAAATGAAAGTTCCAGGTTGCTTGAGAGTCTCGGAACTCAAGCCCATTTCTTAAGCCCAAACATATGGGTCAGCACAAGAGAGAAAATATCTCAATCAAAATAGCCTAACTAAAATGGACCATTAAATTAACCCATATAGCCCAATACTTGTTGAGATTAGCCCATTTGTTTGGTAAGTTGACTTGTTATCTTAGAAGGCCCATACAAATAGAAATAAGAAGCAACAAAAAGCCTCAGCATTTGGCTGAGAGACAAAGCCACAAAGGAGCTTGGAAGACCACATGCACAGGGCTGCTGGGAGGGAAGGAACAAGTTTTCAAGCAAAACATCCAAGGGACCAAAAGATATTGGTGCGAAAGGAGCCACCCTTCGAACCAACATGTATACCCACTTCTTTCCTTCATCATATCTGACCATGAAAGAGGGAAGGAAAGAGAGGAAGGGGATGGCTGAAAATAGGAATTCTTCACTAGGGCAGTGGTGGGAAAGGGACCTTGAGCTCCCAAAATCCCTGATTTTGTGCAAAGGAGTAGAGTAGATTTCACCAAAATATGATGATTGAAGGGATGAGGGGAGAAAGGAAGGGAAAGGCTTGGCAAAATGGGATGGAAGCCATTAGAGTTTCTTGGAAAAAGAATGGCTTCCAACGGCTATAAATAGGGCCTATACTACCCAACAAACATCAACCACAACCAGATAGCAAGCTTCCTCTCTTACTTTCAAAACCAACAATTTTCATGCTTAGTTCATCTCCTTCCTCCTTAGCTTTCATTCTTGGCAGGTAGTTCTAACACTTGACTGAACCTCTGTCAAGCTGTCGGAAAAGCACTCAAGCCACTCTTTTCTCTCTTTCCCTCATTCTCAACCAAACCTTTCTGCAAAACCCTTTTCTCTCCTACCTTAATACCCCATATTTCCCCTAGGAACACTTAATTTTCTCTTTAGTGCTAAACTCATGACAACTTTGCTCCCATGCTACAAGCCTCTCATGCCGAGCTAAGATTCTACCTGTAAGCACTAAGAATTTATCTGTAAACAGCCATTACTTTTTGTTGCTAAAGGTAACCAAGGTGTTTCCTAAGGCTTTACTATCCTTTCGAAACATTTTGGGGTTTGATCTTTAAACTCAAACACAAGGGATATTTTCTTCAGTTTGCTCCTTACGACAGCCCAGCCCATTTGTAACTTCCAGAAGAAAAAGGCCCCTACAATCACCAAGTAGTATTTTAGTTTAAAATCCACTACAAGTTTAGTCAAGAATGACAGCCCAATGAATCAAGGGAACAAACTTTAAGACATTACATCTCCCTATGAAAACCAAAGTCTTAACTATTTGTTTAATAAATGTAACTTTGCCAAACAAATTTGGTGTGCCTAACTATTTAGACACTCAAATTCATCACACATCGTTACTTGGTGTTAATAATACATGCTTTATAATATGAATGGACGACATAGTTTATATGTCATGAACCTTGTGTATAATATTATTGTATAGATGCACATGTTGTAATATGAGTGAATTTATAACACCACATGGTAGTGTGACCTTCATGTTGAAGAATTACTCCACCATTATCCCTTCCATCAGTTTGATCATCAAGTCAAGTACTATGTTCACTTACATGAGTGCCAAATTGATGCGACTCATATTAATAGATTTCTCTGTTATATTCCTATTTAGATCGATGCACTAGATATTAAGTTATATCATGTTTGATAAGATTTTAAATTAGGTTATACCTTGAGGCCCAAAACCTTGTGAAATAAGGAAAGTTTTAAAGCCAATTAAAAGGGTTCTATTTATTTCCTTTTGCATGAACTGTTGCTTGATGGGCCTAGAGTGTTAGTTAAGTCGGCCATTGGTGATGAGTATAGATGACTTGACCTAGTTTATATAAGCTTAAGATCCTGCTCTTATCAGACACGTTCTCTGATCCGAATCTCATCATAAAGAGATAGTTGAAATAATGTCTCAGCGAGAGTAGAAGTCTTGAGCTGTTCATGTCTTTTGCTAGTGTTGATGCTGCTGCGATTGAATGAGTTCAGAGATCGTGTACTCAGAAAGATGGCGGGTATGTCTTTTATGTATTTCAGGTTGTGTGAAAGATCATGAACACTTATATAGAAGGACTAACATCATTTTACCCCCTCAAGATTTGGGGTCATTCTTGAAATGGACCACGTGGTTTTAATTTTGTCAATTTATTCCCTAACGTTTTAAAATTGGACCAATTTACCTGTTCCGTCAATTTGACCGCTTGGTCTTCTGTTAAGTGACGACGTGGCAAACGTGTGTCCACCTTTTTAGCGTAAGTGTAATAAAAATGTAAAAAATTCTTTACTTTTTAAGTTAATTAAAAATATTAAAAAATTATTTATAAAAAAAATAAAAAAATAAAAAAAAGAAGAAAAAGAACAAACCAGTATTCCAACCAAACTCCTTAGGCCGTCACCAACCCTACCACCAAATCCTCTCTTTTCTCTCAACTTAAACCACCACCTGCAAACAATCCACTTTCCCTTCCCCAACCCTTCACACCCCAGATCCGAAACCATCCCTACCCCCAGCATCCTTCCTCTAAAACCCTAACCCCTCAAAACCTAGAGAAGAAGTCATGCCTCCAAAGTTCGATTCATCTCAGGTGGTCGATGTCTACATATGCGTCATTGGAGATAAGGTTGGTGTGGCCAGCTCACTCACGCCCAAGATCAGTCCTTTGGGTCTCTCCCCGAAGAAGATTGGAGAAGACATGGCTAAAGAAACGACCAAGGACTGGAACGGCACCATCAAGCTCACCATTCAACAAACGTAGCAGTAACATTGCGGTAAATGAGATTTTACCTAACAAAACTCGCCATGACAATCACGAACCAAACCGCCCACTTCTCGTCGCCTATTACTCCCAATTTATCTATGAATGAATGAATGAATGAATGAATAAGGTAGTTGTCTGCTCATTTGTAGTTTAAAATATATTTGAAATCAATGGTGATAGGGAATGGAGGTCTGCGGTCTATATGGAATTTTTAAATCAATTGTTGATTTCCAACGCTATGCATAACAAGTTGGAGCAAAGATGTCACGCATGCTCAACTTGTCAAGCGAATTGAGAAAGACCATAGTAGACACAGCTTTCGTAAGAACATCTACCAGTTGATACTCGAATGATATAAACGGAAAATAAATAATTTCAGCATCCAACTTCTCTTTAACAAAATGTCGATCAACCTACATGTGCTTTGTACGATCATGTTGCACAGGGTTATGTGCAATTGCAATTGTATCTTTATTATCACAATACAAACCATGGGTTTCTAGGGTCCAAACCCAAGATCTCTCAACAATCTTCTCAACCATAGTAACTCGTACACACCTTGAGCCATCCCATGGTACTTGGCCTCGGCACTAGACTTAGACACCAGTTTTTATTTTTTACACTTACAAGTAACAAGATTACCACGAACAAATGTGAAATACTCAGACGTAGAATGTTTATCAGTAACTGAACCAGCCCAATCAACATCCATATACCCTTCCACATATGTATGATCATACTTGCAAAATTTAATCCCTTGCTAGAAGTTACTTTCAGATACCTCAAAATGCGCATCACAACACCCATATGATCTTCACTAGGAGAATGCATAAACTAACTCACAACACTTACTGCATATGCAATATCAGGATGTGTATGAGCTAAATAAATCAATTTCCCCACTAGTCGTTGATAACACTCTTTATCTATAGGGACTTGATCATGATACAACCCCAACTTATGATTATGTTCACTAGGGGTATTAATTGGTTTACAATCCAATATTCTAGTCTCTGCAAGTAAATCCAAAATATACTTTCTTTGGGACAGAAAGATACCATGTTTAGATCTGGCAACTTCAATCCCAAGAAAGTACTTCAAATCACCTAATGACTTCATCTCAAACTCGGAAGCTAGATGCTTCTGAAGACTTTGCATTTCTACCTGATCATCTCCAGTCACAATCATATCATCAACATAAATAATTAAAGCCGTCAATTTACCTTTATGACGTTTTAGGAACAAAGTATGGTCTGAGTTACTTTGCACATACCCAAACTTCTTCATAGATGCTGCAAATATAAGAACTTCCGTAGCTTATACACAACACTCTCCTTAGAGGTTACAGGAATACTAGGAGGGAGATCCATATAAATCTCCTCCATGAGGTCAGCATGTAGAAATGCATTTTTGACATCAAACTACAATAAGGGTTAGTCGTGGTTAGCAGCCATGGATAAGAGTACACACACAGTATTGAGCTTTGCCACTGGAGCAAAAGTCTCCAAATAATTCATTCTATAGGTCTGAGTATAACCCTTTACTACCAATCTAGTCTTGTAACGGTCGATGGAACCATCAGCCTTATGCTTCAAAGTAAACATCCATCTGCATCCAATTGTTTTTTTTTTCTCGTGGTAAAGGAACTAAATCTCATGCCTTATTCTTGTTCAAGGCATCCATTTATTTGGGGTTAGATAAAGCATTCTGCAGCTTAGTTGGCACACATACACTAGATAATTGACACAAATATGATGTATATGACTTAGATAAGCGATGGGTTTGTCAAATAATGGCTAATGGGATATTTAGATTTGACATGTATATCAGGGGAATATTGTACTTTAGGTTTCCCACGAGTAGTTTATGGGGATAATTGATAAGTAGACACAGACAAATCATCAAAAATTACATCACTTGACTCATTATCACAATTTGACTAGAGCAATGGCAAGGCCTAGGGATTTTGTATCAAACTCATCTTCATAAGAATCTCAAGAAACAGCACCAGGGGACCGATCGTTTTGTAGTAGAGAGCAGAATCGTCACTTTCAGACCCCGACGACCGGTCGTGACCATCTTGGTGACCGGTCATTTTGAAGCCGTGAGCATCATCTTCAAGTTCAGAGCCAGACGATCAGTTGTGACCATCTTGGCGATCTCGTTTTGAAGCCGAGAGCATCATCTTCAGCTCCAGATCTAGGCAATCGGTCGTTTTCTCTTCGAGAGCAATATTTGCAATATCTTCACATACATAATTAAGTTCAAGATACTCCTATCCAAGAATCTCCAATTCATTCCCCCACTCCCTCTGAATTGGAAAGGAAAGAGAGACATAATATGACATTTCTTCATGGAAAGTCACATCTAAAGTAACATGCACCTTCTGTGTAGGTGGATGATAACACTTCTGAGTAGAAGAGTAACCAATAAAGACACAGTGCAAAGCACAAGGGTCAAGTTTACTCCGTTGATGAGAGTAGACATGAGCGTAGGTATTACCCAAAAACTTTAGAAACATGATCACCAAACACATCATGGGGAGTCTTGAAATCAAGAACCGGGTTAGGAATACGATTAATCAAATAAGCAATAGATAGAACAGCATGCCCCCCAAGATGATGGGGAAAAGACATATCTAATATAGTAAGCGGGTAACTTAAAGCAATTGTCGGTTCTTTCTTTCAGACACACCATTTTGTTGAGGGGTAAACAGAGTTGTCGTTTGGTGAAAATGTGCACAGAAGAAATACGCCAAAGTATTATTCATATATTCTCATTCATTATAAGTCCGAAATACTTTAACCCGAGCATGAAATTGAGTATACACCATAATACAAAACTCTAGAAGAATGAAAGCAACATCATATTTATTTTTTAACAAGAAAACCCAAGTGAGTCGGGTACAATCTTCAATAAATGTGATGAACCAACAAAATCCGTTCAAAGTAAAGCGAGTTGGACCCTACACATCAGAATGCATTAAATCAAAAGGCTTTGCAGTTTTACTGTCACTCAAAGGAAACACAGTGCGATGGCTCTTGGCCAAAATACATGTCTCACACTTAAAACTGGACTCATCACAACAGCAAAATAAAGATGGAAACAGACACTTAAGGTAGCCAAACGATAGGTGTCCCAAGCGACGATGTCATCACCAAATTTGTTGTTTTTTTTTACAATACAACTTTAAACAGTATTAATGACATGATCATGAACTGGTGTAGAAGGTAATGTCAAATAATATAACCCCCCCTATCCGTTTACAATGCCTAATTGTCTCGTGAGTCTTGATATCCTAAAAAGAGCAATGTGTTGGATAGAAAGTTGCAAAAGCCTTAAGTGGATCAAGTAATCGACCAACAAATAACAAGTTACAATGGATATTGGGAACTAGTAATGCACGAGACAAAGATAGAGTAGGAGTGAGAGAGATTGTGCCCTTGCCAGTAATTAGAAAGGGCAAGCCATTAGTACTAGTTATGTATGGGCCACGGGTGTTACTAGACAACTTATCAAAAAATTTAGCATCATATGTCATATGATCAGAAGCACCAATGTCAATTATCCAAGTATTTGAGCCAGTACCTAGAATAGGAACACAATAGAGGCACAAATACGACAAATGCACGAAGACATACACGAGCATAGTAGAAGCACGAACACGACAGAGTACATAGCGAAACACAACAAAGGCATAAATACGGCAAATGCACGAAGACAGGAATGACACGAACATAGTAGAGACACGAACACTACAACACAACATACAAACCCAGGAGGACACACACGGCACAAGTAGAAAAAAAATATAGGGCTAGAACACAAGTGTGCACAATACACATGTCATCAGAAAGTCGGCTTTGATACAAAGTCAAACAATATGGGTAGAATATTTTCAGGTTATATTTCATTCTCCAAAAAGATGTATTTATAATATAAGGATGTAACCCTAGTAGGGTCAAACTAGGAAACAAGATAAAATTCTAATTACATAATATTTGTACAAAAAGAAAAAAAAAATAGAGTCCTAATAGATTAGGAAATAAATATCCTAATTAAACTAGGATCTCGCTAACAGAATTAACAATAGAGGTGCGAAATGAATTGTTGGCTGAACTTTTTTGGCCTGAAAGGCGAAACACGGTTAGCGATGTATTGGATTGGTGCTAAATGGGCAGATGTCCCTGAAATCATTACTGAGCAACAAGGCATCAATCATGAATTGCAAGCGTTAAAGGTTGCATATGAAGAACAACGTCTTTTTGCTGAACACGCATGTGCAGTCTGCAGAGATGGAATGGATGAAGAAAGAAGCAATTGATGTGCCGCACGAGAAGAGCGAATGAGAGTCCCTTGAATCCATTACATCATGTTCTTGCAGCTGCGAACATAGATGGCATTCAATGCATTGACATACCCTTATTCATCAATGCTTTGAAGGAAGCAGCTAGGCTACAAGATGGGGGCAACCACGCCAATGTCCTACACTCTCAGGTAACAAGTATGGATGCTTGTTAGATATTGGGTTGTAGCATATTGCTGCCTAACCCATGGCTATGTTTAGTTTTGGGTTGTAAGGCTTACTGTATATCATTTGTTGTGTATATTTTGGAAGAACTTATGAGGTCTGTATTTAGGTTTGGAGATGCCTATTTTGGAGCAACTGTATATATTTAACATTATGTATGATGCTAAAGTATGATGATGATGTCTCACTATTTGTTTTTGTAATTAATATAATTTCTTTTCATAAAAATTGAGTGTTAATTTACTAATTAAATTAATATATTACATTGGCCCAATATGAGATTATATAAAATTATATTTAATTGGATATTAAATGAGTAAAATGTAGTATTAATAATAGATTATTTTTAAAAGCTCAGCTTGACATTAAGAAAATATATATATAAAATCATGCCCACAGTTGATGTACTATGGTGGAACGAAATAGTGAATTTGAATGTGAATTTTACTCCGGGGATCGAATTACATTCATTTATTACCAAAAAAAAGTGCTATTAGTTGGCCACAGTTTTATAGCAATGGATTGCCCAAAAGAATATTACTAGTTATCTTCATCATTTTGGTAATGATTGTCGGGATTTGGAAAATATTAATATATAGATGCATACTTTTGTAAGGGTGAAAAGGTATGGTGGGATCTAGCATTTATAGGCCACAGACACCCTTTGTCGTGGTCAAAAGTTAATGCCAACTCCAGCAACCACCACAATTTCGTGTTCTATGGCCAATCTGTGGCCAACACCCTTTGATCACGGGTTGGCTGTAAACAATATGATTATAGGCCATAGGTAATTTGTGGCTTATAAGTTTGTTTTCTAGTAATTCCAAACTTGGTTTAATTTTCTAAATACAACCATGTTAAAAATATGAACTAAATAACATTAAAATTCCCGAGTGTAAACATCAAAATATAAGATATAATTTTCTCTTTCTTCTATTTCAATATTGAGATGTCTTCTTAATCTATATTAATGCTCTACAACACACACTTTAGATGAATGCATGTTGTGCTTGACACTTTAATTGCAAGTAACACATGAAAATATATGTAGAGTAGCACATGAAAAATTGCTTTGTCCCTTCTGCTTGTGGATGTGTTAAACTAGGGCAACATATACACAGGATCAGAAAGCATCCTATAAGCTTAAATAGGATTTTTCTTGTGAATCCTTAGGCATTAAATAAATATAAAAGGGGAAGTAAATCATAAAATCATCTTTTGTTTCATTTCTTGATTGATATATACATCGCCATAAAAGAAAACAGTGGTGTGAAAGCAAGAAGCTTGTTCCATTCCAAGTCCTAGGATCAAGTGAGCAACCACATGTCTCAATGAAATGTGGAAAAGTGACCACAAGTTGAAAGCCTGTGGAAATGAGAAAAGTATAAGATGTGGGAGATCCAAGAACAAAGACAGTCAAAGACAAATAGGCAACGTGGAAAGGCCCAAAAGAAAAACAAGAAAAATTACATTTACATGCCAAAGTAACTAAGAGGACCAAAACATCATATATATTACATATATAATAAAAAATTACAATTTTTTTCCTTTGGCAATCTACATGTAAATTGGAAGACCCAATAAACTCAACAGAGAGAAAAAAATCAAAATTTCACAAACCCAAACAAATATATGTGAGGATAAATCAATTTTTTTTAAAATAGAAAGTTTAACAAAGCTTAATTAAGAGAGTTAATTCAATTGAAACTTGATAATATATTATTTGGAGAATAAGAGAATAAGCAAAAGTCTCAAACACGGCTAAGAGCAATGAATCTTCGCCATGAGAAATTTTGTAAATAGGTGAAAAAGACTAGCTTTTAAGGATTTGAATAATTATAATAATAATAGTAGTAGGTATAATAAATTATTGGGAAATTGATCTTAAAAAAAAAAAAAAACAAGGCCAATGGGGAGTTGAGGTCTTCCACCTCCACCCACCCCCACGTATCCAATGAATCTTTGTGTAAACTTCTCGCCTCCATTCGGAGGTACTCAAAAGTTTTAAAAAATAAATTAATTAAAAAAGAAGAAAAAAAAAAGTAGGCATTAAAATAAGACTCTTGAAATGTTAAAAGTATCATAAATATAGATATTAATATACAGTCTTATGTTTTGATATACGTATATCAGTCCCCTTCTATTGAGGATTATTTGAGGGACACCCTTTAGGGTTTCTTATGAATTTTTTTCACTGATCCAAACCATCTATTTTTAAGTCTGCATTCATAGATCATCCTTGCAAAAAATTAGACAAATCGGAAACTGTTTCGATATCCAATTGTGTCCTACAAAATCAATGAACATCGTGTTTCAATAAAGTACTAAAATTTCTCACTTGTATAGCGAGTACTACCAACTATTATCTCAACTTAAAAAAAAAAAAAAAAAAATTTATCACAGGTCAACAATTGTACCAAATACAATCAATAAGTGCATTGTTTCTCACTTGTATCCAATATAAGCATTTTAAGCAAGCACTTCTCTTAACACAAACCAAGTTTATCGATTGCATTTTTTTCTCACCACTTTAATCTAAAGAGTACCATTGTCACCTTCTAAATATTTGATACGTGTCCATGAGTATAACTATAGTTCCGCAAATACAAAGTAAAGAGTTAACTATGATTAGAAAAGACACGTGTCAAGTGTTGAAAAGAGTAATAATAATACGGATTAAATTAAAGTGGTAAGCAAAAATATTTATGTGGGACTTAAAGTGGAGGGACAATATATTTCAAAGATGGAATCACTTCAAAGAATTGTTGGGTTATAGAAATTGTGACAAATCCAACTATTAAATGCATTATCTCTCATTTATGTATGGTGTAAAGTTTTTCGAAATTGAATACTAGTTGTTGATTGGTCTTTTGAAATTTAAATATTCTTGAATAATTCATCTTAAAAACTTGCAAGGTGATTTTACTTTCCATATTTTTGGAATGATTTTCATCAACCATACAAATAGAACCTTTTTCTTTGTCAAAGAAGATAAATAGGGAATATAAAATCAAAAAACATTCAAAGATTCCAACTTTAGCTTTTGCCTAATAAGATTCCATTTTAGTTGACCATAGGAATGGAAACTGGCACCAAATTTCGAGCCGATGAATCCCAATCCTCCTCCCTTTTCGACCAAAAACAGAAGAAAGTGAGTGAGAAGGAAAAAAAACGTGGTGAGTGAAAGCGAAACCAACGTATGAAAGCGTTACCAAGTACAAGGTATTGGGACGTGATGAATTGGTTCACATGGATTTGACTGGCCCCACTTCCTTAAGTAACGTGCAGCACGCGAAGCGGTGTCGTATTGGACCTACCACCTCCGCCACCACCCCTTTTTTTTTTTTTATAATAATTTTAAAAGAAAAATACGAAAATGCAAATGCCGTGGAAAAAACAGAGACCCCCGCCATAGATAAAGAGCCACACTGCTCTCTCAGAGCTTCCCCCAAAGCACACCAAGGCACCCTCCCTCTTCTCTGTCCAAAACCCTAGCCCCAACCCTAACCCTAAGTTTTATACTGGTAAAGGTATGGCGGCCTCACTCATTATGCCGACGTCTTCTTCTTCGTCGTCGTCAATGGCGTCGTCTTTTTCGTCTCTCTTCTCTCGCTGTTCTATCAGCCATAAAACTCTGCTCCCCAACGACTCCGGCTCTCGAATCTACGCTCCTAATAGCGTCGTAAGTGTACCGACACACATTTGCATTTTTATGTTCTCTAGTTTGAACTCGAAATTTTTCAATGTTGTTTCAGCTTTCAAAATTGAAACAAAAAGCAGTTTCCTTTGAGGCTGGAGCTTTAAATGGCCTTGTAAAAACATAAAATTCCTGAAAGAGAAAAGGAAAGGGGTTGGCTTTGACAATTTCCAACATAAATTTTGTTCAACTTTTAATAGTTTTGACGTGTTGGGTGAAATTTTGTTGGGGGTATCTGGATGCAGCTAAATAAAGTTTTGCTGATTTGTGTATTCACATTATTGTTGTAGAAATGTGATATGGCTGAGCCAATTAAATACGGAAATGGGAAGCCAATCATTCCTATTGTTAACGAACGGACGCTGCCCAAGTTCTTGGAATCAGCACGCTTGGAGAAGTCAGTTAACAGAAGTAGTCCTAGGATCAAACTGTTTTCTGGCACAGCAAATCCTGCTCTCTCTCAGGTAATCAGAATTCGCTTTTGATTTAGCGTATATATGTTAGACATCACCTTTCAAAGGGCAATTTCACATTTCCTTGACATTAACAGTTACTGGTAGAGCATGTTTTGCCTTTTAATACTGGTGATTTACTTGTTAGATTGGCTGACATGTGACAATCTCCCTTCATATATATATATATATATATATATATATATAAACATCAGGTTGTCACATGCATTTCGTCTTCAGTTTTTGAAGCTGTGTGAAAAATGTTGGATGCTTTTAGTTGTATATTTCTAGCTGTTTACTAATTGTTTTTACTTAAGAAACTTCTTAACCATCTTTCCTATATGTTCGTCTCTTCAACACAATAAATCACTTATAGTTCTTGGGGCTTTGTGCTTGTGATTGCTAACTATCAGTAAATTATGGTTAGGAAATTGCTTGGTACATGGGATTGGAGCTTGGGAAGATCAACATAAAGCGCTTTGCAGATGGTGAAGTTTACGTCCAATTGGGAGAAAGTGTTAGAGGATGTGATGTATTCTTACTGCAGCCAACTTGCCCTCCTGTGAATGAGAACTTCATGGAGCTACAGATAGTAATTGATGCTTGTCGGAGGGCATCGGCTAAAAATATTACTGCTGTAATTCCATATTTCGGATATTCCAGAGCTGATAGAAAGGCAAGTGTATTTCGTAGTGTTTTAGGTTAACTTTTCTAGGATATTATCAGTAGAAAGTACCTGGAGATCAAAGATTACAAACAAATTCTGGGTGGTTTATTCATACTTTGTCAATGGGAGCGGGAGGGCATACCATTAGTTATTACTTTTATTTTAATTGAAGCACATTGTTTTTGGCATTTGAACTGGAATATGCGTTCTTTCTTTTCCTCCAGACTCAAGGGCGTGAGTCCATTGCAGCCAAGCTGGCTGCAAACCTCATCACTGTAGCAGGTGCAGACCGTGTTCTTGCTTGTGACATTCACTCTGGGCAGTCAATAGGTTACTTTGATATACCAGTAGATCATGTATATTGCGAGGTGAATCAGCTCACTGATTTTATATTCTTGACTTGTAAAAGCTTTGTGTCCTCTAAAACTCACTATGTTTCTCATGTGCAATTTAGCATGTGATCCTTGATTATCTTGCCAGCAAGACAATTTGTTCTGATGATTTGGTAGTGGTGTCCCCTGATGTTGGGGGAGTTGCAAGAGCACGTGCTTTTGCAAAAAAATTATCTGATGCACCTTTAGCCATTGTAGACAAAAGACGTCAAGGACACAATATTGCTGAGGTAATTTCTGCAGCAACGGCCTGCTTTAATCTTTGTATGTCTTATAATGCTTCACATGCAACATTATACTTGATGAAGCAGTATAATATACTGTGGTCATTCTGGCTGAAATGTTTAAATCCCATCAACTGACATGAATTTTTTTTGTCATAAATCACGTCATGTGTCCCATGTCTCTGTCATTGTTTAAGTTTTTATTTATCCTCTTAAAGCTAGTTTTTTGGTGACATTACAAAATGTTAGGACAATATACGGAACCATAATGGCATGGCTGTCAATGTTGTATCTCATTACTGTAACTAACCAATAAACTGCCAATGAGCAAGGAATTGTTGCATCTCTAATTTTTCACCTGTGTAGGTGATGAACTTGATTGGCGATGTAAAAGGAAAAGTTGCAGTTATGGTGGATGATATGATCGACACTGCTGGTGAGTCAAGTGATCTTGATGTCAATTTCACATCGTATATTTGTCCTTGCACATAAATTTCAAACAAATAAAAATGAAATATAGAGGAAGAAAAAGACAAAGCAAATTGAATTTAAATAAATAACCAAATAAAAGGATATAAAAAGTCAAATTGAACATATGCTTTTTATATATGATTCATTACTTTCCTTGTTTAGGTTAAATAAATTTCAATGGCTAAAGCCTTTAATCCTCTTTTGTCATTACCTTTTTATACCAGCTAACATTTGTGGTCCATTTTTGAAGTTTTTGCATGATTCTTTTGGGGGAATGACCATGCATATGTGAACTTCTCCTGTCCATCCATGTCTCCAGTTAGATTTAAATGTTGCAGCTGATATGTGATATGATTTCCCTGAGATTATTCTCATGGTCAGATTGACATGTGCTTACCTCTTTTGAACCAGCTCGCATGTGATATATCATATTGCTGGCAGTTTTCGATTCCTTTTCTAAATGAGTTGCATGTTGTAGGGACAATTTCAAAAGGTGCAGCTCTATTGCATCAAGAAGGGGCAAGGGAAGTCTATGCATGCTGTACTCATGCTGTGTTTAGGTATCAACTGCCTTTGAAGCGTTTCATCTTCTTTGTTTATTTGAGTAGATGCATGTCATGGCTCTTTGCTGTTTTTACTTCTATCTAGAGATAACCTTCATCTTTTAGTTTGACTGCTAGAACTTCAAATATTTTGACTATTTTTATGTTTCCCTTTCTAAGTTGATAAATTTCTTGTAAGTCTAAGCTGCCTGTTACTGATCAAAGTTCCAACTCTAGATACACAAAATCTTCTGCAAACAAGAACTGCTAGAACTTCAAATCTTTTGACTTGTTTTCTGTTTCCTTTTTTTTGACTCTTTTCTTTTGTTGCTTTTTCTTCACAGCCCTCCTGCAATTGAAAGGTTGTCAAATGGCCTGTTTCAAGAGGTGATTGTAACGAACACAATTCCTGTTGCGGAGAAGAATTACTTTCCCCAGTTGACCGTGCTTTCAGTAGCAAACCTGTTGGGTGAAACTATTTGGCGTGTTCATGATGATTCTTCTGTGAGTAGCATATTTCAGTGAAACCAGATAAGGATGATAGGCAATTCCAATCACTTCCTTCAAAATCTACATCATAGCACATTGATTTCCCCATCCAATCTTCTATTTTTATTGGTTCTCTATAGATCATTTTTATGCTTTCTTTTTAAATATATATAAAATATATTTATCTTTTTTTTTTTTTTTAAGAAATAAAAAACCTTGTTCAATGAGCTCCAACTTGATTTGGTCATGCCAACTCAACCACTTCACCAGGTTACCTACTTGGGTGCCTATTCTCTTGGAGATGCTCTTACAATTCGCCCACAAAATTGATATCTCAAATAAGAAACAAAACCTTACATAAACTTATACTGAAAGAACAAACAAACACAACACAACACATTTGCTAAGAAAAACAGACACAAACACGACACATTTGCTAAGGAAAACAAATACAGAAAGCACATTGCAAAAGAAAGAGGGATGAGCTAGCTTGGATTCTTTGACCCCTAAAAGAAGAAAATCAAACCCCGCAATAGTCCTTGACGGAATAATCAGTTCCAATGGTGGAGTAATTTGCTTGATAATATTGAACATACCAACAAGTGCACTGGCTTATATTGGATTGGGTGGTCCTTGTCGATAAGCTCGTTGGGTATTTGTATCACCCCTTCCTGGAAAGAAAATAGCCCCAACGAGTATCTGACCTCATTTTCCCTCAAAGTCACTCTATGTTTACAATATCTTATTCTGCCATTGCTCCAAACCTAGGCGAACCAAAGAATGCAAACATCCTATCTGAGATCTTTATTCATCTTGCAATATACAGCATAGATAGTTGATCACTGAAAAATTCTTGCCAGTATGTATTATCAAACTACCAAAAGTTTAAGTTTATGTTAGGCTCATGTTTCACTCCCCTCCTTTAACTACACTGGATGTTTCACTTTACTCCTAAAACTTAATTTGACTCACTCTGTCTCATCCGGTCATAACGATATGAGTTTATAGATATAAAACCTCATTGACATATTTACTTAATTGGAATGGGGAATGTTATGAACATGGGAGATTAGAAATGAGTACAAGATCAACTATTCCCCTCCTAAAACTTATTTCCTCGTTTTTAAGGCATTGACTTACAAATTTTAATGTGTTAGTAAATGCATGAGAATTCATGAATTTGACCGTTTCGCATACTCATATATTAGTAAAGGGGAAGTCAGGAATGAGAATAATTCTAATACCCGTTCCATGTAAGTAAACATGAGATAGCTAAGTTTGTTGTCGACTGTTATAAAAGAATTGGTTATATAGTACTGATGAACACACACACACATACATATATATATATATATATGTATGTATCATGTATATGTATATATATATATATGTATCATGTATATGTATATCCATGAAAAAGCAAGATCAATGAAATGGTGTGACATATCTGAAATCCATCACCAGCTAGGAACAGGCAGGATGAAGGCAAAGGATCAAAACCTATCCACTCATTATCCTTTGTGTTTATCTACAGACCATTGACATGATTTTGATGCAGTATGATGGTAATAGTATTGTCTGTATGACCGGCCAGACCCACTGAATTTCCAGTTTTCTTGGATTCTTTATATTTTGTAAATCGAAGATTGGAAGTGTGATCGTCATTGGGACTCTATGCCACAGTTTTCAAATACCATTCTTGTCACAACTTGATCTAGTTCTTCCATCACTTTTGCATACAGATCAACACTCTCACTAGCCAATAAAGAACCAATAGTGTAAAAAGGTCAATCAATAAAATTATTATTACAAATTTATAAATAAACCCAATTCTAAACATGTATTTATAAAAAAACCCAAACACTATTTAAACATAGAAACACACCCAAAATCAATTCCAAAGTCAACAATTGTATATTTTTTGGGTGTGTTTATAAATGGGTTTTGAGTGTGTGTAATGATGGGTTTTGGGTGTTGGGTTTTTTTATAATTTCAGCTCCCATTTTTGATGTTTTAGTGAAACTCCCATTATTATTATTAGGTCACAACTTGTAGCAAGTCCATAACATGTCAATAACAAAAGCATAGGATGATTTATCTGTATTAGCACATGTTACTGCAAATCCTAAGAGAAAACATCAAAATTACAATTAGATAACATTTAAACAGTTTAAAATGAACAGTCCAACCAATAAAACTTTTCTTTTTTCCATGGCCCAAACCAAGGAAAAGTTCCTTGATATCAGTACAATGGTTCTTTTAGTGACAATGAATACTTGTCCAAAGAAATAACTATTGCCGATATCATGGCCGCCCCTGGCATAGTGCAAGTGGGGTCACCATACACGACTCTCGATTTTGTAGGGTCCTGAATTTTTTTTACATGTATTATATATATATATATATATACATTGTATATATACGTGAGCACAACATATTTACACAATTGTGGTCTTAGTGGTTTATTTTTCACTTCTTTTGTCGAAATAACAAAAATTTCTTCATAAAATAACCTCAATGAACATTGAATCCATGACCAACTAGACATATTTTCTTGAAAGATTTTTGTGGATATTAGTTTTAAATGTTAATTGATGATGAATCTAAGTAATATAAATTTTTTTTTTTAGGGCATTGGGTCATTGCATGTGTCAAACTATTATTAACAATAATTTAAGAGTCTCTACTTATTGGAGAAGGACATAAGTATTTTTCAATTAAGTATTTGAAAACATGAGGCACAATTTGTGGAAAAAAAAAACCCTAAAAATAATAATAAGAGGAGTAATAGTCCCGGAGAACTAACATTAGGGCAAACATTGCTTTTAAAAAATACAAATTTATAAATAAACCCAATCGTAGATATATATTTATAAAAAAATTCAAGCACTATTTAAACATAGAAACACACCCAAAATCAACAATTGTATATTTTTTGGGTGTGTTTATAAATGGGTTTTGAGTGTGTGTAATGATGGATTTTGGGTGTGTTTATAAAGTGTTTTGGGTGTTGAGTTTTTTTATAATTTCAACTCCCATTTTGGATGTTTTAGTGAAACGCCCTTTAAAAAAAGATAAAAGGTGAGGAACTACAATAACCCTTTTTGTCAGTTTAATGACCAAAATTAGGACACAAATTCAGCAATTATTGCTCCAAAATATCATAAATATTCGTGATGCAGCAGCCCGTTTTCAAAGCCCATACAAAACATTACCCTATACAGTCCAGCCGACGTTTCAGCCCATATTCAATAAGAAACTAGGGTTTCTCTCGTGGTGCCTATAAATTGCCTCTTCTGCATCCACTTCCTCTCACCTCCAACACCCTTTCTCGCCTCTTGCTACAGAAGCAGCCTCTACTCCCTCCCTTATGAGCCTTTCCGTGTTTTGTATCAAAATTCACTATAATTGATAGCTTTGATGAAACTCTTTGTGTCCAGAGTCGGAGCTCTTGAGCACCTTCTATGACGGTCACAACCCTCTAAGAAGTTCTGAGCTGTCTCCTTCTTCCAGCCCTTTCTTTTTTCCCTCTTTATTTGTTGTAATCTTCATGTTTTAGCCAAAAAAATTGTTGTGAAAAGAAGAAAGCGAGGTGACGATAGAAATTCATGTCTGTCAATCCACTGACTGTAACAGTGTGATGTTACTGTGAATCCCGACAGGTTCTGATCGCTTTCTCACTTCTAATTTCATTCACTCTCGCACACACTGTTTTGAATTGGATCGTGTGCAAAATTCTTGATAAGTCTGGATTATTTTATGTTTTTATTTATTTGGGCAGTTGATGATCCTCATTGATATTAATGGGTAATTTGCATCTGAAACATTCATTGATGTTTTATCTATCACCTTGGAGAACTGATGCCCTTGTTCTTTCTATTATTTTTTTCTTCTTTTAAAAAGAATTTTATTATTTGTTTTTGCCTGTAAAGATATGCTAATATTATAAAAATTGAGTGACCCAGATTACCTCACTATTTAACAGTGTATATTTGCCAATAAGAGGTGAGACATTGCCCTGCTTTTAATCTCACTGCTTGGAATGTGACAATGGTGGTGTGCTAAGGTAACTTTGGTTGTCTTGCTAGATTGTCTCCCTAAGTGAAAGGGCAAGTAGGAAGGCATCTCAGATTTGTCTTGCCACAACAAATTGTTGTCTCTCTAAATTGTTGAGCTTGAAAGCAAGACATGTTTTGTCCCATCTCTTTGTTAAGCCAAGTTACATTGCTAATTAGTCTGATATTTTGGAATTCACTTGGTTTTAAAATTAATAAAGAAGACTTTCATCTTTATTTTAAGGTCAAATGATCTAAACACCCTTACAATGAAGAGTGTATTAATTTCATTTGAACTAGAAATTAGTCTTGAACATGTAAATTGGACGATAATAATGAAACTTTGCCACCCCATGTATACGAATAGCTTCACAAAATTTAGATCCACACAACAGAATAGCATTTTTGGGCTGTTCTGCGGCCTGATTTTGGGCTCAAGTGTTTTGTGTGTAGGTTCCACAATCCATTATTAAGGCATTTATATATTATTTTTAGGGGTTGCAGAGATGAGGGGTTGTGGCTCAATTTTTTGGGGATTGGGGATGGTCTTGTAAAGAGTCTTGTCTTTTTACTGGGTGAGCAAATCTAGTTGTCTTTTTAAATCAACATTGGGCAGGTAAAATAAATTCATAATTGCATTCTACCATACAGTAAACAACAAATCAAAGATAAACTAGATTACGTGGAGGAATCACTAGGTTTGCAACTTTATTAAAATATTTTTTCTTCGAACCCTCCGGACTCAAATTTTAAATTTTCAACTTTATTAAAATGTTTAAGAATAGTTTATGTCTATTTTTTTTAATGGAAATTTTTTCTTCATTAATCTTTTTAAATAATGTCATAATTGTTATAAAGTAAGAGATGAAGCTCACACGAAGAAAATAAGGGGTATTTGTCAAAAGATGAAATTATGATATTAGATAGAAGCATCATTATGTTTCCCTTAGATGTCATTTGCTTTGTCTATAAATAGGCATCATTTCTATTTCTATTTAACATCGTAATTTCATCTTTTGACTAATACCTTCTTATTTTCTTCATATTGGTTTCATCTCTTATTTTTTGGTGGTGCTCATTCATACGCGTGTTGTACTCTCAACATTCAGTGGTATTTCCTATGCTCTGTCCGTTTTATTTTTATAATAATAATTTGATTTTATGAATAATTTGACCTAAAAGAAATTGAAATTCCATAAATTTCAACGTGTTTTTGGTAGATTAATTGAGAAATGGGTGAGTCATATAGTTTGGAGTGAGTTTTGGGATTGGATTTGATTTGGATGAATTTAAAACATTATTTGGATCGTTGGATTTAAATTTCAGCCGTTAGATTTTTTTTAAAACTGTTAAAATAGTTTAGATTTAATCTAGATCGTTGATTTAAGTTATGTGTATATAAATAATAAATAAAAAAAGGCAATAATTTATATATATATATCAGTCCCCTTCTATTGAGGATCCTCAAATAATTTTATTTGAGGATGCTTTTAGGGTACCCTATAATTTTTTCAATGATCAAACCATCTATTTTTAGGTTTTTATTCATAGATCATCCTTACAAAAAATTAGACAAATCGAAACTGTTTGACATCCAATTGTGTCCTACAAAATCAATGAACAAGGTGCTTTAAGAAAGTACTAAAATTTCAATAACTCAATTGAATGGTCAAATGATATCGGATTCAAGTGATTTTTGTAGAGATGATCTTTGAATGAGTATCTACAAAATAGACCGTTTGGATTAGTGAAATACAATCCAGCTTACAAGGGGTGTCCTTCAAATAAAATTTGAGGATCCTTTAATGGAAGCTTTCTATATATATATATATATATATATTCAAATGTTGCCTTTGGAAGTTTTATTAAAAAAAAGGCAGCAATTTATTCAAATGTTGTCGTTGGATTCCAACGACAGCTACATCGAGCGTTACACGTGGCCTAGTAGAAGAAGACAAAAGTACCATAAATTTTGGCGTTGGGGCTCACGTCAGTTTTTCTCACATGTGGTATGTTTTCAAATGTAAGTGGTTTCTACGAAAAGTTTTGAGTCCAGACGATAAGTGGACTGGTATTTGGGTTTTCTCAAATTTTGGCTTCTTTATTTTTTGAACCTAAATACTAGTCAAGTATTGTTTAGATTCAAAACTTTTCGTGAGACTCCACATCTAAAATAGACCACATGTGCAGAGATTCTGACGTGGGCCCCAACGCTAGATTCGCTGTTGGTTTTGTCTTCTTTTCCATCGCCATGTGTCGCTCAATTGTGTAGTTGCCGTTGGAACCTGACGGCAAACATTTGAAGAAGCTGTTGTTTTTGTAGATGTTGGTGTATACATATAACTTAAATCAATGATCTACATTAAATCTAAGCTATTTTAACGGTAAAAAAATGATTTGTTAAAATTTAAATTTAATGTTCAAAATAATATTTTAAATTAATCTAAATAAGATCTAATCACAAAACTTACTCTAAACTTTATAAATACTCATTCATTTCTCAAATAATATTATGTTGTGTGTTTTCTTTTGGAATAAAATTATATTTGTGGAATTTTATTTTTTTTTGGTGAAATTTTTTAAAATGATTAATTATGAAGTTATTTTAAAATATTGAATAAAAAGAAAAGTTATCCATAAAAAAAAAAAAAAAAAATTAGACTTAAATCATTCTTAAATAATTTAATAAAATTGTGAGCTTAAAATTTGAGTCCGGAGGGTTGAGAGAAAAAATTATTTGAGTTTGGGCAAAACTCAAATAGTTACTTTTTGGAGGGAAAAATTTGGGTTCGCCCCTCATTGGTTGGAGAAGGCCTAAGGCCTTCTTCAACTCATGATGCCAAACTCAAAATATACCAAATTCTAGCACAAATTCTCTATTAATCCAAGAAAATAAAGGGGCTAAAATTGGGGAAAATTCAAACTTTGGGTGAAAAAGTAGTTCAGCTATTGTCTGGACTTAAAAAAATTTTCAACGGAGTCCATTTGCTACTGATGTAGGTGTGTGCAATGAAATTAAAATGTGGCTTGTACTACAATGGTTGTTGGCTGCTTAATGCATATAGCGTGCCAAGTGTCGCATTGTAGTGATGTTGCTATTGGAATCCAATGACAACAATTCAAACTTCGTTTTATTTTTTATTTAGTAACATAAATCAATGATTTAGATTAAATCTAAGTTGTTAGATTCCAATGCAACATCACTACAAGGCGACACTTGACATGCTACTTGCATCGGGTAGCCAACAACCACTGCATCGCGAGCCTCATTTTGATTCCTTTGCACATGCCTATGTCTGCAGCAAGTGGGCTCCATTGAATTTTTTTTAGTCTAGGCAATAGTTGGATTGCTATTTGGCAATAAGTTTGGGTTTTTCCAAATTTTGGTCCTTTCATTTTCTTGAGTTGAGAGAGAATTTGAGATATTTTGGGTTTGGCCTCATGGGTTGAAGATGGCCTAAGAGCACATCCAATGGTGTATTCCATGGATTAGAATTTGGAAAATTGGTTCTTATTTTATATATGGATATTTAGTTTTTAATGTGTGGTTTTTGATGATTTGCTTTGGCATTGTGTTTTGTAGCTTTAATTTGGTATGAGAAAGAAAACATATAAACACTAATGGTCTGTTTGATATCCAATTTTATAAACTCAAAGACATATTTTAAGTCCAAAGTCATAAAAATCCATTGCTATTTTTAAAAACTCAAACCCAAGAAAAACTCAAAAACATCCCCATTATTAAAAACAAAAAAAGTGAGGTTGTTATAAAAGTAATAATTAGAGTATGAAAAGTACCATTGAATATTTTGAGTACCTCTGATAAAACTCTTCTAAGACATAGCTCTCACACTCTCAAATTTCTTTCTCTATTTTTCTCTTTGGATCGGTGTGTTCTACAACTGAATGAGCAAGCCTATTTATAGGCAAATTGGATGGCTTTCCGTGGACTTCATTACCTAATATCATCATTAAGCTTTTGACTATTATTTTCTTCTTTTTGTTTATGTGGGCTGCACTACTTTCTTTACAACACTCCCCTTTAGAAACTACATGTTCCTAGGGTTTTTCTCACTGGGTTTTCCTTGCAGGTTTTAACAAAGCAACATGAGTGCATTTAACATCCTTATGTCCCAAATAAAGTTGTACTCTTTTTCCTTCACTTAGGTTTTTCCCACTGGGTTTTTCTAAGCAAGGTTTTAATGAGGCAACCAATCTAGGGACATGTGGTCTCTAAGGAGTAGTGTTGTAATGAAAGTGCTGGAACCCACATAAAGAAAAGAAAAAAATAATAGTCAAAAGCTTAATGATGATGTTGAGTAATGAAGTCCATGAGAAGCCATCCAATTTGTCTATAAATAGACTTGCTCATTTAGTTGTAAAATACACCAATTCAAAGAGAAAATAGAGAGAGAAATTTGAGAGTATGAGAGCTATATCTTAGAAGAGTTTTATTAGAGGGAGAAAGTTCTGTCAGTATAAAACCACAAGAGCAAATACGATTATACTCTCAATATTCAGTGGTACTTTCATACTCTGATTATTACTTTTAGGCTTATTTACTGTAGTACTCCCTAAAAATTTAGCCAAATCTCACTTTATCATCCGAAAGTTAAAATGACCCACTTAACCTCATTGACCAAGGTTTGGTGTTCTAGTTTATCCCATACCATTATCTCCATTAATAAATTCATTAATTTTGATGACGTGACATGACTAGTTTAGTCTTTTTATCACAAGTGATGATGTATCAGATATAGGCCCCATTTTTTCTGCTTAAGTAGACTAGAATATTAATAAAAATAATTAAATAATGTAATTACTTGTTAATATTAAAAATAAAAATAAAAAATGGAAAAAAATTAATATTAAAAAAATCTCTTCTTCTCCATCTCTCTCTCTGTCGTCCCCTCCTTTTCCCCTAGCTTCACACTATCAGACTACAACGACCACCCAACCCAAAGCCACCCTTACCACCACCACTCCAACCTTACCAAACATCACTCACCCAGCAACCAACCCTTACTACTCTTCCACTACACAAGTTCTCAAGACACCCCCACCTCTCTCTCTGTTCCTTCCTCTTCTCCCAAGCCCAGCCCCGACATCCACAGTCACCCACCCTACCACGGCCTCCTCCTTCCCTAGCCCTTATTTTGAACCTGCCCCTTCTTTCCCAGCACACCCCATCAACCCAAACTCTTAGTCTCCTAAAAACATGGCCTTCATCAACGACAGGTCTGGATTTGGTGAAAATTAATATATGAATGTGGGAACTTGATGTTCCTAGCTTTTCTTGAAATTTCTTTGCTAGCCAAATACCAAAACATGTATTTACCAATCTAGGCCAAATTGAATATTTCAATCTCTCAATTAACCATTTCCAAGAACCACTGCCATAAAACTTTCCTAATCTTAAATACCTCCGTTTAGCAATGAACCACCTATAATGGGTATGGTGATTTAGATGGTAGGTTTTGATATTTGGATATGTAGGTATGGTGGTTTATATGGTGGAGGGATATAGGAGATGGTATTGGGGAGTAGGAGGGGTTGGTGTGCGATGGTTGCTGGGGAAAAGAGAGAGATGAAGAAGAAGAAGATAAGTTTTTTATATTAATTTTTCAATTTTTTAATTAAATAAGTAAGTAATTAATTAATAATAATTATTATTATTAATATTTTAGTCCACTTTAAGCACAAAAATAGAAGTGAAGTCTTCACATGACACATCATCACTTGTTGGAAAAAAAAAAACTAAAATAGCCCTGCCACGTCATCAATATTGATGGAGTTATGAATGGAGATAACGGTATGGGGCAAAGTGGAACACAAAACCTTGGTCGAAGGGTTTAAGTGGGTCATTTTAACTTCCGGGGGATAAAGTGAGATTTGATCAAAATTTCAGAGCGTGCTACAATAAATAAGCATTACTTTTATAATAGAGGTTTAATAGTTCTCTCTCTCTCTCTCTCTCTCTCTCTCTCTCTCTCTCTCTCTCCTATGTTTATTTTAATTTGGGAATTTAGGGTTTCTAATTTTAATTTCAATTTTTTAAGATCTTAAAAATAGTTTGGAGTTCAATACCAAACAAGTTTTTAGATCTTAAAATCATTATTTGAAAACTCATGTTTTTAAAAAGAATCATAATTTTTTAATCTTTTTTGAGTAAGATACCAAACAAGACCTAAACATGTGTTCAAGAAAAGCCATAAACATCATTTTCTTTCAAAAATAAAAAATAAAAAGAAGAAATTACATGAAAGAAAAAGAAGAGAACCAAATACGCAAGAGGAGCTTGGACTTGGAGTGAGCCGTGGACCTAAGAAAATTGATCAAATGGCACAATATGCCTTGCCGGCATACTCAGTTTCTCCCGCACTTTTATGTGTGTTAAGAAATTCCAAATGACTGAGAGGCTTGTAGAGTAAAGGGTGGTCCTTGTCGACCAGCTCATCTGGTACTCATATCACCTCTTTGTATAGTAAAAGGACTCTGAAAGAGTATCTTACCTTATTTTTCCTCAATGTGACTTTGTGTCTACAGGGTCGGATTCGATCGTTGCTCCAAAATGTGACTCTGTGTCTAAGGCTAGCCGAACCAACCAAAATGTAGCAGCCGATTTGATTTAGTTTTAACCATATAAAAAGTCAAACGAACTGTTATGCTTTCGTTCAATTCTGATTTTGAGCTATAATAAATCAAACTGTTCAACATGGGTTTGTTCTAGTTCAGTTTTCCTTAATGATTTTTGTTAAAACCGAATTGAAGCGAGTTGTTATATTACAATTGTTTGGTTTGTGTTTTGGGTAAAAATCGATTCAATTTGGATCGTGCCCATACTTGTTGCAATGTAAAGACTTAAAAAGACATGGTAAATAAAGCATGAAGAAGTACTATTTGGTGGCATACCTTAAATGCATCACCTGCTATGGATACCACTGAGGAAGGTAGAGGATCAAAAGCTACCCACTCATCATTCTTTGTATTGATCTCCAGGCCACTGACATGATTCTGATGGAGGATGGTGGAAAAGGTCTTGTCTGTATGACTGCGTAAACCCACGTCACCTCCAAGTTTCTCAGGTACTTTGTATTTTATAAGCCGGAGATTGTGAAAAGTCAATCGGAAGTGATTGTCATGGTACTTCTCCACACCACAGCTTTCAAATAGAATTCTTGTCACAACTTCATCTATCTCTGCCATCACTTCTGCATACAAATCAACACTCTCACTGTCCAACAAAGAACAAGTTAATTACTCTTGTAACCAAACTAATAAGCTATATAGTTCGAAATCGAAGTGGAAAGGCAAAAATATATGTAGAATACTTACACCAAAATTGGTCGTTTTCAGTTGGCCAAAAATGTCTTGAGTTTCTTGAGGGTTTGTGCCATTAACAATTCCAAAGGTTTTCTGCCCAGAAGTGGAAGTTACATAGCCAGCACGAAAAGGTTTCTCAGGAGTATCTACGGGGAAATTAAAAACTCGTCAAATGCATCAAAGATGGTTTTGTGAAGTCCCGGAGGAACTTTGCTGGGTAGGATTGTGTTAGTTTAAGGGAGAAGAGGTTTAGAGAGTGGTTGGTAGTGTTTAGGACAATAGCTTGATGTGAAATTGAAAACTTTTTGAAAGAGTAACAAGGTAATTTTATTTGAATGGAGGAGGAAAGTTACAAAGCTTTAGAGACTTAGTTGGATACAGAGCAGCTGGTAGTTTTTAGCTTTTCTTGCTTGATTACATAAGTGGGCTGCTTGCATATTTATAGAGTTGTTAAACCGACTCTCTAAGTTGGCAAATAACTAGTCAAGTCGATTGTTGCACAGTAACCGACTTTATAAAGTGTTTTTAGCCACTAGTTGTTGTCCTATAATTATAGAATTATCTAGTTTCAATTAATTATATAATACAAATTTATAAATAAACCCAATTCTAGACATGTATTTATAAAAAAACTTAAGCACTAACACACCCAAAGTCAACTTTTTGGGTGTGTTTATAAATGGGTTTTGAATGTGTGTAATGATGGGTTTTGGGTGTGTTTATATGTTTAAATAGTGCTTTGATTTTTTTTATAATTTCAACTCCCATTTTGGGTGTTTTGGTGACCCATTATATAATTAGTAGGATGTTTCTAGTGTAGAGCCGTCTTTAACTTGTCAATTTCTCTCAATTTTTCTAGATTATTCTATATTATTCAAAGCACAGGTGTGCATTAATTTCAACAGATTGTGATGCGGAGATGGTATCTCAAACACAAACCTCCAACGAAACTATACTGACACTAGAAATATAGAATGAACACTCACAATTTGCTTCTAAACTTAGCTGTGTTTTCTGAATAAATTCTCAAATTCAATATATATAACCAATTGGTCTACAAGAAAAAGGTTTAAATAACAACTACCTCCTAGGAATATAAGGAAATATAATTCTAATACAATCAGGAAAACCAAAACAGAAGGAAAATATAAAAGGAAGTAAATCAGCAGTGGGAAAGGTCTCCTAATTTATTTTGGGCAATAATCTCTGAGGTAATTAGGAGGCTTGACTGATCTCTTGGGCTTCCCTAGTTTGGCTTGGGATGCTCCTACATCAGCCTCTTCGAGTTGGAAAGGACTCGACCTCGAGTCAAAATCTGGGGCTCCATTCTCACCGTAGTAAGCTTGTAAGTGAGCGACATTGAATGTAGGTGAGACACCAATGTCATTCAGCAACTCAAGTACATAAGCATTTTGACCAACCCTTTCAATATTTTGTATGGTTCACCACCTCTATCATGCAATTTACCATATTTTCCACGAGGAAATCTCTCCTTTCTTAAGTTGATCCACACCAAATCCCCTTCTTGTAACTCCTTGTAACGCCTATGTTTATCAGCACTCTCTTTATACTTTGTGTTGCTCTCTTTAAATCGAAGGCTAACACGTTCATGGACCTTCTTGATATGATCAACCAAGTCATTGGCATCCCCACTAAAACGATTCTCCACGAGCAAAGGAATTAAATCAATTGGACTAGAGGGTTGCGACCATTAACAGATTCAAATGGGCTCATTCCAATGCTTCTATTTTTTGACTGGTCATTGGCAAATTCTGCATGTGGTAAAACATCACTCTAGCCCGTTTTATTGCTACTAACCAAAGACCTCAATAAGTTACCAAGGGTCCTATTGACAACCTCTGTCTAACCATCTGTTTAGGAATGATGTGCACTGCTAAATTGGAGCCGAGTCCCCATCTTATGCCACAAAGTCCTCCAAAAATGTCCCACAAACTTGGTGTCTCTATCTGATGTAATTGTAGTAGGAATCCCATGCAATTTGACAATCTCCCAAAAATAAATATGAGCAATATTGCTAGAGTCCATGGTTGTTTTACAAGGAACGAAATAGGCCATCTTTGAAAAGCGATCAACAACTACCATGGTTGAATCAAATCCTTGTTTTGTCTTCGGAAGACCAACAACGAAATCCATGCTAATGTCTCTCACGGTGCTTGTGGTTATGGCAAATGAGTATAAAGCCCTGTGTTCTGACTACGACTCAAGTCCTGCACCTTTGTACATACCTCTCCACGTCTCTTCGAACTTTGGCCAGTGAAATTTGTTCTCAACTAGATCAATTGTTTTGTCTCGTCCAAAGTGTCCTCCAAGGCCTCCCCCATGTTGCTCCTCAATTATCCATAACCGTAAAGAACAATCAGGAATGCTAATTTGCTCCCCTTGAACAAATATCCATCTTGAATATGGTAATCTTGTACCGAATTATTTTGCACACATCCGGACTAGATTTCACCAAATTCATTGTCTCCTTTATATAACTCCTGCAATTGCTCAAAGCCTTCCACTCTAACTTGCATGACAGATAATAAGGCCACCTTGCGACTTAAAGCATCTGCTACTTTATTGTGGATTCCAGCCTTGTGTTTAATCACAAAATTGTACTCCTGTAATTCTTCCACACATCTAGCATGTCTCTGATTCAGTTGTGTTGCCCATTGATAAATCTCAATGCTTCATGATCAGAGTAAAGGATAAATTCCTTGTAAATCAGATATTGCCTCCATAGTGTCATTGAGTTTTTCACTAAAGAAGGCAACTGGTCTCCCCTCCTGGCTAATCCAATCCCAACTTTGGATGCATCACAATCTACCTCAAAAACCTTTTGGTAATCAGGTAGAATCAATAATGGTGCTTCAGTCATAGCTTTCTTTATGGCTTGAAAGCTCTTCTCTGCAGGTCCATCTGAAAATATTATGCTTCATACAATCAGTCCAGGGTGCCATAATAGAACTGAAATTTCTGATAAATCTTCGATGGAATGAAGCTAAGCTAGGGAAACTTCGCACCTCGTGGATAGATTGTGGATAGGCCACCCTTTTATTGCTTCAATTTTTTTAATATCAATTTTAATACCATCTGATGATATCACATACCCCAGAAAAATTAAACTATCTGTAAAAAATTCACACTTCTTCAAATTGGCAAAAAGTTGCTGCTCCCGTAAAACTTCAAAATTTTGTCTCAAGTGCTCCAGGTGTTGAACAACATTATGACTATAAGCCAGAATATCGTTAAAGTAAACAACTACAAACTTCCCAATAAAAGGACGAAATACCTAGTTCATGAGTTTCATGAATGTGCTAGGAGCATTTATCAATCCAAAGGGCATCACCAACCATTCAAATAAACCATCTCGAGTTTTCAAGGTTGTCTTCTATTTGTCACTGGGCCTTATTCCTATTTGGTGGTATCCACTCCTTAAGTCTATTTTAGAAAATATTTTTGCTCCCGACAAGTGATCCAACATATCATATATACGAGGAATTGGAAATCTGTACTTCATGGTGATCTTATTTGCAGCTAAACTTAGCTACGTTTTCTGAATAAATTCTCAAATTCAATGTGACCAATTGGTCTACAAGAAAAGGTTTAAATACCAACTACCTCCTAGGAATATAAGGAATTATAATTCTAATACAATCAGGAAAACCAAAACAGAAGGAAAATATAAAAGGAAGTAAATCAGCAGTAGGAAAGGTCTCCTAATTTATTTTGGGCAATAATCTTTGAGGTAATTAGGAGGCTTGACTGATCTCTTGGGCTTCCCTAGTTTGGCTTAGGATGCTCCTGCCTCAGATTGCCATGAAGCATCCGAGATCTTCGAGTGCCCGACAAACATCTTTGCGTGCCGAGAGCCAAGAGCTTGTTCCGGGCTTCAAAGGAGTCTGCTTTCGAGAAATCTACCACTGGAATTCTGGCCATAGTTTGCGAACTCATCTATTTCTTCTTGTTTTCTCAATAGCTAGTGCATATGAGGTTTTGAGGTCTCCTAAGCATAAGGCAGCGCAAGCTTGGTGCACAATTTATAAAATGATATTTTATAGCTAGAGTGCCAGTTGAGGAAAATGGGAACCTTTCCTAATTCATTCATAATAGGACCTGCATTATATCCAGTTCACACGGTTATGGTTTGATGAATTTGGAATCTCCTCCAACAAAGTGAGGACTTCGATCCGTCATTTGGCCATACAAAAAGACGTTGAAATAATAAGTCTATTAATGCATTGTTAGCTGCCATATGCATGTTGCCTGGTAGAGGGCAACAAGCATTATTTGTTGGCTAAGGCATTCAACCAATAATGGTAAGCTTTAAAGTCAACGTTCGTTTGAAGTCAACGTTCATTTGTCTATTTAAAAAGCCACCATTGTCAACTTGACTAAAAGCCTTGTATTAATGATTGAAAAAAAAAGCTTAAGAATATGTATGTGCGTTTTTTTTTTTTTCGTTTTGGTTTTGGATAACAAGCGATATAATTTTATTAGAATAATTTAAAAAATATATATAGAACCATCCTAATTAGCAATATGACGGACACGAGTTCTTAAATCAATGACAAAACCAACCTCTTAAGAATATTATTATTTTTAACATTTAAATTTGGTCAAGAACAAATTACACGTGTGTAATGATGGTATTGAGTCACGAAATTATAAGGATGTGAAAATAAATCAAATGAACTTATAAATACAAGAATCTGATCAACATAAGCGACTTTGGATGATGTAAAAAGAAAGCTATTTTTCTTGCTTTTGGCATGGCCAAATTCAAAGTTGGTAATGCCTTTTGTAAAAGAAGGGGGGTTTGACGGGTTTTATCATGGGAGTTTCACTAAAACACCCAAAATGGAGGTTGAAATTATAAAAAAACCCAACACCCAAAACACTTTATAAACACACCCAAAACCCATCATTACACACACTTAAAACCCATTTATAAACACACCCAAAAAGTTGACTTTGGGGTTGATTTTGGGTGTGTTTCTATGTTTAAATAGTGCTTGGATTTTTTTATAAATACATGTCTTGAATTGGGTTTATTTATAAATTTGTATTTTATCATTGCTGTACTGGTTTCTTGTTTTTGCTGTTGGGGGATTCATATTTATTTATGCTTCCTAAATTATGCTAGTTTTATTTAGAAAAATAGCCGTATTATACAATAAAACTAGTCAGACTCGACTCAGACGTGTCAAATTATACAGTAAAACTCTCAACAATTAATAATAAAGACGTACGGTATCTGTACTAGCCTTCACATTGAACGAATATAGGCTAGTGGCAGGGTTGTTGGCATTTTCCTTTTGCCAAAGGTAGAGTCACTTTTGAATTTGCCAGCAAGAAAAAAATAAAAAATAAAAAATATATATATTGAGTTCAATTTTCCTGTTTCCATTTCTCCATTGCCCACCTGTTTCCTTCTTACTTTGTTGACATGTGTCTTCTAACTTAGCAGAAGGTTAACTCTGTTAAGTGTCATTTTTATTAACAAAATATTAAATGTTAAAATAAATTTATTCAGAAACATGGTCACCTCATCTTCTCCGGCACCCACTACCACCCCCGATGGCAACATATCCAGATCCACATCTATATATGCCCTCATTTTTATTAACAAAATATTAAATGTTAAGGCTTTTTATCACAAATGATCCTTAACGTTTACGATTTTATCACGAATGGTCCTTGAGGTATTTTTGTGACACTAATAGTCCTTAACGTTAGTGTTTGTTTGTTTTTTTTAATCACAAATGGTCCATCCATTAAAAATTCTGTTAAGTGTAATAAGTGGAGCCCACATGTCCAATCACATCGTGACATGTGGATTAAATAAATAAAGAAATAATTTTTTTTTATTTGATGAAAATCCATTCTCTCTCTGTCTCTCTCCCCTTCCCCTCTGCCCTCTCTCCTCCCTGTGCTCTCCCTCTCCCTCTGTTTTTTTTCCTTGCCTCTACAGCCTGACCACCCCATGCCCACCCACCAACCCACCCCTCTCCCTCTGTATATTTTGCAAAATAATCACTTGCACAACGTAGTTTCACATTTCCTTTTACACAAATATTTATTCAAACAACTTAAAAGATTTAAAAACAGAGGGGGAGAGTAGAGGAGGAGAGAAAATACAATGGGAGAGGGTAGGAGTTGGCGTGGGTTGCTTCTTTGGTGGTGTGTTAAAAAAACAAAGACCAATAAAAGAATCCCAAAGACCATTTTTTCTTGCAGGTGGCAGGAAATGGGCAAGAAAAAAACAAAGGGGGATTGTGGGTTATGATTTATATACCACTATACAAAGATGAAGAAAGATATATGGGTTATACTATTATTTTCACAGAGGGAGAAGGAGAGGATAGGGGGGAGAGAGGGAGAGCAGAGGGGGAGAAAGGGGGCAAAGGATGGAGAGCAAGGGCAGAGGGGGAGAGAGATGGAGTAGAGGAAGGGGGATGAAAAGTTGTAGAAAAAAAAAAGGAATTTTCATAAAAAAAAATTTAATTATTTTTTCATCCACATGTCACAATGTGATTGGACATATGGACTCTACTTGTCTTCCACATCAGACACTTAATAGAATTTTTAATGGAATGGGACCATTTGTGATAAAAAAAACCCTAACGTTAAGGACTATTAGTGTCACAAAAAAACCTCAATGACCATTCGTGATAAAATTTTAAACGTTAAGGACCATTTGTGATAAAAAACCAATTTTAAAATAAATTTATTCAGAAACACGATCACCTCATCTTCTCCGGCACCCACTACCACCCTCGATGGCAACATATCCAGATCCACATCTATATATGCCTTCATCTTATGGTCCCTTAATTCAACAAACATGCCCTCTTTTCCTCTCTCTCTCTCTCTCTGCACTGCCGTACCAGATCCAGACCCTCACTGCGTCCTCTGCCTCGACAATGCCGGCAAGATTCATCGCGATTCGCGAGCTCGACATTCCTGGTGTGGAAAGGGATATCCGATTCTTTAAGTCAAAGAAAACTCACAAATATTCTTCATGGCCTGGCTATTCCCAAATCAATGCAATCCAAAGAAACAATGCCATCATGAGTGCATCTATAAAAATAAAAAGGGATTGTCGCCATTGGGGTGGTTGTGGTAGGTGGCAGTTGAGGTCCGGTGGGTGGGTGCTTAGGTGACTGCTGCGTTTTGTCTTTTACTTCAATTTTGAGTTTTTAAAAAAAAATAATTTTATTCAAAGTTAACAGTATTTTGTGGAATGTTAAGTGAGGACACATGTCAACAAAATAAGAAGGAAACAGGGTGGGAACAGGTGAAATGGAAACAGGAAAATTGAACCCATATATCTTTGGCATCATCCGAATGACTAGCAAAACGAACAAGCAAGAGGAGATGAAATCATTTGTTCTTATTTAACATTTGTGACTCTTTCAGTGGCGGATCCAGGAATTTTCATTCTTGGGGTCAATCTTTTCCTAGTCCTCGAGCAAAACTAAAACTAAAACAAGACTTAAAACAATCTTTCCGATAGATTCATACACTTGCGAGTATTTATAGTTGAGTGATTAGCACATTAATTTGTGTTGTTAAAATTAAAAGTAAAATAAAATAAAATAAAATAATGACAAAAACTGACAAAAATATTTATTTCACATTAAAAAAGAAGAAGAGGAAACATGGGACTACATTAACTTTTAAAAAAACATTATCATGGTGCGCTTTCTGATTCCATAATAAGAGCCTTTAGTTTGGTCCTCTAGATCTCTTCTCTTGGGTTTTCATGCACAGCTTCTTGGGGCTCATTGCTTGAGCTCCCAAAAATCACACCCTTAGTTTGAGCATAACTTGTATCGTGATCTCGTTGCTTGTGCTTACCCGGTTGATCCAGGGCCTCCAGCTGCTTTTGCATGTCTTGAGACTAAAAATCTATCATATTTGATAGCTTTTGCATATATTGAGAAAAACATTTTTAATAGTATAGATGACATGGTTGTTATGCAACTATTTAAAAATATGAAAACTTGTTGAGGACAATCATGAATTGTAATGATTTTTTTATTTTTTATAGTCAAAATTATGATTATAATGAATAGAAAATATTATTTTTCATGTTTTGGTATGTCTTGAGTTTGAATTTTTATTGTTTATATTTTGTGACAGGCCCTTACATACAAAAAATCATGGCTTCGCCACTGGAGTTTTAGGGCCTTTTTCTTTTAGCATTACAAATGGGTAAAAAATCAAACTGAAGAAAATACCCCATGTGTCTGAGTTCAAAGATTAGACCTAAAAATGTTTCGTAAGGATGGTAAAGCCTTAGAAAACACTTTGGTTACCTTCACCAACAAAAAATAATGGCTACTTACATATAAATTCTTAGTGCTTACAGGTAGAATCTTAGCTTGATATGAGATGTTTGTGGCATGGGAGCAAAGTTGCCATGAGTTTAGCACTAAAGAGAAAATTAAGTGTTCCTAGGGGAAAGATGGGGTATTAAGGTAGGAGAGAAAAAGGTTTTGTAGAAAGGCTTGGTTGAGAATGAGGGAAAGAGAGAAAAGGGTGGTTTGAGTGCTTTTCTGGCAGCTTGTTAGAACAGCCTCCTAAGAAGGAAAACTAAGGAGGAAGGAGATGAACTAAGCAAGAAAATTGCTGGTTTTAAAAGTAAGAGAGGAAGCTTGCTCTCTGGTTGTGGTTGGTTGTTGTTGGGTAGAAGAGACTTTATTTATAGCTACTAGAAGCTATCCATTTCCAAGAAACCCTAATGGTTTCTATCCAATTTGGCCAAATCTTTTCATTTCTTTCTCTCCTCTTCCCTTGACTTTTCCATCTTAGTGAAACTTACTCTGCCTATTTGCATAAAATCAGGGATTTTGAGAGCTCAAGGTTCCTTTTCCGCAGCTGCCCAAGTGAAGAACCCCTATTCTCAATCATCCCCTTTCCTTTCTTTCCTTCCCTCTTTCATGGTTAGATATGATGAATGAAAGAAATTGGTATACATGCTGGTTCGAAGGGTGGCTCCTTGGGCATCCAATATCTTTTGGTCTCTTAGATGTTTTGCTTGAAAACTTGTTCCTTTCCCTCCTAGTAGCCATGTGCACGTGGTCTTCCAAGCTCCTTTCGTGGCTTTGTCTCTCAGCCAAATGCGGAGGCTTTTTGCTGCTTCTCATTTCTAATTATATGGGCCCTCTAAGATAACAAGTCAACCTACCAAACAAATGGGCTAATCTCATCAAGTGTTGGGCTATATGGGTTAATTTAATGGACCATGTTGGTTGGGCTATTTTCATTGGAATATTTTTTCTCTTGTGCTTACCCATATGTTTGGGCCTAAGAAATGGGCTTAAGTTAGGCTCCCAAGAACCCGAATTTCCATTTCTCAGCCCATCAATGGCCTCATGAAAACTTATTACCATCCATACCACAACTCACTCAAGCAAGCTCCGGCATTTGAGTGGCTTGGGCCCACTTAAGCTAGTAGCATGGTTGGGTGTGACATAATGATTTCCCGCTTGACATGGTATGTTGTTTGGCATATTTTTTAATTATGATGCTTGACGGGATAATTAGCATGGATTTGTAGAGCTAACGCATTTTATAATCTTAATTTTGATTTCTAGCATGACGGATTATTTATTTGGGATGGCACGCGGAGTGTGCATGGCGAATCTTTGTGTGCTCCAAATTGGGCCTTTTTCTATGAATAATGTGTCTTTTTGGGCTATGAATTTATTTGAGCTCAACTGTAGATTTTTTGGGTCTCAACAGAGTTCAATATTGAGGTTCGAACTGTGGTGTTATAGGGGGGAAGGAGGAAGCCACCACCACTATGGTCGCAACCCATTGGCTTTCTTTTTTTCAATAATAAAAAAATGATAAAATTCCAAAACTTGGTCAGTCAAAGCACGCGTAGTTCAGTATGAAAAGTCCAATTCAAACCGGTCCAATATTCAAAGCCAAATTTAAAACTAAAATTGCTATATTTTGAAATATGCTATTACATCGATATGGAGTTACCCATTCTTACTTTGTAACTTTTCAAACTCTTATTTTATTGTTATTGGCTGAGAAAGAAAGAAAAAACCATAGATAGAGATCATGTGTTTTTCTTTTTAAAGAAAAAAAAAGGGAAAAGAAAAAGCTACATGGAAGAGAAAGGAATAAAACCAAACAGGCAACAACTTGGAGCGATCTGTGGACTAAAGAAAACGATCAAATGGCACAATATGCCTGTGCAGCATACTCAGTTTCACCGACGTCTTTATGTGCTCTAAGAAATTCTAGATGATTCAAAGGCTTATACCGCAAGGGGTGCTCCTTGTCCACGAACTCATCTAGTACTTGTATCATCCCTTTATTAACTGAAAGTAGTTCGGACGAGTATCTCGCCTCATTTTCTCTCAGTATCACTCTATGCCTACATGCTCGAATTCGATCGTTGCTCCAAACCTAGGCAAATCAAAGCATGCAAATATTGTTTTAGTCTATTTCGCAGTGCTTCTGACATGACTAAAACTGTTTTTGGACGAACAAAATCAGTTATGATTATGAAAGTGCTTTTGGATCATAAAAACGTTTTTTTACCGAATAATCACTTCCAAATGTTTTTCAGAAAGCATTTGGATTTTTAATATGAATTCTTTTTAGGGTTGTTCCAATAAAGGCCCTTACAGCTACTATATCATAGACACATACCCATCTACTTTTAAATCTTTACATGACAACTTCTTTTAAATTTTGGTTTTAAGTAAAGATTTAAAAGAACGTGGGTATGTGTCTATGATATAGTTAGTTGTAAGGGCCTGCGTTGGAACAACCCATATATAAATAAACAAATTTATAAATAAAGCATGAACTATTTGGTGGCATACCTGAAATCCATCACCTGCTATGAATATCACGGATGAAGGCAGAGGATCAAAAACTACCCACTCATCATTCTTTGTATTGATCTCCAGACCATTGACATGATTTTGATGGAGTACGGTGGAAAAGTTCTTGTCCGTATGACTGCGTAAACCCACATCAACTTCAAATTTCTTGGGTTCTTTGTATGTTAAAAATCGGAGAGTGTGCGAAGTCGACTGAAAATGATCGTCATGGTACTTCTCTACACCATAGTTCTCAAATACCATTCTTGTCACAGCATGATCTATTTCTGCCATCACTCTTGCATACAAGTCCGCACTCTCACTGTCCAATAACAAAGAACAAATTAATTAATATTGTAAACAAGCCAATTAGCTATATAGTTGTAAATGGAAAGGCAAAAATACAGGTAGAATAAATTATACCGAAATTGGTCGTTTCCATCTGGCCAAAAATGATGTGTGAATTCCTGAGTTTCTTTAGGGTTTGTGCCATTAACAATTCCAAGGCCTTTCTGCCTAGAACTTGAAGTTATGTAGCCAGCACGGAAAGGCTTCTCAGGAGTATCGACGGGGAAATTAAACAACTCGTTCAAATGCATCAAAGAAGGTTTTTTGAAGTTCCGGAGGAACTTTGCTGGGTAGGATTGCCATGAAACAGCCGAGCTCTTCGAGTGCTCGGCAAACGTCTTTCCGTGCTGAGAGCCAAGAGCTTGTCCCCGGCTTCAAGCAGTCCGCGTTTGAAAATCTACCACTGGAATGCCGGCCACAGTTTGCGAACATGAAGTCATCTTTCTTCTTTTTCACTAGCTGTAAGTGAGGTTTAGAGGGCTCTAAGCATAAAGTAGTGCAAGATGCATATTTTCTAAGATGATATTTGTAGCCAGAGTGGTTGTTTCAATTACGGCAAATGACCTGCCCAATTCATACGGAATAGGGAGCTACATGATGAAAATATGGCTTGTATATTTTCATGCATTTGAAAATAATCAATCCACAGTCGTTGACAAGATTTGATGAATACGATGACGACTTGGTGCCAGTTGGATCCGTCGGCAACCACACAATGAGAGGCTGAAATAACATGAAGCATTACTGACACTGTCCATTAAATGCTTGGTAGCTACCCATGTGCATGTTGCCTCCCAACAAGCTTAGAGCAACTCCACCCATTTGCCCTTAGTCATGAAAAGAGGGCTATTTTACGTGAATAGTAGTTCTCTTGCAAATAGTATTTTGTGTTTCAACCCGTTGCTATGACTAAGGGCAATTACTATTCATTTTTTTATTTTTTTCACAAATATTTTTACCTCAATAAATAATTTGGATAATATTTTCGGATAAGATTTCCGGGTTCCTACGTGTCAAGACTATTCATAATCGGATAAAATTTCCAAATAAGATTTTTGGATTCAAATTTCGGATGAATTTCAAAATTCAAAATTCATATAAATTTTTGGGTTCATACAAGTTTCTAATAGAAAACATGAAAAATACAAATACATAAAGGTATGCCAACTAATTTAATGGTTTTCATCATTTAAACCAATCAGTGTTGCTAGGCCCATCATCCTGGAAAAGTCTTCTTCTCATAATATCCCTTCGTTCTAGCTTCCAAAATTATTTTGTTTCAAGGGACATATGGCTTGTATCCATCGTCCATGGTTTCCCAATCCGTCTTATACTCATCTTTTTTACGCAAATATTCTCTTTCTCGTGCATACTTCGGCTTGAATCTTCATCTCGTGCGAACATGAAAGTCATCTTTCTTCTTTTTCACTAGCTGTAAGTGAGGTTTTGCGGGCTCTAAGCATAAAGTAGTGCAAGATGCATATTTTCTAAGATGATATTTGTAGCTAGAGTGGTTCACTGCAAAAAAAGGAAGCAATAGTCACATTTTTTTAAGTAACTAATGAAAGTTTTTTAAGCAATGGTCAACGCTCTTAATGAAATTTTTTTTTGGACGTCACCATTATTTGTGTATAATGATTTAAATATAATAAATTTTGTTCTAGCTGACACATGCATAGTAATAATGTAATAAAATATAACAGGATAATCTTTCCCATAATAAAATATTTACAATGATAATTTAATAAAAATATATGGATGGAATCTTTCTCACTAATCAAGGCTCTTTTCCCTTCCCTCTATATAATTAGTAATAGTTACTCTAAATAATAAATATTATAATAAAAAATGTGAGAGCATGCATGTGCATCTGAAGATGCTCTCAAACCAACTCCTCTTTTTCTTTCTTTTGTAATTTTATTCTCCCCATATCTCATCTCTCCCAACGCCTTCATTTTTTTATTTTTTTCCCATCTTCTTCTTCCTTCTTTCACTTTCCATCTCTTCCTCTCTTTTTATTTTTATTTTCCTTATTCTTCTTCTTCTCTTTCTTTCTCTTCTTTTTTTTTTTTTCTGCTTCTTCCTCTGTCACTTTGCAATTTTTTCCTTCTTCCTCTTTTACGTCTCCCGTATCTCTCTCTTCTTTTTTTCTTCTTTTTTCCATCCCTCTCTCTTCTCTTCCTTCTTCTCCTTATTCCCGCTCTCCCTCGAAGACCAATTGTTGTCTGTCCTTATCCTTTTCGTGGGCTACTATTTCATTGTAGGGTTTAATTTCATACCTGAACCGCATCTCCCTTTAGAAAGGTAAAGGTTTTGTTTTTTTGAAGTTTTCATGTGGGTTTAATTTCAGGAATGGTTTTGGGTTTTATTTATGTAACTGCACCGTTATTAATGGCTTTAGTCACAAATATTCGTGGCTAATACTGTGAAAAGTCACGAAAAAGAAAAGTGACTGTTGTGTGTTTTTTTGTAGTGCAAGGAGTCTACTTTCGAGAAATCTACCACTGGAATTCCGGCCACAGTTTGGGAACTCATCTTTTTCTTCTTGGTTTCTCACTAGCTGCATATGAGGTTTTGAGGTCTCCTAAGCATATAAAGTAGCGCAAGCTTAGTGCACAATTTATAAAATAGTAAATTGAGCTTAGACCCATAAAATTCATCTTAAATCATCTACAACCCTTTCCCTTAGTTTTCTATGTAAAATACCTAATTTTTTCAAATAATACTCGATGACTAGAATCCAACTAAGCAAGTTACCTAATATAACTTAAAATCTGATTTATTATATTTTTTGGATTCCAAAACTACCCCTATTTATAAGTTAATGTGTTATGAGTGGTGTAACTAATGACACCCGTTGAATTTGGAAATATCTCTAAATAGTTATAATAGATGTAGGAACTAATTTATAAACTTATTTGAAATTAAATATTAAATTCCACATTAAAGTATTAGTAATCTATTTTACGACTAGTAATCTATTTTTGAATTAATGGTGTTTTCCTTCTATGAATTACGACTAGTAATCTATTTAAAGTATTAATAATTTAAATTCAATATTAAATTTAGGAATTAATGTTGTTTTCTTTTTATGAATTATACAACCAGTATTCTTTTTTATTATAGTTTTATGAATAATAGTGTACATTCTAATTATGTTGAAAAATAATTTGATAATCTATTTATTGTTTTGTTTTTAAAACATTTTTTTAATGAACCTATTTTTTCTCCAAATATTGTACCTATTTTTTTTCTTTATTACTTGTTTTATAAAAAATAATTTGATCATCTTTTTATTGTTTGTTTTATGAAAACAAAATTTTTTTTTAAATGAGCCTATTTTTTCTCTCAAAATAATGTACCTATTTTTTTCCCTCTAATAATGTACCTATTTTTTTCTAAATAATGTACATATTTTTTCTCTCAAAATAATGTACCTATTTTTTCCCCTAAACAATTTACCTTGTATAATGAACCTTTTTTTTTTCTCTAAATAATGCACCTTTTTTTTCTCTAATAATGTATACCTAGTAAAACAATTTACCTAGTATAATGAACTTATTTTTTTCTTCTAAGTAATGTACCTATTTTTAATTTATAAAAAATGTGCATAAATTTCAATTATACAACGTACCTATTTTCTACAAATTATTGTGTACCTATTTTTAATCTATGAAAAATGTACGGAAATTTCAATTACAAAGTAATTGACCTATTTTTGTTAATTTTTTTGGTAAATAATATACCTATATTTTTATACGTATATATTTATATTTATATTTTTCATATATACATTATTGGATATGTAATTTACATATATTTTTTTATTTGCAATTTTAAGGGCTATATGTTGGAGAGAATGGCAACCAAAAGAAATGGGGTGATTGATATGTTATTAATAGGGAGTTTTAATTACAGTTATGGCAGCTTGAAATTAGGTTTTACACATAGATTTATAGAATGATGGGTATATGTCTAGGAAATAGAAATTATATAGACCTATATTGGAAAACCCTTTATAAAATGATATTTTATAGCTAGAGTGCCAATTAAGGAAAATGGAACCTTCCCCAATTCATTTATAATAAGACCTGCATGATCTGCATATAATTTGTGTGAATTATTATGATGGTTCTATTAACTAATCAATAAAAGAAAGATTAATTGGAGTCAGACAGAGTAAGAACCACAACGTGTGAACAGTGAACATGAATTATATTTTGTTGAAAATCAATAAACAATAGGACGTTGTGAAGATCAATAAACAATAGGACGTTATATCCACTTCACATGGTTATGGTTTGATGAATTCGGAATCTCCTCCAAACAAAGTGAAGACTTTGATCTGTCATTTGGCCATACAATAAGACGTTGAAATAACAAGTCTATTAATGCATTGTGAGCTGCTATATGCATGTTGCCTGGTAGAGGGCAACAAGCATTATTTGTTGGCTAAGGCAAACAACCAATAATGGTAAGCTATAAAGTCAACGTTCATTTGTGTATCCAAAAGTCACCGTTGTCAACTTGACTCAAAGCCTTATATTAATGATTGAAAAAAGAAAAGCTAGAATATGATAGTGCTGCTAAACGAACCTTAAAATTAATTGAGTATACCCTATTACGAAAGTATTTATTGAATTACTAATTTACCCTAATATAAAATGACCAAAAAAAATACATGGAATTGTGAAACAAATATAATTTTAATAAGTAGGATTACTTAAGTTTCCTCCTCTCTTTTTTGTCATTAATTGACATAGGGCTAGAAGGGGACGTTAGCTAGGATTAATTCTTATCAAAACATTCTCTGTAGTTTGTGTTGCCGTACCTCGTAATTTCAGCACTCTGCAACATGGTGCTTTTGATTGATGTTCACAATTTTTATTAAGACTGGAATTAATAGGAGAGTAATATGGCCCCCTGAGTGTTCTACTACTTTTTGCAATGTTAGAGATATGTAGAAACTCACTTCTCAGCTTTGTCTAGTCTCTACTATCTTCTACAGGAACAACATTCTGAACTTGAAATGCATTGCAAGCATCACGCAGAAAGTGGAAGCCAAAGGAGTAATTTGTGCCGAATTTCCCATTTGTCCTTTTGTGTTTTTAACGATACAGGTGGTGATTCAAGAACTTGGTGACTATACCCAATAGTCTCATAATTATAAGACTCGTATATCAATGAAAAAAAAAACAAAAATTATGAATTTGTGACAACCCATACGACAAAAACACAAATTTATTAAGTAAAATCTTTGCAAACACATAGTAGAAGCATAAATCCATATGAAAAGTCAAAGATTTATAAACACTATTAAAAAAAGTCAAGCTAAGAATCAACTGTTAAGTAATGCTACAACTATTAGGGTGTTGTGTGATAGAGTGTATTAGGGTGTATTAGGGGTATTTTTGGTAGTTCAATAGGGTATACTTAGTTAATTTTACATTTTGATTAAAATATTATGGTATACGTAAATCATAGGGTGTACTCTGGATTCGTTTAGGAGCACTCAAGAATATGCATGTGCGTTCTTTTTTATGTTTTTATGTATATATCTTTGGCGTCATCTGAATGACTAGCAAAACGAACAAGCAAGAGGAGATGAAATAATTTGTTCTTATTTAACATTTGTGACTCTTAGGGCCTTTGGCAGATCCAAGAATTTTCATTCATAGGGTCAATCTTTTCCTAGTCCTCGAGCAAAACTAAAACTAAAACAAGACTCAAAAACAATCTTTCCTAACATTTTCCACACAACCATAGAGGAGGCCGACAACGGACTCGTGATGCAAGGGAACGACAACATGTAACAACGTGCAACGGTGTCGGTCTCCTCGATATGAAAACTTGTGAAGTTTCCAATAGATTCATACACTTGCGAGTATTTATAGTTGGGTAATTAGCACATTAATTTGTGTCTGTTAAAATTAAAAGAAAAAAATAATAAAAAAATGACAAAATGTGACAAAAATATTTATTTCACATTAAAAAAAGAGGAAACATTGGACTACATTAACTTTTTTTAAAAAAAATTTTAAAAAATATCATGGTGCGCTTCCTGATTCCACAATAGGAGCTTTTAATTTGGTCCTCTGGACCTCTTCTCTTGGGTTTTCATGCACAGCTTCTTAGGACTCATCACTTGAGCTCCCAAAGATCACACCTTTACCTTGAGCATAACTTGTGTCGTGATCTCGTTGCTTGCGTTTACCCTGTCGATCCAGGGCCTCCAGCTGCTTTTGCATGTTTTGAGACTAAAAATCTACCATCTTTGGTGGCTTTTGATTCTCTTCATGCAATATTTCAAGCTGATGTCGATTTGCCTCCTCCGTCTTTTCCCTCTATCTTTCTTCAAAATCCTTATAACATGCTGACAATCTTCAACCAAATTCCGCTCTATAACCAACTAGGCTTTTGTTACAGATGAGGCGATGCCCCACACTTGTGACAGATGTCGCACTTTGCACGCTCAGTGACATGGCATCACTCACCACCCGGTTATCATCCATCGTTCCCAGCACGAGCACATTTCAGGAGTTCTTCAAACTCCTCGCACTCCAACAAAGAACTCCGCTGTCAAGAAGTAAAGAGTCGTTTACTGTAACTAGCCTTGTAAGGAAGCAAATTAGGCATCCATACTCGTGCAACCCTTACTCCATTCCTCTGTTGGCGAAGCTAGGTTTAGGTCGAGAGAAAATGGGAATGATGAAGAGACCATTTTCTTTCCGAGTTTGAGGAGATAGGTTTAGATTTAGAGAAATGGGAAGGAAGAAAATTGGCGGAGCTAGGTTTTTTTTTTGTTTTTTGTTTTGTTTTTTTAGTTATGATTTTTTTCTCCCCTTGTTTCCTTTTATAGACGTCCAATATGACATTCTTTTCTGATTTTTCTCACACTCCCCGAGCTCTACACCCGTAATTTCTGGCTTTCCACCTCCTTGATTTTCGCTCCATGTTTTCTCGCTTTCCACCTCCAGCTACACACCTATGTTTTCTAGCTTTCCATCTCAACCCACTTTATTAAACTGGTTAAAATGTGCATCTTCCGCTCCGAAAATTTGTTTATGTAAAAATATTATGTAACACCACGACTCTAATGTAATTATCCATCTAAATTAATTAATTGTGAAATTTCAATTTTGCCCTCGGGGATAGGGGCATTTTAGTTACTTTTTAATTCGTAAGGATATGGGGAAAATGAATGGCCCCAATACATTGATCGTACCGAGATGAGTCCGTAGACACGTAATAGGCTCGAATCGGAGTTGTAACGAAGAAGTTACGATCGAAACAAACTCAGTGGCACAATAGTAATTATTTAGAAAATGGTTTTTAAATATCTGAAAACACACACAAACACACACACACACACACACACACACACACACACACTCTCTCTCTCTCTCTCTCTCTCTCTCTCTCTCTCCCCCATGCGACTCCCTTCCCCTTCAAGGTAAAATGGCAGCAGCGGTTTTTCCGCCACCACCACCGCCACACGTCACCACTTTTGGCGGCACCAGTCCCAAAAGAATCAGCTCCTCTCCCTCTACCAGCCCCACTCTTCGGCCGCCACGATTCGCCATCTCAGTTGCCGGACATTGTAGAAAAATGGCCCAATTTTTACTTAAAATTTCTAGAGCTCGTTTGGACGTTTCCGGCAACCAAATTCTTCAAACTTGGTATGTTTTCTTATCCTCTCAATGTGTTCTAGCTGCTGGCTGGGTTGTTTAGGATTAATTTCTGCATTTTGAAATGGATTTAAGCGATAGAAGTTTTGGTCAGTTTCGACCCTCGATTTCGGCCACTTCTGACTACTTTTTGGGGTAGGTCCAAGAACAAAAGTTGCTCCATTCAATGTCCTGATCATGTAGGTATTAGTCTTGATCGGCAATTTGGAGTTTTTCTGATCGCTGAAAATCGCTTTGGACACCTTAGCGTTACTGACGCGTGGGCAACTTCGTGGCTGGTCTTTGGGTTCTAAAATGATCCTCATGTCTTCTCGAGCATGATGGTATGCTCGGATGTGAATTTGGTTATTGTTTCACTGTCGATCTGATATCGCATATTAGGCGTTATCCGGGTTCAACATGTTCAGACCATTGGATGGATTTCAATTTCATATATGTTGATCTAGGCATCCCTAGGATCGTGTAGGATTTCACGAATCGTGAATCGAAGCTCCAAATTTTCCAATTCAATAACTTAAAATTTGCAATTAAACGATAACCGTCCGATCATACGATCGTGAGCAATCCGACCGTTCGATCCTAATCAAACTTGCAGGACATGTATTCTAAATGTTGTGGAACGCATAGGAACTTCCGGATCGGAAATTGAATTATATTTTAATTTTGACATATTGCAAGTATCTTGAGTTGATATATAATATTTTCGAGAATTGCTATCTATGATTGGTTAGGTGTGGGGTACGTTGGATGTTGGTTTGAGATTGTGACAAGAGAGTGGATTTTAGTTATGTCAGTTTGAAGTGCTATGAGCACTACCCTATGTACCTCCCCGGATTTGGAACCTTGGATTTGGATTGTTGAGATACTTGGATATGTTGGAACCCGGGCACCCTTGACGGGATGTTTCATAGACCCTTAGCGAGGTAGTCTGCGAGCGTAGGACTTGTCACAAGCATATGAGTATTGAGGGTTTCGTATGCGTCTGGTAGAGTCGGTTCCCGGTTTGACAGCTCGTTCCTTAGCCACATAGTCAATTGAGGATTCTTCCATGTGGACTAGTCCAACAATCTCCAGGTTGGATTGTTTCCCCAGTACAAACTAGGTGATGTCATACCTATATATTTATTTATATATTTATATGTATTACACATTATATACATATATATATATATATATAATTATTCGTTCTTTATTATTTATCGGTGAGGATACTTCCTCTCCCGCCGTGATAACGGGCACGCTTCTCGAGAGAATGGTGTGGGATTAGTATGGAAGTTTTGATTGTGTTGAGAAGCAAATTATCTTTTTGGGACTTTGGATTTCGTTATGGTTTTGACTAAACTGTGTATACATATATATATATCCTTGATGGTTTGATTGCATGTGGCTTTTGGCATCGTCTTTCTAAACTGAGGGGTTATATTATGTTGATTTCAACTGTAAACAAAACTTTGTTTTTGTCAACTCACACTTTTTGAAGCGTTTGCAATATTTCACCACCTCCCAACATTAATGATGGTTGAAACTTTTTTTGCCACCCCCGGTTGCACCAAACCACATATGTGTTTAAATAATCTATTTAACAAAAAATTGGAAATGCAAAAAATATTTAAAATATATTGGATATGCAAGTAACCAAAAAAAAATAATAATGGAAATGCAATTAACCTTACAAATAAATTGGAAGTGCAACAAATATTAAGAAACAATTGGAAATGCAAGAAATATTAACAACATATTGAAAATGCAAGAAATATTAACAAAATATTTAAAATGCAAGAAATATTAACAAAATATTATATATATTAGGACATTAAACTTAATAAAACGAAAATTACAAAACACTTACCTCGTTAGTACGATTTTCCCCGCTTTTATAGTTGCGCATTACTTTTGCCAAGGCATCTCTTCATTTTCCTAACTCTTTATTAAGAATTTTCCACCTACTAGACAATGCCATTTCCATACGAGTTGACCCCGGAATTTTTTCACAAAATTCGGCATGAATTTTTTTCTACATACGAAAAAATTTCATCTCATTGCCTGACACTGGACAATGACAAACTTGGAGCCAAGCCTCACACAAGGAAAATTTTTCCATGGTGCGCCACACCCCTCCGGTTTCGATAGAAGAAGCCATAAAAATAAGAAATAAAAATATAAGGTGAAAGAGAGAAAAATGTTGACTAAAGAGTGAATAATAGTAGAAGTAGAATAAAATGTATGAGGATTGGTGTTGAAAGTGAAGGGTATTGATAGGTATTTATGGAAGAAGAAAAAAAATCATAAATTTTTAGTATTTTTTTAAAAAAATTTCGATATTTTTTCATAATTTTATTGCCAAAAAAATGACAGGCGTTGGATTGGATTCGGAGAAGCGGATCGGAGCGGGGCGTGACACGTGGCTTCTACTTGTTGGAGCTGCAGGTGATGTCGACACTGGTTTAAATTTTTTATTGTTGGCGCGTGCAACGGTAAAAAATTTTAAACCGCGCGATGACGTCGCGCATGGCGTCCACCAACACGCGGGCTCGACCTTGGGCTCAAGCGGCATTCAGCCAGCCCGACCGTGGGACCCACTCCCGGCCGGGCTTGGGCTCATTGTTGGAAATCGATTTTTGCTTTTTTTTCCCCATTCTGAGGCAAGAGGGCTCCGCTGAAGTTGCTCTTAGAGGCCCAAAGTCAGCATTTGTTGCAAACAAACAACCAAAAAAACCAGGGAAGCTTTAAAGTCATCCTTCAATCAATCCATCTCAAAATCACCAGCATTGAGAACTTGACCAAAGCATTGTATTTATGATAAAAGCTTAAGTTTGCATGTGCTTTCTTAAGTTTTCTCTCCATGCTTTCTTAAACTAAGTCGCTTTCTATACAAAACAGATGAATTCAAATGAAAGAACCTTCATCTTCATGTAAGAAGAATATGCTTGGGTAGTAACTCACTCATGATATGTAAATCAGTTCAAATATAGGTGCTCTGTCCACTACTAATTGCATTGATGTCTTCTATATGTCTTAAATCTAGGTGGTTAAAGTGGGGAAAATATTGATATATGCTTGGATTTTTGTAGTTGACACGCATGTATGAAAAGAATATTTTTTGATAAAACAAAATATTTATAATTTTTATTGTACATGTCACGCTCTTATGGGTCGATCTAGGATTATGTTGAAAAAGAAATTCGAAAAATTGTATTTCAAATTCAAAAACCAAATTTTGGCTATTAATCTAGGGATTGAAAGCAATAAAAATTAATTTAAAAATAAGTGTGGAATAAATACTTATATTGAATCATTCAGACTTAGAATCTCGTTAAATTAAACTGACCTGAACTGATTCTATTGGGTTAGTTATTGGTGTGGTCAATTTGATTTAAGATCTAAGATCTCGAACCAAACTAAACGGTACTCACCCTATATTTTAGTGAATTTACAGTTGCTATTGGGATATAGCTCATTGGTTGAGTTCTTCCACCTCCATCTATGTGGCTAAAGGTTCGAGACACCTAAGCATCCTATGAAAACTTGTGTATACCCCTTACCGCAATCACTTGAACTGAAAAACAGTGAGTTGAACTAGTGGGCTTTGTAAGAGGATGTGAAAACTATTTGTATATGTCCACTGTTAGCACCCACATCTGAAGCTTTGCTGGTGTACGGTCTCACGGTGTTGTGGGCTGATTGCTAGTCTAGTCTAGCGAGGAGCTGGGCCAGGCACTTGATCTCAGCCCACAAAAGAAAAGGAAATCTAGGGTTTGGCTCCCTCTCTCTCTCTCTCTCCCCCTCTCTCTCTCATAGTGTCTATAAGTTGTCTGTTTTAGCCTCATCCCCTCCCTCAAGCCTCACACTCGCTAAATCTCTGTGTTTTCTCTTCAGCACGCACTGCCTTTTTTCTTTATCTTTCATTTTCATGGTTTGGTGACATATTTTTGCTGTTGTTGTTGTTAACTTGGATTTTTAGGAATGGTAGATGAACGAAAGCGAGGTGACGAAAGAAATTCATGTATGTCAGTACACTGATAACAGTGTGATGTTACTGTGAATCCCGACAGGTTCTGATCGCTTTCACTCACACATTTGTCGGAATTGGGGCAAATTTATTTTGTTGGATGATTGGAGTGCTTCTTTTGCTGTTTGGGCAGCTGATGATTCTTATTGATATTAATGGGTAATTTGCGTCTGAAATATTCATTGATGTTTTATCTATCACCTTGGAGAACTGATGCCCTTGGTCTTTTCCATTTTCTCCTTAGCATATGTTTGTGGGTTTCTAGAATGCTGCTTTCCATTTGAATTACTTTTTTGCTGCCACTGTCAGTACTAAAACCATTTTTCATTGTTTAATTTGCTCTTAAATGGTTACTTTTTTTGTTTGAGATCATGGTGTGCTTAACCTTGATCCTACCAACCCCTTTGGTTGCTTTCATACCGAGCATATGATGAATCTTTTTATTGTTGTAGTGTGGTTTAAGATATCTGTGGAGATAATGCGTAATGGGTTTGATGTATAGCTCTTTGGCCAGTAGGGATTGCAAATCTATGTACCTGTACTCTTAACATCAGAAGGAGGGATTGAATGAGGTTAGGGTTGAAGAGAACATAAAAATGTTTCTTTTCTTTTGTATTGTGATCTTCATTAAAGAATATCTTAGAGTGGGATAAAATTCTTTGGAAGATGAGAAATGGGTCATCTTCAAATTTGTACTCCATTGGGGATGCTCTTAGAACATCTCTAAGAGCATCTTCAATGGTAGTCCAAATTTCGAGAGGGTCTATTTTTACACTCCAAATGCTTTTCAAATTGTGTATTGCAAGGAGAAGAATTCATGTATGTCAGTATCCTGATAACAGTGTGATGTTACTGTGAATCCTGACAGGTTTTGATTGCTTTCTAGCTAATTTCCTTCTTTTTCCCCACATGTGTCAGTTCAGTACCCTGATAACAGTGTGATCTCACTTATTTACTCACACACATTTGTCTGAATTGGATTTAGTGCTAAATTCTTGTTGTTATTGGATGGTTGGAATGCTTCTTTGCTTTGGGCAGCTGATGATTCTCATTGATATAATGGGTAATTTGCATCTGAAATATTCATTGATGTTTTATCATCTTGGAGAACTGATGCCCTTGTTCTTTTCCATTTTCACCTTGGCATATCTGTGTGTTTCTAGATTGTTTCTGTCCATTTAAATTACTTTTTTTCTGCCACTCTCATTACCAAAATCACTTTTCATTAATTATTGTGGTCTGAAATGGTGGCTATTTTGTTTGAGACAATGTTGTGCTTAACCTTGATCCTACCAACCCCTTTGGGTGCTTTAATAGCGAGCATACGCCGAATTTTCATTTTTTTAGTGTGGTTCAATATGTCTGCGGAGATGTTGTGGAATGGGGTTTATGTATAACTCTGTGGCTAGTAGGGACTGTAAATCTACTTACCTGTATTATTGACATCAGAAGTAAGGATTGAGTGAGGTTAGAGATCATTATTTTGTCGAGAAGTTGCCGGTATTGTGGTATTGTTCATTTAATTGTTGCCAAATTTTAGCTAAAACAGTTGGTTATTAAGGCATTCCAACAAAGCCATTTGTGCATTCAAATGCATTATTTTCACTTTTTTCGTAGTAAATGGCAATGCTATTATTTGAAATAGTGAATGGCATATTGGGGGAGGTCGTTCAATGTGAAAATTTGGCATTGTTGTCCATCCTAAATTGTGGCAAGAGGATTGCTAGGTACCTTCTCTTGCTATCTTATTCTTCTTACCTTTCTCCTTCTCCTGCAGTCTTGTGTATCATGCAAATACTTAAACTAAACCTTTAATTTTTTCAAAACATATTATTTCTGACATGCTTACCCTTAATGAAAGCTTTAGCTAACTCTCATATAAGGGTAAGTAGGGGTGATTGAAATTTATGTTTTGAAAGAGTTGGAGACTTCAGTGTTAAGTGCTTAAGTAATACACGGCACGAGAATGGGAAAGCTAGATTGAGTAAGATAAGAGGGGAAGGTAGCTAGCATTCCTCTAATTTTATATGAAAGGTGTACAAAATCCAATTTGGTATTAACACCTTCCAACTTATTAGTTCTCGTCTTTGTTTAAATTTTTGAGCTCAATAGTCATGAAAGTCGATGTTTCGGACAAACAAATAAGCAGATGAATGTTTTTGTAAATGTTATTGCCTTGAGTTTGTCACTGCTTCAATTTCATATGGTAGAGTAGGTTTTTACCGTCAAGTTTGCTGGTTACAACAAGTCTAATGTACTCCTCATTGCTCATAGCCTTGTAGTTTGCTGCCTTCTCCTTGACAAGATCGGGCAGAGGACCAATCATGGTCATTGTATTTGGGCTGTGAAATCCTGCAATTGAAAGCCGTTCCCTTTCTGTGTTCACCACAGCCCTGTGCTCAATGCTCTTATATTCTCCATTACTCAATATCTGCAAGAACATAGTGATTAGATGGAAAGCGTCAAGTACTGTTGGAGAGACTACATTTGTTTGACCGTATTATGTTCCAAATGGAGTATACATTATCACATCGATTGTTCATAGGCACATTACTGATACACAATTTGGTCAAAAAATGTGGTTTATCAATCTTATATTCTATTGGGTATTCATTGTGGTACCTCAATGATGTCGCCGATGTTGACGATTAATGCACTGGGTACTGGTGTTATAGGTACCCATTTGCCATTGTTCTTGATTTGTAACCCTTGAACATCATTAACTTGAATTAGTAGAGTCAAACCCACAGCATCGGAGTGTGGAGTGAGACCCATAACCCTGCTAGCCTGCGGACAAGGTGGATAATAATTCATTCTTAGACCTTGAGTTCCATCCTCAAACATGCTTGCTAGCTTCTCTGAATTGAGCCTCAGGTTCTCACATATTAACTTCCATAGGTACTTTGTCACTTCTTGTAGTTCCACTGAGTACTTATCCAGGGTCTCCCTGGTAGCAACGTGACCTATAATTAGTACATCAATATAGCAACGTGACTACTGTTAATGCCTCGTGTTCAATGCCGAGTCATTTTTTCTTCATGTCAGAATATGAGTTAAACGAGTTTGTTGTGTCAAAATCGAGTTACTTGTGTTTGACACTAATCCGACTCTTGTTAATTATTTAAGTTAGCATGTCGTTTTATTTTCATGTCAGGCTAATGTTAGGTTCGAGTTGGGTTGTCATGTCAAAAATTGCCACAACCTAAATTGAATGACAAAAATAAAACAATGAAAGAAAAACCCAAGGCTTAGAACTTGATGGGATCTTAAAGAATTGTAGAGGTGGTTATTGCTAATCGCATGGTTGATTTGATTTAGAATATTGATCATAGACTGCATAAGTACCTGAAAGAAGCGGGAAGGGTAGGCCAGAATGTAAGATTTCTTTGGGAGACTGGTTGAGAGAGAAGGAAGAGCATGTCCCCCCAGTCAAGTTTTTGCTCTTCAGAAACAACGAAGGCTTGGCCATAGCCTTCAATATGATTCGGCAGCTGAGCATAAGCCTTCTTTTCTTCTAATGGCAGCTGGAAGAACTCCTTTGTGTCACTCTTGATTTTCTCAATCACTTCTTCTGATACCCCATGATTGATCAACTGCACCAACACCACAATTCATATCAAGGCATCCAAGTATTAATGTAAATCTTATAGCGGATAATATCCGGCACAGGACCCCGGATGGAGGAGTGAATGCTTTCAAACTTTACACTGTACGTTTATATTTAAAGACAGCAACTTATACCTGAAAGAAACCCCAGTCCTTACAAGCCAAGTGAAGCTTTGCCAATTCATCACCATGGCCTAATGGATCCCCCATTAGCTTGCTCATATCAACTACCGGAATTTGAAGCGAGTCCTCCATGGAAACTTCCTCATGTTCAATTTCAGGCCGGATGTATCGGGGCGGGATTTCCTTCAAGCTGTTGGAAGCAAGAGCTTGAACATTCTCAACTGGGAGAGAACCACCCAGGTCCTTTCTGCTGAGTACCTCAGTCTCCATTCTCACACTGAGGATTGAAATTCTTTCTGCCATATATTATAGACATTCTGCTATATGGATATGTACTTTGGTGAACACAACTCTAATCAATGCCACGTGGAGTGCTAAGCATCTGCTTGCATCTTCCCTTTTTGGACGGCATTGGATCTTAATTATTTGTTTAGGGAAAGCTTGTCTGCATATGGCCTGCAAATGCATTGCCTAGCATGTTCCGAAGAAACAAAGATGCTTAGCTTCATGTTTATGTTCCCAAACAAAAACAAGAGTAAATTCTTAAATTTGCTCATCCGGCATTTTTTGTTGTTATTGAAAGTGCATTTGTTCTTTATTAAAGGGTCAAATTACATTTTTGGACATACAAGTCTAACATTGTTAAGAAATCAAGTCCTACAAGTCTAAGATTATTAAAAAATATCCCTACAAGTAACATTGTTTTGGGTGATTGTAAATATTCCAGAGAGACAAAAGTGTCCTCACATGTGGCGGTTTCATATTGCCATGTCGTATTTCATCTATTACTTTGATGATATTTATAATTTGAATATTGTCATGTCGTATTTCATCTACTAGTTTGACAAAACTAAATTACATGATTAAAATTGTCAAAATGACATGATAGGAAGAATAAAATGGTCATTGTTTAACGTAGGATGTAGAGTTAAAAAAATGAATTTGAAGAATAAATTAGATTCACCATCGATCTTTTAAATCTTTTATGTTTTTATTTTTCATCAATGAGAAAGGCGCTTCGAACTCATAACATCTTTCAACTCTAAAAAAGAGAAGTACCAACTAACCATTAGAAGATATTAGAAGATCGGGTGAAGTCTATTTCAAGTGCTATCAGTAATTTCTAAATCATGTCTTGCAGATAATAAGAAACCCATAAAATGAACTTCGAGTTCAATATCCATACATACATCATACATGCACTACCTAGCCTAGGCATTGACAAACCTACAATGCTTCCTGATCTCTCCTTGGTTTCCGGTCAATGTATTGATATTTCCCATTTTGATCATTGATTTTACAAATGAAGCAAAGAAAAGCTTTTGATCAGAGGCATAAGCCCACACCTGCTTTAGTATCTCCCCATCATGATCTTGTGTGACCAACACATTATCAGACCCAAATAAACCTTTCCCTTGGAGTATGTTAAGGTAGTAATGGTTGTCAAATCTGGCTGGTGTCTGAAAATCAAGCGGTGCTAATTCATCGTCCCTCCCTGATTTCGGGCATATGGACCGTAGCATTCTTCGAAAGGTCGTATATCTCTTGTATTTATCGTATAATTCGTATTTTCCTCTGAAGTTTACATCATACACCCTCTGTCTGAAACTTAAACATCTTGCCCTTCCCATTGTGTGGCTACCTGCAGATCTACCCTTTGTAAGTCCTATCATTTAATAGTAATTTCATTGAAGAAAGAAAGAAAGAAAGAAGGCAAATTTTTCACATGATATTGATTCTTGAATAACTTACCTGACAAGGTAACCAAGTCTCCTACATCAAGGCCCTGTTGTTTGAAATTGGCAATGAGAGTTTCTAGAGAGGAATTCGGAGCGGGGATGAGCTGGTTGGCACCACTGAAGCTTGCTTCCAGTGAGTCTCTCCTGCCTAGCCACACATTCCAGCTTGGTCCACCTCTCTTTTCACCAACAGAAGAAAAATGAAAAATGTTACAAAATACTTACAATTTTTGAGAGAGTGATGCTACATGTATCAAATTTACTGAGGACATTATTTCTGATCACATCTCTTATGGACAACATCGAGAGAGAGATGTACCAATGCAACAGCATCGCGAGCAGCCAAGGCTAGAATATCAGCACATGAAACTGTTGTTGGACAAGCCTCTTCCAGGTGATACTTTATCTCATCGACAACCTCAAATCCTCGTAAAGAATCTAGGTTTGGGCCGGCTTGCTTTTCACTGACTATGCCTCCGTAGCTGTCCAAAAGAACAGATGCATCGCACCCCTAACTCCAAAGAAACAAAAACTGTTAACAACAAAACAAGAAGATCGAAGTAAAGTATTGATTCTTGTTCTTTCATATTTATGATATTGCTCTGTCTCTCCCCTGCAGTATGCATGCACTGGCTGGTACAGGGGAAGACAAACTTGCAAAACCAAAGTCAGCAAATTTGGCTCCATGTGTGTTTGTGTGTGTGCGCGTGTGCGGAAGGGGGAGAGGGTGAGAGAGACAGAGAGAGAGAGAGGCTCAACCAAAACAAAACAATCATGAAAATGCAAGCGAAGGAGTGAAGCCGCCATTCGAGGATCTTTAGCCACCGCAATTGCAACACTACGCCTCACAATCTCTTCTGCCAAAGGGCACCTTTCTTTGTAATAGTCAAGAAATAGAGGTCCATCATGCTCAACAGAAGTTCCAATGCCATGAAAAACCATTGTTAGTAGTACTATCAAGAACATCCTCCTCCTTATGTTCTCCATTGTAGAAAATGAAATAGTGGATTTATAGTGTTGATTGGATTAATTTATGAGACAGGAATGTTGAAGTAACATCTCCATCTATACTAGTTTGATCTGTGTAGGCATTACTGTGACGTTTTTACTGCACTTTGCTTCAAAATGTTGCCTTCCATGTTTTCAAACCAACTTAGCATAACCACATTCCTTTTTGATATTTTGTTGAAAGTTGATGCAACTACTCCTACCTAATTGTCTTCTCATTATCTCAAAAGCTAACTGCTTAGTTTCAAGGGCATGGGGACTATTTCATGGGTCCACAAATTAAGGTTAAGCCCGTTATTAGCAAATGGTACAGGTTGAAAACCAGAAAGTAGCCATTTTGTGCCGGATTGAATATGCTCGATTCTCTTGGGGCTTATATTAGCTCTGGTGGTAGAGAGTATCACTTCTACACCTCCGGCAAAAGTTCGAATCCCCCTATTTAAACAAAAATACTTCCAACCCCCCTAATTCTGTCACTTAGCAAGATAGTGTATACTGTATAGTGCATTTGTAGACTGCATTATTTGGTACAGTGTTTGGGTATTTTGTATTTGTTACATTGACTTTGGAAAATCCATTTCGTTTTTTTCGTTTTTTTTGTTGTTCTCCAAGTCAAAAAACCATTTATTTTTTCTAGTTCTTTTTTACTTACTTCATCCGTACAAAGCCAAGATCCAAAGTCTGAAACATAATGCAACTTTCATGTTCTATTCAATTGTCAGATGATTCCTATCCTGTCCCACAGACAACCCAGAAGTTCTAACTACAGAAGAGAAAGAGAAGAAAAAGATAATACAGAGACAAAGAAACCAATATACAAATGAAAATCGCAACTGTTTAAGATCTGTTAAAGAAAGATGTTTTTTCCCATTTGATGTATACTATTAATACCTTGACTTGTATAATATATATAAACTTGTTATCCTAGCTACCATTTTGCATACTGGTGTGTCAGTTATGGTGTTTGAGAGCAGCATCTTGAATCCCATCTGTCAAAAACGATACCAGCGTTCAACGCTTGTCAGCATGGCCTGCAATTTCCTGTGTAAAAGATAATCAGTCCATGTTAGTATAGGTATGCAAAAACATCATTATGTTGTTCAAGGGCAAAAGAAGCAATAGGCGAATTACCACATAGCAGCAGCAAGTATAAACAGGAAGGCCACATACACAGAATTACTTATACAACTTCATATCAAATTCTTCTCAGGAACCTACTGTAAAGAAGTACTTGGAACATGGCATGAATTTTTATATATTTATTTTTGGTTCATAACATGTCACACTCTTGAACAATTTCATGGTTGTTTAATGATGCGGTCAGGTAGAGTGACAGTATTAAAGGTAACACAAGCAAAGGATCATTTAACAGCATCTCCAAAACCACTGAATTAAAAGTTAGATCTGTACCACGCAGCTGGGAACTTCTTTAGAGGTTTACACAACAAAAGATTTCAGGTATTGCCTTGGTGTTGAATAAAAGGATAGCTATGTTGCTGATGCTATTTAGAGAAATAATAACTCTAAATTGCAGTGGGCTGATATTGACAGAGTTCCAATACTCTTCAGAAGGAAAAAAAATCTCATGATTGTTACCTGATCTCTTCTAATTAATAGTCTAAATCCTCAACTTCATCCAGGAAGATCTCAGGATGAACGGCTACACTAGTGCAATTGAGCGCTCGTTGCAGCTTCCAATGATCTAGGACTTCAACTTCAACCATGAAGACTGAACTAACTGGTCGATGATCTGAAAGCTTTATTTCTGCCCGCTCGTAAGAAAGTTGTCTGATGCCTTTTCCTAGCCATAGTATACGATCACACCTGTTACAGGAATACCAAGTACATAAAGAGGAAATACTCATCAATGGACTGAATCATGGTAATAACTTCACCACTATATTGACTGGAAAAAGTACAAATAGTCGTGAAGCTGAAGGTTATTCTATGGTGTGGTCTCTCTTATAGAACTCTCCCCTACCCAACAAAAGGAAAAACAATCGTGAGTGAAGGCGCAGTTTCTAAAGTTAAATACATTGTCAATTCAACATTATCAAGTTACCTCGACTCAAATTGACTAGTTTTGATGTTCTACAACAAATAAGAAAGTTAACTAATACTGTCCAAGTTCTTGACAACTGTCTAGTTGCACTGAAATACAAATTGGAAACATAGTCCACAGAAGCTTGAGCAACCATATTTAGTACAGTTTCTAAGCATCGATGAAATATTCAATCAGAATTTTTTTAAAAGTAAAAATATCATAAAAATATCAATATGACATTGTGTTCATGAGTTTTCTGTTTCCTTTTCTTCTAAGCAACTAAAAGGGCAATGAACTATTCTATGCTTGGGAAAAAAGTGATGTTGTAACAATTACAATCATGCTGGTCCCACAAAAGTTGTACTTACCATGCTGGTGATCTCTTCTTCTCTCCTTCTTTTGGGTTCTCTCCAAAATATCTGTCAGAGTTTATCTCATACTTATAGGTAGGTGGAAAGTTTATCACTCCCTCTTTCCATCCTTCAAATACATGCCCACTGCGGAGTTCTTTGTTTAGCTGCACATGGAGTGATTGCATTAAACGGCAGTTCAGTTTACAAAATATTTATGCTGTTTCCTGAACTATTCATGATGAACATTGTAGGATTTCAGAAAAAAAAATAAAAAAATTGAATGAATAATGTTTATACTTAGTAGTGTCTTCAGCAACCCTAAGAATTAAAATCAAATGTGAACAACTTAAGACCATAAGCTTGGATTCAAAGTTAGATCCAGTATTTAGTTGCATAAGGTATCATTGAGATTTGGACACAGAATTCCTGTATCATTGCCCGGTAAAGTGAATTCGGGTCATAAAAGTTTCATACTGAGGATAAAAATTAAATATATTGGAATGGTTGTGCAAAAAGTTCGATGATCTCACCTGATCATTGCTGACAAGTTCATCCCACCGTTTGAGAGCAATGAGCTTCCTTACATCTGCGTCTTCCATATTGAGACGATAGTTTAAATCCCCAAACCAGAAAATCTGGCTGTTCATAGAAGCACCCCAATCACATCAAATGACAGTTCACATTGGTATATTATAGATATGAAAAAGAAGAGAGAGGTTCAACTATAAAATGACAAATTGGGCAGTTGGTTTCTTATTTTAATTGTCTACAGATAAACATAATTTATTTTTCTCTCTGTCCTCCACAATATTAAGTCATAACAAAAATAAACGATGGCAAAAATAAAAATAAAAATAGATGGCTTATAGTCTTATGAAGCAGCCAACATAAACACATATAATTAAAAAGAATGTCAACTGTATGCTTACTCATGAGAGGGAATTGTCAGCGGTTGATCTGTATCAAAGACAGACGAGAAACAGGTACGTCGTATAATTTCATACACATCTGAGTTCCGCCTTTGATCAGCCCCCTCCTTCTGACCAGAGGACAGATGAGAACAAACAAAGCACATTCGCGATTGGAAAAGGGACATACTAACGGAAACTGATCCCTGCTTGAGCAACCATGAATTACGAAGATGGTCAATAGCATTAAGGCAAGAACATTCAACAATTGATCAGCACATTATAACATGTTGTCTCCTCTACAATTAATGCAATCTCCAGCCTGCAGTTGATCACATTTTAATGCATCAGTATGTTGAGGGACACTGTTTTTATTTCATTTGAAAATCAAAACAAGTGAACTCATAGAACATGGCTCACTATCGTCGTGAAATAAACACAGCACCCTACATTAGCTTGATGCAATACAATGTAACCTACTCCAGATTGTAGATTGTGATAGCGAAAAAAAAAAAACCCCCTTTCAATTCCAAATTCATATTATCTTAACTTTCTTAAGGTTGGGAAACACCAACATCTTTTCCACATAAGATGATGCACTTCAAGCATGAAAAAAGAAAGAAAGCAGGAAGTACCTTGTTTCCCATGAAGCCCATTAGACCAACCCCAACTGGAGATACTTTCAGATTGTTAATGTGTCTCCTCAACTTCTTACGCACCCAGACGGATATATATATCCCTACCATTTGCTTGCTGACAATTCGGACATATGTAGAAGGTAACTTTGCTCCATCCTCAATAACTTCATTTTTCAGTTGTTCATTTGGTAATTCATCAAAGATATCATCTTCCTCTTCCAAAAAACTGTCAGACACATTAGAGAGGTTGTCAAAAACTTGAGGCATCTCTTGCTGCTCCACAGAGATTGATCTCCGCAGGTTCCCAGAGCTATGGTGTGATCTTTTCAATCCACCATCTTTTTGTGAAATTTGAGGACTGAATATTAAAGGATTATCCGATGTATTAAAGCTCATTCTCGCAGAACTGCTCAGCACCCGCCGCAATTTGGAACTGGTGAAGACAACTTGAGGGGTTGCATCTAATGAAAGTTCAGGCCAATCTAGCCTACTATCGCAATCAATGCCATAAATTCTCCTCCATTGCAAATTTCTCCCAATGCTGAGTACTTTATTCAATTGACCATGTTCCAAGTCACAACCCTTAGTAGCTCCAACATATTCCTTGCCCAGAAAACCTAACGGATGAGCATTAGTTTCTGCAAGTACATCAGCAACAGAAGAAGTCCTTTGTACTGGTGAAGGTGGAGCACTGTAGCATATGTGTTTGCTTTCGGGTTCCAAGGATTTGTTCAGAGTTTTTCGAATGATTGCCTCCCATTTTGGTATTGATTTGTTATCCTCTGCTCCCAGTACATTCCCAGCATTCAAAGGGACAACCTCTTGAAAACTGAACGATAATTAGTACCAATCAAATGAAAATGAAATGGAAACTAGATAAGATGTTGATAAAATACTTCTGGGTGAGCGCCTGCCACCAGAATATACCAGGCTAACCAGTTATCAAATGCAGTTTTTGAGGCAGGGGTGAAGGGAGGAAAGATCCCTTATGCAACAAACCGTTGGAAGTGTGTGCCTAGGTGGATTCTGTCAAGGGAGAAAAAATGATATAGGACCAACAACTGGAGGAGTAACTTACCCAAGAATGTAAACATCTGCTGGTTCTTCGGTACAAAGCCAATCGTCAATATCAAGATCTTCATACGGAAGTCTTCCACCAACATTCCAACTGCCTACTGTCACCCTACATACAACCATGTGCCCAAGGTACATTCGAGTAAGAACCATACTGGTACTACTTCTAGGCTAACATTGAAAGTGTACGAGAATAATAGCCGAACCTCACATCCTTTGTGTTTATGTACTGAGCACGAACAGTTTCTGATTTCCCTCTCCGGTGTTTTAACTTGTAGCCCTTAGATGGAAGATCTGAGGCAAATTAAAAAAACACATCATGTATATTAATAGAGAACATGGATATAAACACTTACGAGATATCTGATAATGATCAAACAGTTGTTAAAGTCTTCTTTAGATTTAATTATGAAGCAGAAACAGTTATATGATTAAGATGCCCAGAAATGGTTTCCTATTCAAGAAATTTCACCATTTGCCTTTCTCTCTCTCATATCAAAACTTGACATCAAAGCTAAAGTTCCAGAAATTATTTTAGTGATAAGAATTACAAGAATAAATAGGTAAGATAAGCTTAATTTGGAACAAGTAAATACTCATAACGGAATTTACTGATATGAGGTGTGAAAAAGGAATTGCCTGAAAGTTGACTTCGGAAATCGGAGTGGTTTTCTCTAAGGCCATGATCATCACGCATGTGCTTTCTTGCATCTTTGTGAGAGTAACCTGGAAGACAAAAATTGCAGAAAACTTGATTAAGCGGAGGATATTCGAGAAACATAATGTTGAAGAGTACAAAGCTGAGACCATGAAACCATACCGTCATCTTCACTTTCCGTTTCAGTTTCAGTTTCAGTTTCAGTATCAACCTCATCTGCACTGAAATCATATTCCTTTGGCTTTATGTTTAGCCATTTCTTCATCATAAGGGAAGGCCAGAAAGCCTGTAATAAAATGCAACATGAGCTGATCAATAGCTGAAACCATGTGCTGAAAACCATGTGCTGAATCTTGAGATTCATAAAAGTGGTTGACAGAAAAAGCATACCTCAGAGGGCTTTCCTTTTCTGCTTTTCATACTGTTGAGCTCAAAAATTTACTAGTGAATACAGTGAGTACTTATATACTTAAGACTTTGAAGGCACAAGCTCTAAATATGGAAGCAGCTTAAAACAGATAGACTTTGAATCCTGGTGCCACCATTCTTGGAGACTAACATTTAAATAGAAGCTTTTCAAAGCAATACCAGAAAAGGTAGGCTATAAATAAGCTTCTTTGATGGCCAGCACCAGAAATTTCATGCCAGGACAGAGAAGGTAAGTGAGGACGCATTTAGCAGACATCCATAATCACAACTTGCAAAAGAAAAATACTCAATGGTCCTCCCACTCAAATCATAATTTTTCTGGTTCATAAAACAACAGCATAAATAGTATTGAAAAATCATAAATTCCCAAAAAGATTTCCACAAGAAAATTGATGTCACTTTCATGATAGCAGACTTGAACTCATTTGACCAACAGATATATCCACTGCAGCTCTTATTTTCAGGTAGTTAAATGCTAAGATAACCAAAGGCAAACAGAACAGTAAAAGACAAACACCAAGAATCCAATATCCATCCAGAAATATAAATAAATAAATAAAATTATTTGATTAAATAACTCATTTTTACAAAAAGCAACTGACAGAATACTTTATTACAATTCAATTAAACAAACTGCTAATACACCTAAGCAAAACTCAATTCCACCAACCCTATCAAACATTTGAGCAAACAGGTGGCGCTCATCACACCTCAATGCCAAATTCCAGTGAGGGCAGTTATTGCCCACTCTAAATCTTTGCTCGAAATAGAAACCAACCAAGGTCAGGCCGCGATGCCTCAACCAAAACAGAACATTGACTACGACTACACAACTGTAAAATAAATTAGGCCCAACCAACTTTGAAAATCAGTAGAGCAGAAGGGGAAATGAGGATATTTACAGTAATTCTTGATGGTTAGCACTTTAGATTATGTGAATCAAAGTCGAATAATTTTTGTCAGAGTGCGTGGTCCAGATTCACTGAAAATATAATTATTTTTTTAAAAAAAAGAAAATACCGTTCAGTAAAATATATACAGCGTAGGACGGCCGACATCGGTTATTTATTTCTGCAACTTTTCTGCAAAAGCAACAAGAAAGAATGTATATAATATGATATGTAAAAACGACCTATTGATTCATATTTAGAGGGACCACAGTTCGATGGCCTCGACGCACTATATGTGAAGGCCATGGACTCTTGAGCTTTCATTTCCACCCATTACCCTTTTTTTATTATTTTTCTTATTTTTCTTATTTTAGGAAATTAAAAACACAAAATGCTAGAAGAGAAAGAAAAATTGCAAATAATGCGTTCTGCACATGAGGAGTATGATGATACAATACGCATTGAAAGTTTAGAAATAGACTTTAGCCGTCAACTAAGAAAAAGAACAAATTAGGAGAGATAGTGGAAGTTGGCATCAATGTCCTATGAAAATGGAAATGTGAACATGTGTTTGGGTGCACTTTATTATTATGGGAAGCATATGATACCAGTGGCAGATTCAAAATTTGAAAGTTGGATTGATGAAACTTAAATATTATATTCGACGGTACAAGTTAGTTTGAAAGTTGGTTTTATTTTTTATTTTTTATTTTTTATTTTATTTTTAGGATTAAGAAAATATAACATGGGTAGTTATGTTCTATAAAAGTAGGAACTATTATATGATTTTGTTTTTATTTTTATTTTTTTATATAAAAAAGTGAATTTACCATATTATCCTCATTTAATTAATAATTTCAATTCCTAATGCTTGAATTAACCAAGACTATTTTTTGGTATTTTGAATGTTTCACCATTCTCTGCCTTTTGTTTTATATATAGAAGATATATAGATAATAAAAAATACACATAGAGTGGAATAAATAAAAAAGAGAATTATCACCAAAGATTCTTGTTTGATTAAGTAGTAAATTAATCAATAATTTACATATCATATTTCCCTTTGTGTTTTTTTTTTCTTTAGTGTTTTGTGTTTTTGGTTTTCATTTGTTGTTATGTTTTTTTATTGTATTTGTTTGTTCTTTCAAAAAAATAATATAACTATCAAATCATTTGTATTGAAAAAATAAAATCTCAAGAAGAGAAAAAAAATTCAATTAAAAATCGTAGTAATGCACAGAGAGTAACTATATAGAAGTGGAAACTAAAAGAAGACTATTGCATTTTGTCTTCATAAGCAATAATATTTTGTTTTAGAGTTTTTATGTAAAGATATTTCTTCTTTGTACTAATAATGAGGAAAAGAAGATATGCTCAAAGGGTATTAAAAAAAAACAAATAACAACACAATCACATATTCATGGAAAAAAAAAAACAATACCTAATGAGGGGTAAAAATGGCAACTAAAGAGTGAATAGCTATATTATTTCATGAGAGTTGGCTTTTAAACTTTCCGAGCATTAAAAAAATGCAGAGTCTGCCCAAAGGACAAGAGGAGAAGCTGTGCTCTAGGACATGAGTTGGCAGTGTATGAGTGTAGGCTATCAAATGTAGCTATTTATTTATTTGGAAAAATTTAAATTTGGGCTGGGCAGTAGCCCACCCTGCCCTTGGCATAGATCCGCTAGTAGCCTGCCCTTCTCTTTGCACCTTTAGGGTATAATTTTAATAAATATCCACTCATATTATAACACGTAGACGAGTTATACCATGCAATTATACTCCAGTTATATTACTAAACTCTTTTCAATTTGGCTGATTGGTTTTCTAATAAAATGAATAGTTCGGATTATGATATCATATTGTGTACATAAATAAACACACATGAGTATATATTAAGAGAGCAATTCTCATTAGAGTAGTCCAGATTATAATAGCATGGAGGAACAAGAAAATAAAAATTGGAGCAGTGCCCTGTAGATTGGTATATCATGTAGTCAGTTTTGCAAACACTAGTTGCAGTGCTTTGGATCCATATATTCCATGCCTCTCTTTATAAACTCTAACCTTTTGCAGGCTACTTATCTTCCTTTTTGGTGGCACCCACATGGACAGGAGTAAAGGGCAAAAACAGAAGCATAGAGCAGGGGAAAATAATGAAGATGGAGATGGGCAGGAAACTGACATGGTAAAAGCAACAGTATCAATAAAGTTAAGATACTCAAACGACGTTGTATTGTATCGTATGGTATAGTAATAGTATCAGGCAACAACATTATCTAATCCACGTATCTCAGCAAGTAAGATTTCAGCCACAACTTTAACAATCATTGTTCATTAACTAAGTAAGAGGGTAGATTGAAAAGGAAAGGAAACAAATGGTCGTTCCTCCTCCATGATGGTTAGTAGAAAATGATAGTATGAAATTAGTTGACAACTTAGACTTCAACTTTAAATTTAAATCTCTGCGATGATAAGACACACACTTTGTTTACATGATATAGACGTAACGTGTGCTGTCCAGAGTTTATCTTAAGGATCATGTTAGGGAGCTCACTAATATAATGAATTCTACCTTTATTAAATAAATAGTACACAAGTTAGCATCTAAAATTAGTCTCCGTAATAAGAACACAAAGAAAAAATCAATTGACACGCGCATGTGTCAAGGAGCTAGCACCCGATGAAGGAATGAGTAGTGGGAGTTTTTCTATTTTTTTTTTAAAAAAAAACAACTTTATTTGATGAGATAACGTAATGATATTTTAACACTCTTTTTCACCGCCACCGAGTCGGCCAACCGTCCTTAGAAAAGGAAGGGGAGATGGGTTTGAGCATATATAATATTATTTGACGATCGCATGCAGTTACTTTATGCCAGATCAGTTCTAACTTCTAAAGTTCATGTTAAAATAAAGCAAACATACATAGCAAGTATACGTGTTGAGATTGAGAACACCACATTCTTAGTTTAATGGTTGTTTCGAAGAAATCAAAGGTAGATACTAGGAAGCATTATTATACCAATTAGCTAGTGCTAAGGAATACCTTTATTCAGTAGTTAAAGATGTTCAGAGTTCGAATTCCCACTTTTGATTTTTTTTAAAATAAAAAATTAAATAATATTATCAGACAGATGTTTAAAGTAAAAGATATTCCGAGTTTAAATTCTCACTATTCTTATTATAGAGAGACGATGACACTACTTGATGGTGAATTGAGATGATACAAATGGCAACGTTAACTTCAATCATTCAATGTTGATGTTAAAATGAAAAATAATACAATGCCAAATATATATATTTTTTGTTTTCAAAATGGTTACCAAACCTATTATTTTGATTAAAACTGAATAATCACCGTATTAACCAAATTACTGAATAATTTCTACTTCAGGTAATTTTCTGCATGAACGATCCTGGAAGAAGAACTTAAATTAAAAATGAACAGTCTAGTTTCTATCATCATCCATCACTGCAAAACAAAAAAGAAGAATGAAGAATTAATGTCTAATGGAGAGAGATGAAAGAGCTGTTGCTTTCATTCCCTCCCAATAACAAATGCTTCAACAAAGAATAGGATTTGGTCAAACTCTCTGCATCAATGGCAACTTGGCGCGCCAGGCATGGAGACAGAGAGCAGTCGCTAGCCCTGCAGCTGTGCCTCACTTGGTGAACTGTAAGCCAGCCAGCCATTGAGAGAGTCAGCCTTGACTTTTTTGGCACACACATGACAAAAACATAGAGCACGTGACGACACCAGTTGAATAATCATGGCGGTGCTCTCCTTCCTTCCTCCTACTTGTACGTATTGTTTTTGTTATCCTTCTCTGGTTCTTGACAAATTAAATGACTGGACAAAATTGGACATCTTTCTGTTTCGTGGTCCAAAGTGCATGCGTATGGCTTCTCTTTTTATATTTACAACTTAAAGTTAGAATTGAATGGGAATTTTCCATTCCATTCCATACACCACTAGCATTGTTTATGATTTCTTATTGGAAAACTATATATTTTCTTCTCGGCTAACTTTATTAAATTAAAAGGAGATCTAGGGAGCACAACCCTGTACAAATCGTACCATACTGGTGATGAAGACAATAATATCTAGGGAGCTAACGTGATTCTTGAAGCAGTTGTGCTATTATCTGTTGTGCGTGTGGGCGCACGAAGTATTGTTAGACATTGATATGAATGGGACTCGAGCTGTTAGTAAACAGTATGTGTGAGCTTCATTATTGGTCTCATATATATCAATGACTAACAACGCTTCATGCGCACTAGTGTTTGCTACTGATTATCATCATTCTTATAATAGATTATATGAGAATCATCAAATTTAAACCAATCAACAATATAAGCAAAAAATAAAATAAAGTAAAGACAACCAAGATATATAACGAGGTTCGACAATGTGCGCCTACGTCCCTGAGACAATGATATTGTTGGCTTAAATTTTTTATTTTCCTTCTGTGGAAATGATTATGAGATGATGAAAGATTTGAAAATCAACTGCTAACATCAGCAGCCTTCGAGCAACAACCCAGTCCATTTTTGCCTGCGAGCTTGCCTGGGCTGGTGGGTCCCATGCCTTGCCCAAGCTAGGTTTTCTGCGCTAGAGGTGGAAATCGGGCTGGAGGGGGCTGTTGCCATGGCAAAGCCCTAGCGCTGGAGGTGCTCTTATATATCGATGACTAATACGTACCACTTGTATCAACAGTCTTCTCTCATCCGGACATCCACATGGTAATAACGTGCTGATACCATTGTAAATATAGAGGAAAGTAGGGAGTAAAAAATACAGTTATGCACAATAATAATATCCAGAAGTCCGCATAAGAGAAAAAATATATATATATATATATATATATCTCGATGGCTAATAATGTTTCATGTGCATAAGTGTGACTGATCATCTTGATTCTTGAAAATTGAAATACAAGTTTGTGGGAGCAAATAATCGCACGCCAATAAAGAGGTGCAACCTGGGCCTAAAGCTATTTTCTGAACCAAATTATCCCCGATAAAAGGAGCGTTTTCACGCGCCAAATCAGGTTAACGGAACCCTTAAATTAAGACGTGTTTCACACCTTAATTATAGAAACTAGCCAACTATAACCAAAATGTGAAGAATAATAAACAAAAGAATATATCACATAGAAACTTTTAAATAGAAACGACCCTAAAGTATTTCAACTCTTACACTACTCTTTTTACATGCTCACGCATGTTTCAATTAGTTTTCTTTTTTCTTTTTTTTTTTTATTTTTTATTTTATTTTTAGAATTAAGAAAAGATAACATGGGTAGTTATGTTCGATAAAAGTACGACCTATTATCTGATTTTTTTTTTTTAATATGAAAAAAATGTGAATTTACCATATTATCTTCATTTAATTAATAATTTCAATTCTTAATGTTTGAATTAATCAAGGGCATTTTCTGATATTTTGAATGTTTCATCATTCTCTGCTTTTACATTAAAAGTAGAGTTATAGTCATCACAAAGGTACCCCGATTGCTTGATAGCTCATTGTCTATATTCATCTTTATATATAGTGGCTAAATGATTGATCATATATTTTGGAAAATGATTGATAAGCTCTTTGATTAAGAACGCTAGGGCAGCGGTCTTCTTCTCGAATAAAGATTTAAGCTTCACCCAAAGATGGTGAGTATTGTTCTCATTAGACATCATGGAAAACACTATCATCCACTTGGTGAGTATTATTCATCTTGGTATAATCAACAGTCGACATACTTTGTGGCTTGGCCTTAATACCTTCGACGAGTACTTATGTAAATCCTCACAATAGAAAATGTCCTCCATCCTTGGTTTCCATGTCTCACTCAAATTGTTGTGTTCGATCATGGTGCTATCATATCCTTCTATTTTGTAACACCAAGTCAACCGCGACCCTAAATCCAGTTGTTAAGATCAATTAATAATAATAGGATAGAAATTATGAAACTCAAACCGGTTAACAATATAAGTAAGAAATAAAATGGAGGGACTAAAAAATTTAACGAGATTCGGTAATGTGTGCCTATTTCATATCAACGCTTCCACTATATCAAACATAAGAACGATCTTATAAAGCGAATGCCCAAGACGTGATGTATACAAGAACGAAGCCTCTACTTACTTATCATTCTCTCACACACTAATGAACTCTATTGCTTGAACTCACTCTCACTCTCACTCTCTCTATTTGGAGTGGAAGATTGACCTGATGCGAAATGGTAAATAATTCTCTTTATTAGGCACGACAATGAATAATTTGGGTGGACCCCATGGTACGCCAACTGCTTGATCCCACACGTATCAAAGGCTCACAACATATCAATGGTTGACAACACTTCTAGTGATTGATGTGATGCTAGCATGTTTTTTCTTGAAAATTAAAATGCAAATTCACCTTTGACTTGGGGACGTGGTGTAGATGCGAGAAATTATAGTTTTGAAGGCCAAGTGCAGCTGTGCAGGAAAGATTCTTTTCTGATTGTCGTCAAAGGACATGTTGATCATGCAAATGACTCGCAATGTGAAGTGGTTAAAAATAATTATTCATGCGTCGAATTTTAGGTTCAATAATTTTTCCCTCTCCGCTTATTCAACAACAACAGCAAAAATGACAGATTTGTTAGAAAATTATCAAAATGATTGATTATGGCAGAGACGAAGCAAGCCGTACCTACCACCAACCAAAACGCGCAACTATGATGAGAAAACCTCGTCACGATCCACCGACCAAACCCAAAAAAAGAGGAAAAGATCCTAGAAAACAAGAAGCAAAATCACAAAGAAATGTCGGCCTCAGATTGAAAAGAAAGTAAACAAAAGAAGTCAATTTTGATATCACTTTCCATATTTTTTTTTGGACCAGAACAAACCCACAGACAAGCAGGCACTAAAACAACTGTCTCGGTGTGAGGGAAGGTGCTTGTGTGTAATCTGACAGAACGTCATGTCGTATATGATTGGGAACTACCTCGGATCACGCCACACGACAACTAGGTAAACTAGCTTGGCCATTAATTAGGCCACGTCATGTCCTGTGCTAAGACCCAAATCCTGGATTTCGAGTAGAATATAGGCTTTTCCATTTGACCATAAACCCAAACCCTAAATTTGATTTTTCAAAACCTCTGGGTTTTTTTATTTTTTATTTTTTATGCAAGCGATATTTAGGAAGTGGGGATTCCAACACAGGAACTCAAGTTAGAATATAACATAGAATATTCCATATCCATGTTTGAATGTGCATTGCAACAAAAAGAGATTATTAAGTCTTACGTCGCATCATTTTTGAACCAAAATATAAGAATTTGGGGATGAGAAATTGGATTGAATTTTTTCAGACCCGAAGAATATGAATGAAAAATGGACTTATTAGCTAAATCTAAAGCAAACATGCTAATCACTGAAATGGCTGTCATACTAACTTTAAGAAAACATTCTGCCAGAATGCCTCACCTTTTCCCTCATGCGTATACTCCAAGCAAACAACAGTCAAATCGACTATTTTTGTTTTGTTTTAATGGTTACAAAAAAAACAAAGTGTTCGCCTTATTTAATCACAATTGGATTACTAAATGATTTTCGATTGGACTAAATGTTTTTTGTAGGGATGATCTTGAATGAGAACAATAAAGAAAAAAAAATTCGTATTATGAGATCACATTATATACGAAGTAGTGATTAGCATCGTACTAACTTAGAAAATTCATTTGTATATATAGTATATGAACACACAAGAGTATTCTCATGGGTTGAACTAGCAACAAGGATACCATGGGCTCTAGCCCAAGTAGCCTTTACAAAATATTTTATTTATTTTTATGTGATTTCATTCTATAAAAAATTAATAGTCCACCCAAATGTAGCCTAATAACTCATTGTCCACTCAACCTATAGGCCTATAATCATCTTATATTTAATTTGTTTACTTAGTTAAGAGTATCTCCAATTGAGATGTCAAATAATATGTATCAAAAATGGATTTGATGGCTGGTAACTTTAGTCAATAGAGCTATGAACTAGTGAATCGAACCTGAGTGCCCTTGGGGGAGAGGGGGAGAGTTTGGCCCACTTTTTGATTGTGGTGTCACCCTATATGCGTGGTTTATATGATTTAATGTTTATTTTTATTTCTAAAAAATTATAGAAATTGTAAGTACCAAAAAAAAAAAAAAAAAAAAGCGCATTACCTTTTAAGCTAATAACTTTAGCTAGTCCATCTGTTGAAAAATTCATGATTCCACCCTTGAGTATTGTCATCATAGAAGTATCCTATTAATTTTATGGTTGAGTCTAGATGATACTAATATGGAGGAGTGACATAGGAAACATAAAGTAAAAATTGGAGAGATGCCCTACAGATTACTGTATATAATGTATCTATATATTCCATCCACTTTATACATTCTGAACTTTTGGAGGCTACTTATCCTCCTTTTTGGTGGAACCCGCATGGATAGTGGTAAAGGAGAGAAGAAGCAAAGAACAAACCAAAAAGAATTGAAGACTGAGATATGTGGGCAGGAATTTGACATGGTAAAAGCGACAGTTCAATTATCAGTAAAGTTAAAGGATATATCGCATGGTAAAGGCAACGTATCTAATCCACTCATCTCAACAAGTAAGATTTTCAACTACAAACTTTAACAAACATTGCTTAAATGTATTTTAAGTTTAAATACATTCTCGTTTTGACCGAAAAATAAAAAGGTATTTTACAGATGATTGTACATATTCAGAGTTTACTTTAAAAAATTATAAAACACGATAGATGAATATATACGTTGTCATAGTTTTCCTCCATTAAAAAAATTATAAACTTTATTTGATGAGATAAATTAATGATTCTTGAAACATTGTTCCACATGCATGGAGTCTTCCAACCGTCCTTAAAAAAGGAAGGGGTGATGCGTTTCTTTCTGCCAGATCAGTTCTAATTTTTAACTTCTAAAGTTCATGTCGAAATAAAGAAAACATAATTAAAAATTATTTATGTTCAGAACACCACATCCTTAGTTCATTGGTTGTTTCTCTCTTTATTCTCGTAGAAATCGAAGGTAGGAACTAGGAAACATCTCTTTGGAAGAACTCCCAGGTTGGAATCTCACCGCCCCTTGATTAAAAAAAAAACCAAAGAATACTCTTTCTTTTCACTTCTTCCATTTTGTTTGTTTGTACGAAGTCTAACATATTACTCTTTCCATTCATATTCTCATTCTCTTTCTCATTCAATTTCACACCAACCAAACACCACTTAAAGGAATTGATAAAAGTAAGGGGTTTTATCACAAAACGTCTTTGAAGTTCACGAACTTATCAGATCGAATCCTTTATGTTTTTTTGTGTCATTAGTAATCTTTAAGATTAACACGCGTACTTACAGATTGAAAAAGAAAAAAAGAAAAACATTAAACGAAAAATCTGGGAACATCTCCCATTCTAAGTACTTCTAGCCAGGAAGAAAATATACAGCGGGTGAAATTCAACAGGACCAAAATGGAAAAATACAAAGAAACGGTAGCTAGCAGTCCCTTCTAATAACAAATGTAGTTTGTCAAATCTCAATTTGGTGCATTAGGCATAGATACAAACAGAAAGTCGCTAGCCCTGCAACTGTGCCTCACTCACCTAATGAACCCTAACTCTGTAAAATAATAGTGTCCAATTGAATTGAGATCTAGAATCAGCATTGACTTTTTCGACACACACATGACGACACAAGACCTCAGAATAATGGCAGTGCTCCTCGTCCTTCCTACTTGTGTATTGTTTTTGTTATCCTTCTCTTCTTCCTCACAAATTGAATGACTGGATAATATTCGACATCTCAGACCAAAAAAAAGAAGACAATATTCGACAGCTTTCCCTTTCGTTGTCCAATGTGCATATGGCTTCTCTTTTTATATTTGTAACTTCAAATTGGAATTGGATTGGAATTTTCCATGTCATTCCGCACCACTTGTCTCTTAACTCTACGGATATTTCTTCTTGGCGGCGAACTTTATAAAATTAAAAGGAGATCCAGGGAGCATTACCCTATACAAGTGGCACTAGCTCTTTGTATCATAATGGCGATGAAAACAAAAAACATGGATAACTGTAATTCTTGAAAGAGTTGTGCTACCATCAGTCGATTGTATACGTGCGCAGGATGGTTTGATTGATGGTATGTGTGTTTCATTGTTCGTCTCGTACACATAGATAGTTGACGAGTGAACAAATGTGACTAATGCAAATCCATCTTTGATATCAAACTAAAACCAATTAACTATACAAGTAAAAATTAAAGTAAAGTAAATGAGATCAGGAAACTTAACGAGGTTCAGCAATTTGTGTCTACGTCCCGTCCCGAGATACCAATAGGTACACCAACAAGTTGGTCCCACGATAATTAATGGCTTGATAATATTTCATGTATCCACAGGTGACTCATGCTAGCATATTTCTTCTTGATGATTGATATAGAAATTCATCTTTGACTTTGGGCCAAGGTTTTGGAGGCCCAGGGAAGCTGTCAAGGGAAAAAAAATTTATGACAGTCTCAATAGGACAGGTTTGCTACAAAATTGTCAAAACGATTGATTAAAGGCAGCCCCTACCACCAAAAAGCACTATAAAAAGTCACAATCCAATCCACCAACAAACCCAAACAAAAAAGACCCCGCAAAACAAGAAGCAAAACCCCAATGAAATGTCGGTCTCAAAGTCAGATTGAGAGAAGAAAGTAGAAGAACAAGTCAAGTTTGCCATCACTTTCCATTTCTTTGGGACCACAGAGAAAGCAAAGAAAGCTACAATACAAATTAAGCACTTAACAACTGTGTGTACATTTTTCCTTCTACACGAAAAAATTGTCTCGGTATGGGGGAAGGTGCTTGTTTGTACCATGCGTAATTTGGCAGAACTTCGACCAAAAAATAAAATAAAAAAAATCTGGCAGAACGACATGTCGTATATGATAAGACTAGGTAAACAAGCTTGGCCCATCATTAGGCCATCTCCAGTGCAAAGTCCCAAATCCTAGATTTGGCTTCTCCAATGGACCAGAAAACCCAAGCCCTAAATTTGATTTTTATCCCAATGGTTTTGTATTGGAGATTGGAGAAGGCCTTAGGAATCAAGAACAAGAAAATTCAAAGTCAGAATTTTTATATATAAAAAAATAATAATTAATACAAAGGATACATACATTAAAAGATAAGAAGAAATTCGACCACACCAATAAAAGCTTTTTCTATTCTTTTATTAACTGATTTATGTATAGGATTCCATTCGCCGCTTTTTCTTTTTCTATTCTTTTATTAACTGATTTATGTATAGGATTCCATTCGCCCCACGGTTGGGAACTAATGATCGATTAAGGAGAGGGTCAATCTCAGCTCAGCTCATCATGGTTGCTTGCAGCAGAACCCCTAGTTCCAGCATCACCAGATTTCATGGGCCTGCAGCTTTGGGAACTGGAGCAATAAGATTGAAAGTTTTCGTAGGCGAGGGGATTTTAGGTATATTTTACTGTTTAAATATCCTTTAAGGAAAAACAGTACAAATGTAAGGAAAAAGAAATTGGCAAACAATTGCACTTGGATCCAAACATAAAGAACCAGAAATTTGCTGATCAATTAGGTAAAAGAAATTATAACCAATAGAACAAACACATCATTGCAACTGCCAGAAGGTCTCAAGTGACTCGGTTAATAAAAATACACTCCATAACAAGCCCTAACTAGCAGTACAATTTACACACCAACTGATAATACATTTTAAGAGAAGACTCTTTCCGCCGGGAATAAGTAAAGCTCCTGAAACAAAAAAGTAAAGGAAAAAAATTGTAGTACACAAACTCAACAAAAAGGAAATGACGATCCTCTGAAAAGCTTGAAGTTCTAACACGGTCAAAGAAATGGTCTTCAGAAACCAAACCCAAGTTTAAATTTTGGTTAAATCCACATCGTTTATCACATGATGCTGCATCGGCTCCTTTCTTCTTGTGGCTGAGCTGGTACCGGCTGGAACCTGTTTGACTCAGATGGGTTGTATGTAAACTCAGCTGTATCAAGCCCGTACTGATTTTGGTTATATGCAGTGTGACCATAGTCACCAGACAAAAAAGATAACAGGCATTAGAACCATAAACCATGGAAGAGATTGTAGCATAAAAATATTATTTTATTTTATTTTTTTCGACCTGAAAAATATAAATGAAAAATGGAATTATCAGCAAAATCTAAAGCAAACCTGCTAACATGCAGATCTTAACTCTACACTATCACCAAAATGGCTATGTCTATGCATCATGTCATACTAACTTTAAGAAAACTTTTTGCCAGAATGCCTCACCTTTTCCCTCATGCGTGTACTCCAAGCATCATTTCTGTTCGGTCGTTGATCACTAGCCCCAGCAACAGGTACACCAGTTGCCGGAACTGCTGGCCTGCTATTGATCAATGGCTGTCTAATTTGTTGTCTTGGAGTAATGAGCTCATCATCACTGTCATACTCTGCTGGTTTGTTTGCTGCCCTAACCACAAGAGCTAGCAAGAAAAGTAGAGCCTGAAATTCCATGGAGAAACATTATAAAAGAAACTTTTAGCAGAAAACACCAAACAATTTTTTTCACTGCACTGGATTCAAGAATCACAACAGAAGAACACTCTCATCTTAGCAATGATTTTGTGCAGCTAAAAAGCAAATAATCTACAAAACTTTTCAGACCACAAGGAAATCTTAACCAATATCAGATAAAGATGTACAAGTCTAAGAAGAAATTTTAACTACAACCAGAAGACTCTAGCAGCAGCTGGCTGGCAATATCTGATATAACACCATTTCTAGAGAAATTGAGCATACACTTGAAGATCATAAAATCAATCATGATTACTGTCAATCCAGCCGCATGAAATAGATAACTAGAAAATATGGATTCATTCAACAAAATAAAATTCAACTTAGAAGCAAACCAGTACAAGCTGACATCAAAAGCATAACATGTTTCTTCCAATGCTACATGTTCATTAGGCCATGCAAGAACCAACCCCATGGCAGCACCCATTTCAAGTATTCTAGCCAATGAGAAACAACCGTGAGGTAAAGTTCCACAGAAGCATCAGGTTTGATAATGTTTCGCAGTTTCCTTTCAGTGATGCATTGCTAGCTAAAAGATGGCCACACCCTTATATACCTCTTATATATTTCTATATGGGAATATAAAAAATTAAAAAATATAATTCCAACCAGGGAAAAGAGACGGTCATGCCAAAGCAATCTTCCTTTAGTTGACTGAAGGATATAATCGTAATTCCACCAAAGGAACAAAAACTCAAACCAAAATATGTCGAAACTGAAGAGACCCTGACAAGATTTTGGATACTTTAGTTACCTCGAAGACAACGGCTCCAAGAGCAACCCATCTAACAATGTCCCAGTGAGCTTTCAGAAATGCATATATCATCTCAAAATCTCCACTTTTATCTGTTGGGATTTCCTGGAAAACAAATTATGACACTGATTAGATGGCCAATCATACCACTACCATCTAAAATTTCAAAACATCAGTTAATAACATAACTTACAGCTTCCCAGCTTTTGTCAAAGAATATAAAGGCTGCACCTGCCAGCTCTACCAATATCAAAAGGATCAGCAAAACCGAATACTATGACGACTTAAGGACACCAATTTTTGAAAATAAAAGAGTATAACTCACATGCACTGTACATCAAGTATATTTATCAGCTACCATGTACTATGAGTGTAATTCAGCATTATTTTAGTACGATGCCATTGTAGGCATATCACATAGCTGAAAGACCATGACATTATTATCTGATACACCATTTAGACAAAATATTGAGTAATTAGGATACACAACTCAAGCAGCAGCCATTCCGTGTCATGGCGGCCACGCAACCAAAACAAGAGATGACAAATATAATTGCTCCAATTCCAATAAACACGTAGATGAACCTGAAAAAGCATGTGACATTTAATGGAGGGAAAAAATAAAGAATTAGTAGCTTGAATTCAACAGGTATGACTCTTCAATATCCATATAAAAGTAAAAATGCAAGAATATGCCTAGATCTAGGATGGGTAAGTTACAGGTTCATTTATTTTACAAAAGGAGATGTGAACCACAGATTGATGCGGACATCATTAGTTAGTTCCCTGATTTATTAGTTTCCTAGATTCTCTAGTTTTCCAGATTTCACTAGGATTTTAGTTTCCAGAGTTTTAGTAGGATTTGATTTAAGTTTCCTAGTTTATTTTACTTAGTTCCTTGGTGGATTAGGATTTCTGTTTTAGTGAGGGATTTTTATCCTATTGTCTCTAGGTTTTAGTTTGCTATAAATACCCCCCAAGTAGTTCTTTAAAATAGAGATTTGAGATATTAAGAAAAGTTTACTTTCCAGAGATTGGAGACTCCTTGGTGTGAAGCCAAGGCGTCTTTTACCACCTATTTTCTGTTTTTCCATTGTTTTCGCTTACGCTAAACTACCTAAATTCCTAAATACTCAATTCACCCATGTCCTACATCAAATTTGGTATCAAAGCAAGGTTTTCGTTTTCCTTGGGTTCAAAATTTTCAAGTATTTCTTGCTCTTCACGCCATGTGTCAAGTGATGGCCCCGACTACGCCTGGAAAGACAGACGAGCCATAGATGGACTTTGAACATTTTTTCAGATGATGGAAAACCTATCAAAGCAAGTGGCAGATTCAGACACTAGATCCAGACTCGTGGAACGTCGCCTTGCAAACTTAGAAGCAGGTAACCAACATGATGAAGCAAGTGTGAATGGAGAAGAGAGGAATCGTGAGCGACAACGTCATGATATAAGGAATGATCGAGACGCAGAGAGCCACAATTTTCATCGTGGCTATGAGCAAGACCATGATGAAAAGGTGATAAGATAAGTGAAAGTTGACGCTCCTAATTTTGATGGTGAGCTAAATCCTAAAGCACTCCTCGACTAGTTAGCTACCATAGATCGCTATCTTGAGTGGCATGACATGTCTGAAGCTCGAAGGGTGAGATTTGCTAAGATAAAATTGGTGGGTCAAGCTGGATTGTTTTGGACCAATGTTGAAACACAGCTAGAGAGAGCTGGTGAAGAACCAATCATCCATTGGGGTGAGATGAAAGAAAGGTTGAAGCAGAAATATCTACCATTATCCTATCAACAGAGTTTGTTAGATGAGTGGCAAACTCTTCGTAAGACAACATGCAAGTTGCTGAATATATTGCAAAATTTGAGGAATTCATGTTGCGATGTGACATAAGGGAAGATCGAAGGATGACTATTTCTCAGTTTAGATCAGGACTTCGTCCAGAGCTTCAAAGGGAATTAATTCCTCATATTGTGAATACTTTAGAGAGGGTTTTTCAGATGGTACAAGAATTAGAGAAGTATTTAAAGTTGTCCAATGTAGTCAAGCAAACTGATTCTCAAAGATCTGGTTTTCATGTTGACACATCTGTGACTCCAAGTTCTACGACTTCAACATCTACGACTAATTTAGTAAAAAATGCCAAGGGAAAAGGAATGCTAGTTGATACACGTGGTGGTGGAACGCAAAGATGTTACAGATGCTAGGGTTTTGGACACTTTGCTTTCCAATGCCCAACGAAGGAGGCAACAAGAAATCTGCGTGCACACATCAACGAACAAGCTGACAATCAAGGCAAATGCGAGGAAGATATTTATGAACCCCAACAACCTGATGAAGATTGTGGAATCGACTTTGAAGTCCCTCATCCAACATTAGCAGTAGTAAGGTGTACTTCGGCTCAACCTAGGAAGGAAACTGTGGATTGGCGTAGGACTTCCATTTTCCACACTTACATCAAGTCTGGAGATAAAGATTGTAAGGTGGTCATAGATAATGGGAGTTGTATCAATGTGGTGTCAATGCTAACTGTTTCGCGTCTTGGTTTGTCACCCGAGAAGCATCTTGTGCCATACAAAGTAGCATGGATTGACAATACATCTTCTATCCCTGTTACCCAATGATGTCACGTTCCTATACAGTTTTCAACTTACAAAGATCATGTTTGGTGTGATGTGGTGGATATGGATGTGAGTCATATTCTCTTGGGAAGACCATGGATCTACGATTACAATGTTACCATCTTGGGTCAAGAAAATATGTCTGTTCATCCATAAAGGAAAGAAGATCACGATGAAGCCACTTCAACCCAAGCTCGTGAATCAATCTATACCAAACAAAGAGGAGCTAGACAAAGTAGGTAAAACCAAAGTTCTACATATCATTACGCTTAAAGAATGTAAGGAAGATGCAGAAGTTCCTAGTCAAGTGGAAGTTAAACCAGATTCTCGTAGTACTCGGATTACAAAGGAGGACCTGCCGCACATTGATCCCGACGTTTTCGAATGTTATTACAGCTTTATCTCGCCGGAGTCGAGATCTTTTCAGCCAGGGTAATTGATGCAGACATCATTAGTTAGTTTCCTGATTTATTAGTTTTCCAGATTTCACTAGGATTTTGGTTTCCAGAGTTTTAGTAGGATTTGATTTAAGTTTCCTAGTTTATTTTACTTAGTTCCTTGGTGGATTAGGATTTCTGTTTTAGTGAGGGATTTTTATTCTATTGTCTCTAGGTTTTAGTTTGCTATAACTACCCCCCATGTAGTTCTTTAAAATGGAGATTTGAGATATTAAGAAAAGATTACTTTCCAGAGATTGGTGACTCCTGGGTGTGAAGCCAAAACTCTTTCGGTGTGAAGCCAAAACTCTTTCGGTGTGAAGCCAAAACTCTTTTGGCGTGAAGCCAAGGCGTCTTTTACCACCTATTTTCTGTTTTTCCATTGTTTTCGCTTCCGCTAAACTACCTAAATACTCAATTCACCCGTGTCCTACATCACAGATGCTCATCACTATAAATGAATCACAACCAGTGAAGAGAGTGAAGACCTTATTTGTGAAAATTTCAGTACAACTGACCTATATCATAGACTAGTCTTCAGACAAAAAAGAAAAAATAGACTAGTGATCTCAACCAATTAAGTACAGGACTTCCTATCAGTAACTAGTGCAAGACTGTCTATTATGTACTCTCATTACAGAAATAGTCTCTTAATCGTGAGAGAGTAAGTGACTCCCATTTGACCACTGAGTAAGTCCTTTCAAGATCATTACCTCAATATCTTGGTTAGCTAGGGAAGGGTTACGACAAAATAACTTCTCAAGATAGAATCTGTCCTTTATAATGAGAATGGAGTTGATATCCCTTCGAAACAATCATATAAACATGATTTCAAAGGCATCACTAAAATGCTTAAGGCCATGGTTCAAATATAATAAAGATGTAGCCATGGCTCAAAGATAATAAAGATGTAAGTACAGCTGATAGACAGTACAATCTACTTTCTTCCAATAGAATTTACAGAGATACGATGGTGGATCAGACGCATAATTAAGCTTAGGGCTTCAAATAAATTCTCTAATATGAAAGTCACTATTAATATTATATAGGTGAACACATATTAGCTTATTGAACTTTGTTATCCTATCAAGAGCTTGATTAGAAATGACATTCATTTATAGAAAACAAGAAATGGGAAAATCCTTGTGATCCTACTCCTAACCTATACATGAAATAAGGGCAAAATGGAAATATTAAATATTAATGAAATAAGTGCGCCCATGTGTGAAGCTGGATGGTGCTATACTCAACATGTAAGGATTGGACTAGGATGAGATCCTAGTGTGACTAAATGTTATATGAGAGATGAGATAGGAGGGATCCACTATGTGTCTTGACGCCTAGAGTAGGCACCTCTTCATCACATGGTGATCAGCCCTATTGGGATTCCAAATCCTCTACATGAAGACTTATGTGCCTAGATTCTTGGCACGGTATCCTATATATCTTACATCAGATTCCAGGAGCAAAATTGTAGTAGGAAGCTCTACCTCTGCATGATATCTAGGCACAGGGATCACATGATCACACTTGCACCTAGACTTTGGGTGCAGGCTCCAACACAGAAAAGGGCTATTAGGCTTTTTTATGCCCACAAAATATTTACAGATAACTTCTCCTGTACACTTCATGAAGGGCATATGCGCAAAAATTCACTTGGAGGAGCACACAGGCACATCCATTGTAGCCATTCGGATCCAGCAAAATAGGGATACCTTGGAGGGGTTCCACAAAATCTTCCCCGGTCAGACAATGCATTAGATATTTACCTAAAGAGGTAGGTCCTTGAGCAGGTCTTACGTTAGCCCCAAGACATTGGTCTCTAACCAAAAAAGAAAATGCTTGAGTTTGAGAAGCGTCTGGTCCAGTGGGTCCATAAACACACTAGGATGGGCAATATTACTCAACCAAACAATAAAACTGAACTCCGTGCCTATGAATTTGTTACTGAGGAATATCTGCAGCAGAAGATCCTGAATTTGAGACTTTCTACGCCAAAAATATTCTTATAAATCAAGGTACTTGTGCTTGGATGGCGACTCAAAATGTCCAAGTCTTTGGGTGGAACCATATTATATTTCATTTTGACCTACAATTCTTGATATGCATTTGAATAAATCGCTCAAAACAGAGAAACAAAAATTTCCGCAACAACCAAAGTCAAGCTAAGTTTCTAAATTATAGACTCATTTCACATCCAAACTGTTAACTAAGATAACAGACTAGTTAATTAAGAGAAATCTCCAGTTGGATAAAAAAAAATAGGGAGGAAAATGATTTCATTCCTAAGGTTTTCAATCATTTTATATCATCTTTCTACTTCTCTAAACTTACATACAGTCTACGATATCAAATTTGAAATAAATAATAACAACTATGTGATATCAACTGTAAGAAGATAAGTCTGTCATAATCATCGTTGTTATCTTGTTTAAGCCATATCTAAAATCCAAATAAACAACAGATACCCTCAATTGTAATAAAACAAAAGATTAACTAGCTATAACTCAAAAAACTGAAAAAGAAGTTTGTAGTAGGCATACCAAGCTTTTGGCAAATTATCCCAGATATTAGATGAAAGAGACACAGTCATGAGCATAGGTCGGCTGAGCTGTATCAAAGCTTGATTGTCACCCACAAGCGAAGACATGGCAACTGTGTCAGCAGCTTTCAGGTATTCAACCAGCAAGTAGATCCCATAACCCACCATGGCCAGCCCCACTAGGGTCAGAACAAAGTTCAATAGCTTCAATAGGCACTCCCAGCACCCTCTGCAGGCCATCTTCAACAAAGTTCTTGGACCCTTCAATTTCCAAATTCAAATCAAATGGGTCTCTTCTATTTCATCAATTAGCCCACTACCTTCAACAAAAGACCCACATTTAGCCCCCAAGATCAATAACACAAACATACAATTCTGGCTACTAACTTTCAGAAGTTTGCAACTAATCTGGTAATTGACGTATTAAGCTCTGTTTGGTTGCTGGGAAGTGTACTCAAACCTTTTAAACGACATCAATAATTGTCTAAGATCAGGGTCATAAATAAAGGAAAATTATTAATTTTTTTTAAAATTTATAAAAACCAACCCCCGCCACGAATTCAGCTGAAGCTTATGAAATTTTTGGCTTGGTTGACTTCTAATTCTTTTTTACCAATAGCAAATCTGAAATGAGACCCATATTTCAATTTTCCCTCAACTTCCTCAGCAACCATTCAAGTCTCCTAGAAAACTCAACTACCTCAATTTCCTAACCTAATCAACTATGATTTTCCAAACAACACACACTGAAAATACAATCGATGAAGCTAAATGCAATATCAGATTTATAAAATCTAGCATAGATCGGAAGATGAGCAAAATTCGAATTAGGCTTACAGATTAGCGCGGATGATTACGAGAGCTAATCGGATTTCGAGCTTTATCGGATTCTAAATTCGGATAGAGGAAGAGGAACAGAGACGAAGCGAAAAGGAGAGGAGCACCTGTATTTTTTGCCTTTTGTCTACTTGCCAGCTTGGCATTTTTGATTTGTCCCCATCCTCCTTTTTGCTTTGTCACCGTTTACTATTTTGGAATGACGTTAATGACCTTGTTTCTGCATTTCTATTTATGCGTATATCTCTTAAGGATAGTCTGGTCAAATCCAGTAGCTATGAGTTTTCGGAGAGAAAATGCCGTGCCGACATACGACATCGTTTAACCTGTCTCTGTCCAGAATCGTCTGCTTTGCCATGTCTGTTCACCTTTGGGAAAAGAAAAAAAACAAGAGAGAGAAAAACATTTTAGACTTATAAGTCAACAGAACAAAAAAATGACCCCAAAAAAAAGAATTTATTATGCAAAAATTAAACTGTAATTTAAGTCTTCTTTAATAATACGTTTGTTTAATATGACTTGTTATGTAATTTTGATCTCGACTTTTGTTTTTGTAATTTGCTAAGATTATCTTCAGTTATAGGGCTAAATGTAGTTCATGAATAAATTGCATTTTCATGTTCTTGTAGTTGAATTCAAACAAACTTGATTGCCTCAATTCAGTACGCCTTCAAATTATAGTCAAATTTTATATTACCTCTTGAAATTTAAAGTGATTTTATCCTTAAAATCGATATTTTGCATCGCACTTTATTTCATGTCATTAAGTACATTGATATGTCGGTTCAAAATGCTTAAATGACCCATAGAACCCGTTATTTTATTCAAATGTATGCGACAAAAGTGTAATGTATGCGAAAAAGTTGTGGCCTCCAGTGCTTTCGCTGTATTAAAATTAAATATGTTAATGTCTCACAACACATTCCGACTTAGAAGTTAAAAAAATTGTAGAAGAATCTGTGGAGTTGCACTACAAAATAAACAATAATACCTAACCGTCGTGGTTCAAGACATCAACAAGTCAAAATAACATTGGTCAAGTTTTTTTATACGATTTGGTTCATACCTGCCACTCTACACTTGCTTTTTATTTCTTATAAAAATAAAAATAAAATTACTTGTTTTTTATTTTATTTTCAGTACCAACGTGGTATTTTGTACGCTGCACATTATTTATCAACTTAATTACTGTTTTGTCCCTTTGCTTTCAATCAAATTTCACACCTTATGCTGTTTCATAAATTCTGTCAAGAAATTCTTTATGTATTCTAGCGTGGCAATGGTAAGAGTTCAATTTTTTTATTAATATAATTTTTTTAACAATCCAAATCATCTATTTTCAAATCTTCATTCATAGATCATAATTACAAAAGATCATGTAAATTGAAAATCATTAAGGCATCTAATTGAGAGCAACAAAATAGAAGAATACAGTGCTTCAAGAAAATACTATAATAAAAACCATCTAACTGAGTTGTCAAATGGTTTTAGATTCAAGTAATTTTTTGTAGAAATGATCTTTGAGGGAATATCCAAAAACTAGACGATTCAAATTATTGAAATATAATGCATGGTGTGAGCTTGGATTATGCAAAGGCTTGGGCTGAATATTTTTTTTTTTAAGTGGGGGCAAGAATTGGGCAAAAATTCAAATGGGGTGGATTGTAAGACCTGTGAGCTTGGGAAGCAAAACCAATAAGCAATCCCACATTACTCAGGGAGGGAAACATAAAGTGCCTTTTATGTATGGACACTTCTCTTCCTAGCAAGAGACCTTTTGAGCAAGATAACATTACATTGAGCCCAAGAACAAAACCTTAAAAGGGGGACCAAAGCGGACAATATCTTGCTAGTAGAGTAGGGTACATCTTGGAGAAGCTCCAAAATACTCCATGGGGCAGAGCATTTCTTGTTGACAGCATCAATGACCATTTCAGAGTCATATTCAATTATGATATTGCGCCAACCATGATGAAGTACATGAACTAAACCATCCCTCAAAGCAAGGCACTCATAGTAGATATGTTGAACCCCTAGGTACCTACCTATAGTAGATATGTTGAACTTGGAGGACATTACTAATATTATTCTTGACAATATTAGTAACTCGAGGAGAGAAGTAAAGGGTGGACTGATGGAAATTAATTTGTAGGCCAGAGGCATTAGCAAAACAGGCCAGAACATTTTGTTTTGGCAAAAATAAGGCAATCATAAGCAAAGACAAGATTGAAAATACGGAGACCTCCAGGGGAAGATAAAATTCCAATATGATTTTTAGGATTGGAAGACAAAGAATTAAGGTGTCTAATGAGACAGAGGCGGACCTATTAAGGCGTAAGGAGGTGCATGCACCTCCCCTTGCCAGAGAAATCATTGTTGGTGCTTCAAATTGCCCTTTTGCTTAACTGGTGTACAGATTACCTTATTTTTATTTTCAACATTTAAGTAAATGTCTTTGTTCTTTTACTTTTATTTATTTTTATATTACTCAATTTACTTAAGTTTACAATGTAAATAAGGAAGTACCCTCATTTAGATTCAAATAAAAATACTATAAAATTAAATTTTCACCAAATCAAATATATGAAAATTCGGTTTTAGTGCAAAATACGATTTAGGCTAAAAATGATGGCTCATTAAGTCAATATATACTTCATAATAAAATCCCATAAAATCAAGTTTTCTTATTTGATGTGTAAGTAATAAAAGCCGCCAAAAATTATCTTGAGAAAATGATTTTTCCGAAAACCATTTTCATACTTAGTCAATATATTGCACCTCCGCTAAAAAATTTCTGAGTCCGTCAGTGTAATGAGAGGTTCCATGTAAATGATGAAGAAATATGGGGATAAAGGATCCCCTTGTCGAATACCCCTAGTGGAGCAGAAAAAACCTTTGGCAGAGCCATTAATGAGTAGGGAATAAGATATAGTATTTGTGCAATCCATCTATTACATAAACTCATTCTTTGTAGGCTTATTTACTGTAATTCCCCTTGAAACTACGATCAAATTTCATATTGTCCCCAAAACTTAAAGTGGCCCATTTATCATAACTTGACCGTGGTTTGGTGACCCACTTTGCTCTGTTATTAACTTCATCCAAAACTCTGTTAAAATTGATGACGTGACAAGAGTATTTTCGTAGTTTCATACACATACATCATTATCCACTAATTGAGAAGTGACGTGGCAAGTGGAGCCCACCTCCACACACATAAAAATATAATTAGATGTTCTAATTATTAAAACTAATTAAAATAATTAAAATAAAAAACACAAAATAAAATTAGATCCCAGCCGCCCAACCTCCATTCCCACGCCCTTCGTCTCCTGCAAATACCTTGAAAGAAAGAAACTCATTCCACCCCTATCTCAGCCTCCCAAGCTCTCATCCCCATCTCAACCTCAACACCCAATTTCAAATCTGGGTTATTTGAAACCCAGCCCCCCTTCCCCAACCTCTCTCTCTCTCTCTCTCTCGCACAGATTAGCAGCTTCAAGCCCATCCCCATCATCATTACCCGCGTACCCATCTCCTACCCATCGGAAACCAGAGCCCTGCTTTGTGAGACCTTGTTACAAATTTGGAGGCCTTTGGTTTCCCCTGCCTCCCTTCGTCAAACCATCTTCTGGGTATTCATGGATTTTGATCCATTTCTGTTGTATGGCGGATTGGTTGTGTTGGGGTATGGGCTGTGGATGATTGGATCTAGTTAGGGAAAACGAAAATTATGGCTGTAGGGAGAGAAAGTTGGGGCTGTGGGGTGGGAAGCAAAAGGAGATGCGATGCTTTTGTTTTCTTACTAATAATTTAATTTTTAATTTATTTTCTTTTTCTTTTGGCTTTTTGAATTTTTATTGTTGCTCTTATTTTTTGGAATTTGTTTGATTTGTTTATTGCTTATGTGGAGCCCACATCAGCATAAAAATAACTCATGTATACAAAATTACTTAAACACCCCTGCCACATCATCAATTTTAACAGAGTTTTGGATGGAGTTGACGTCATGAGGTAAAGTGGTCACCAAACCATGGTCAAGCGGGGTAAATGGACCACTTTAAGTTTTAGGGGGTAATGTGAGATTTGACCAAAGTTTTAAGGGGCACTATAGTAAATAAGCTTTCTTTGTATAATTCTGGTCAAGCATATCATATGCTTTCTCAAGATCAATCTTAAGAGCCATAGTTCCAATGGAATCTTTCTTACGTTTAATGTATAAGGATGTTATCAAAATTTGATCTGCCATGAGCAGAAGAACCATGATTTTTAGAGATGTATTAGATAATAGAGGTTTAATATGATTGATGATGATTTTAGCAATTATTTTATAAGAAACATGGTACAAACTACTAGGTCTAAATTGGTGAACCCACTCATGAGAATTAACTTTAGGAATAAGAGCAATATTTGTATGGTTTAAAGGCTTGAGTGACGGTTGATTGGCAAAGAAATCTCGGATTGAGGCTTTACTGATAGGCTTAGTTTCTTCCCAACAGTTTTGATGGAAAGTAGCATGTATGCATTCAGGGTCAGGAGCTTTCAAAGGACTAATACGCCTCAGAGTTTGGTCAATCTTCAAGTCAGAGATATGACTTAAGAGGGTATCATTATCTTCATGTGAGATCCAAGGGTCCAAAAGTTTAAAAAACCTTGAAGAAACCAAAACATAGTTAAGATTATGGCTTTATTAATTTTTTTTTATTTAAGAGTAGGAGCTACCCACACTAGTAATTAGCTTGGTCCGCCCCTACCTACAAGAGTGTTATTTGAGGGATCCTCAACTGAAGCTTTTTGTGTATATATATATATATATATATATAATCCATTTCTATTTAGTGATCTTTCAAATAATTTTTTTGGCTAAAATGTAGCAATGGTCTGTGAACTAAGACCCGACTTTACTTTTCGTCCCTCAACTACAAAAATTATTATGATCATCCTTCAATTAGATATCGTGTTGCCCTACTCGTCCTTTTCGTCAATTCTGTTTGTTTTTCTGTAAAAATTGATCACATGTGATGCACGTGATATTTTTTAAGGGCAAATAAGACTTTTACCCAGCTACTTACCCTCACTACTTCTCAGCCTAAACGCACGCCACCCCTTTTCTTACCTTACCAACCCGGCCTTTGAATATGAGAACTAAACACTAATGTCCAAACAGAACACAGCCAAACAAAAAAATTCAAAGATGCAAAAGAGAAATTCACATAGTAAGAACTCATCCAAACAACAACAATTCAACTAAACACTATTGTGGTTATATTATTGACTGTTGCTAAGAATGGGAGGGTGAGGGAGGTCGTCGTACATGACTTACGAAATATTGCTTGTGGATATGACCAGTTGTTGCTTGGATATCTTGCTAGTGTGCAGTATCCTGGACTGTATTCATTATGTATTGTCTGGTCATCGAGCATTGTGAGTATGTAGTGACGTTCGGGTAACTCTTCACCACTGTTTTACTTTATAATTGGAGCATGCCCGTGCTTTAAGAAATTGATTTAATTTAATTGTGTTTATTTTAAAGTTATAATGGTTTTTACTCGTTCGGGGCAACCCTTGAAGGGGAGCAATGTCATACGTGTTGCTTACTCCTACAACTGCATTTTCTTATGTATGCGATCATAAGGAGTTAGCATGCGAGATGACATGGCAGTGGTAACACTAAAATGTGTTTTGTTTTGTGTAACTATGATCTCATTGTGATGTGACTCGTATTAAATGAAAATTAAGTTTCGATTATTTTAACCTATCACATGATTTTTCGTTTCCGCAATGTTTTCAACAAATTGTTTACTAACTAAAACGCCTTACTTTCTATTGAGAACGTGGTGTTGTAAAATTTAGGTTTACCAAGTTAATCAAATTTTAATGCTCACAAGTATATGAATCAAAAGATAGTATAGCTAAGTAAGCACAAATATCGTCCCATAGAGATTGATTTAATTCTTAATATTCCTACCAATTAAACTGAAACTAATTGTAAATTGAGAAACTTTAATGGGTGAAATTGTTTTGAATTTGTAATTGAAAAAACTAAAATTAAAGAAAGCAATTAAAAACTAAATACAAAAACGCACAACACAAGAGAAATAAGAAAACCAAGAGAGAAAGACACTAGACCATTCAATTTCACCTTAACCAAAACTACCCCATCCATAAGCATACCAATTCCAAGTAATTTCCCTTATTGATCCTAAACTATTCAATGGTCATGGCATCTGGTTTTTACATGCAATCCTCTGGGGCATCTAGATGAATTCTACACATAAATACCCATTAAGCTCTATGGAAATTATGTAGTGATCACACAAAACTTAATTGCATGGCATCTACAATTAGTCATTCATGGTATCAATTGCAATAAGCAAAACTCAAGTTAAGTATGGCATCTACTCTAATTTGCATCACACTAATTCAACTTAGATGGTGATCAAGCATTCAAGCCAAATTAAACATTAAACACAACAAAAGATACTCAATAAAAATAAAAAAACTTGAAATTAATATTAATTAATTGAATATCCATGATTATGCTATATCGTAGCCCTAACTAAGAAAATTAGTTCCTCATAGTCATGGTAATGAAAATTCCCCTAAAGTCACTTGGCAAGACCCCCACGTCAACTTCAACTCCAAACCATCCCATGTGATGACCTTCCTTGTTTTGCTCCACTGCCCACAACTTATCTTTGGCTTGAACTTCTTGTATGCATATGCTTTTGACAAACAAAAAAAAAAATTATGCCTTTGCCTAATTTGTCTTGTTTTTGCTTCACAAGAACTACTATAGCCACCCAAAGCGCCATTTTTCTTCTTTTCATGCCTAAAGATTAAAACAATATAATTTAGTGCATCTAACCATTTCAATCATACAAAATCTAAGGAATATATTATTAAAAAAATATATACAAATATAAACATATCACGTGGCACTGTTATGTGCTTGATTTCAGGGCGTGACAAAAAATACAACTGATATGACAATAGGATAAACGATGCTAGTGAAAGTAGAGTTGAGGGACTAAAACAATTATTTTTGAAGTCAATGATCAAACTGCTATGTGAATCAAGCACAAGTTCAAGAACTATTAATCCTGAAAATCCATTTCAAAATGAGTCAAGTCAAGTGTCTTGTTGATTCTCAAAACTAGATGACCAGTAGTGGCCCAACTTAAGGATGAGGTGTGATCTGATCTGCCTTCAGCAAGCACTTCCTTTTGCCAGGCTGAGGGTGATCTACAAAAAGAAAAAGGGAAGAGCAGTAGGTAAGACCTAAGGCACCGGTGTGGTACCAGCCTAAGGCCCTCCGATGCTAAAGTTTGCTAAATGAGAGAGGAGTTAGCTATTGACAAAGCACATACATAAGTGTCAAATAAGTGTTACCTTGTACCTTAGGAGTAAAGGGCTCTATTTATAGAGGTTTAGGATGTCATCTTGGTGTAAACTTTCTATGTGGGACTCGTGGGAATAGCTTGAGAGGCTGCCATGTGTCATACTGAATATATCAATGAGGAACTTGAGAGATTCTTACAAGATATCTTTTGGGAGACTGAATCGGCAGGGGTTGCCGAGGGCACCTGCCAACTGTCGATCGTGAGCCTGCGCGGTTAGGCTGGCTAAAGCACAATTGGTAGGCGGTGCCAATGACATCGACCAATTGCAAAGCTGGGTTGGCCAATGTGGGCTTATGGGCCCTGATTGGCAAAGAATTGGTAGGTGGTGTCGAGGGGCGACTACCGATTGTAAGGTTGGGTTGGCTAGCGTGGGTTCTTGGGCACTTAGTGTTATGTTCTTGCCATGTGTCATGTCATGAGAGGCCGGTCAGATATGGTATAAACATGTCTTGTGAGAGAAATCCTTATATAACGGGAATAACACTTTTTACTATCCTGACCAATAACGCAATGACATGTGGGAATAGCAAAATACTGTTATTCCAAATAGAAGTAAGTTTTTCGGCTAGAGTTGACCTTTACTATTTAGAAAAATAGTGTGAATATATATATATATATATATATATATATATATATATATATATATGAGGTAGATCCAACTTCCAGGTGGTGAACTTATGGATTATCCCAAATCCTAATTATCTTCTAAAATATCAAACGGGTCCACACCCCAATGACTTGGTCCCCCTCCATCACCCACAACCATGATCCTTCCTTATAATTGATGAGAACAGCAGAACCTTTCTAAAGAGCCAAAAAGAAAGGCAGCTGGCACAGTACAAATGGGTCACTGTTCATCAGCAGCTCTGTTAGCGATGGTGGCGTTGACCCTGTTGACCACAACTCACGGCATCAACAACAGCAGCGGCGGCAGGGCCACGTGGTGCGACGGCCTCTCCGACCCATCATGCCTCATTGCAAACAGCGACGTGGACGGCATGGAGTTCCTGATGGAGTCGGAAATCAGCAGAAGGATCTTGGCCGGACGTCTAAGTTTAGCCAGAGCGGCACTGGATCCCAGCAAAGCGGCGTCGTGTGATCGGAGGGGTTTCCCTCCTTGCCATCCCGACTCCAACAGAAATCCCCCGGCGCCCAGTTGCGAAAAGACAAGGTACAATCGCGAGTGCTACCGCAATTGACGACCCAAACGACGTAATTTCATCTTCTGCCAAACTTGGGTGCGTCTTGTGTGTGCTAGGTTTGGTGGTTGTAAGTAGTAAGTACAGAATAAAGGTTCAATTGATATGGTGTGTTCATTGTATCAATGAAATTGTTGTAAGTGTGTATTGATTCTCTTGTGTTGTGTTCATGTTTATTGTCAATGATTTGGGGTTCAGATTCTGTGTAGTGTTTCTTGTTCCATCTGCAAAGAAAATAAATGAGAAAGATTAAAAAAATGGCCATTGATGGAGTGTGTCTGTGTTGAGTGGGTATGCATTGCAATTTGCAAGGATAGTGAAATCCTAACCAGCCTTTATTAAATACTAAACTCTGTTTTGTCTATTTGGCTCTCTTACAAAATTATATCCATTCCATCAAATTACTATTAAAAAAATGTTTCCTATAGCAATGTGGACTGTAGGAAGACCGGGCGGAGGAGGGGGATGAGCAGGGGAATCGAGGGTGGTGGGCCGATCTCCATGGGCTCATGTGGTGGCTGGTCGGACAGCTATAGGGGATGGTGACTAATAGAAGGGATAGGTCACTTGTGAGTTTTTGAAGTCAGTCAATTGGGATTTTAGATGATTTTAAAACACTTTGAAAATTCTGGTGTGGCTCTAAAATACATACACTACTGGACAAGTAAGCTACAGCTTTTGTTCTCCATGGGGTCCACTGGATTTCACTGGCTTCAGCCAACACCATACAATTGTGAACTTGGTTGCAATGCTCTGGCCGGGCTTCGCCATTTGGAGCCCAATCTGGTTCCATTGGAGATGGGTTTTTGAGGTGGGTTGCTATACTTTACAGTCTCCATTGGGCCCTGCCCTAAAAGTCCAGCCACCCCTAAAGGATTTCATAACACAAATTTTTTTTTTCTCGGTTGTAGAAGATGAACAACATTTCTCCGTCTTTCAAGACACTTTTTTTTTTCATTTTTTTTTTCAGTTCAAATCAATTGTACTTGTTGGGTTTTTTCTTTCTTTTAACATGATTTTATTGTTTCTTGATGATAATTTTCTTGTCATTAGTGTTGGGGTTTTGCTTTAAAGAGAGTAGTTAGAGCATCTCTAACAGACTATCCATCCTCTCATTCCTATCTACTTTGGCTAAAAAAAAGGAAAATCCTCCTCCAGCAGACTCCCTACTTAGCTCTCTATTTTGGAGAACCAACTTTTGGCTCTCTACATGTAGCAAGGAGGAGAGAGAATTTGGCTAGGATGAGAGAGAAAAAAGAAGAGAGAGAGATAGAGACATTTGGAAGGTTGGTGGGGTTGGGTTCTACTTTTTTTTAAAATAAATATATTGGATTTGCAAGAGAAAGAGGAAGAAAGAGAAAGAGAAAATAATAATAAAATATTTCAAATTAGCCAAAATAAAGAACATTACTGGAGGAAACACTTTTTAAGTGGTTTGCTATAATAGCTTTCTAACCATTTTAGCTAGAATTTAGCTAAAATTTAGAGACTCTCTGTTTGGGCCTAATTTGACACAGAGCCCAAGGAAAACAAAAGCCCATGACAATTTTGGACAGCCACCTTCATTCCCAAATTAGGCAAAACACACACTCAAATTGACGAGGCAGAAGGATGAGACAAAAACAAAACCAGACAGTTCAGGACCCAAATTATAATCAAGGGCCCACATCTAAAAGAAGCCCAACTCAGGAGGTATCTAAGAATGCAAAACTTGGGCCTCGGAGAAATAGAGAAAAGAAAGGAATCAGTTCATGGTTCAACTCGAATTTGGGTTTGCCATTATTAAAAGAAAGAAAACCAAAACAGGAACAGACCCACGTGATGTTCCTGACTTAGAAAAGTCAATATTTTCAATTGGGATTAACAAAAGCAGACGGCTAGGAGAAGACTTCTCTGAATCTCTGCCATCAAAAGATCAGATCCTTTTTACATATTTAGAAATAATATTTTTCTCCAAAGAGGGTGATTCTCCCAAGAGATAAGCAGACCATGTTCTCAAAAGGAGATAAGCCGGAGGACAGGGAGTTGTTCAAATGGAAGATCAAACTAACCATCACAGTTTGAAAAATATAGGGAAGTGATCTTAAGAACTGACTATTGAGAGCTTATCTACCAGAAATTGATCAAAACCCCCTTTCTTTACAATTAAAAATGAAAGATCTTTTTAAAGAAAATTGCCGCCCATTATTTAAAAGAATTACCCTACTCCAGATAACATCTCTTATAAATACAAGAAGGAGTAAACAGGGCAAACACAACAATCAATCCAACACTCAAGTCATCAATCAAATAAACAACTCAAAATCAACCAGAAGCTCACTTGAATTCCAAGTGAAAACCAACTTTAGATCAGAATTCCCAAGGTTTAGACTTAGAAAATAAGTCATTCAAAACGAGATTTCTTTCATTACAAATTTGGTTCAGCAAAAAACCAAGACAGGTAGAGCTTGAGCTTTTCCCAAACATGAAAACCTTAACAAATTTTACAGTGCAGTCTCTAGCCCATGAAGTCCTCGAGAACGACCATACGCCTTACAGGTGAAGAAGCTGCGATTCGCCACTCGAAGCCTCACAAAAGCTTGAAGTGTATTAAAGCTCGCCAAAATTAACCTTTGGTATCGATCTACTGAAGCTTAGCGGTGAAGTTGTTAATCGATCCACCAGATATTTCAGTCTAGCCGGATCGAACCTCATATCCAGGCAGAAATGGAGTTCAATTGTCCTTTCTTCTTTCTAGCTTGGATATTTATGTTTATAGTTTTGTAAAGGCGATTCTGCCTAAGACAGCTTAAATTCCATTAACCATTCTGGCCAGAACAACCTCTTTATACTGAGATAAATTGTTAAAGTCATCACCAGTCTGAGGCAAGACAAGAATTTACTTGGGAGATATTCCTCACCCAAATTCACAATCGCTTGTTTATGGAAATCAGTAACTTGGGGTGCAAGTTATCTATTCTAGAATAAGTCTGCTAGAATCTTCATTGCTAGCAGTGGCACGCTCATACAACAAAGAAAGCTGACTTGCTGACCAGTCAATGGTTCACAAGGCAGTGGGGAACTTTGCCCTTCCACCACATGAGTGATCACAAAACGGGTGAACACTCTCCTGGAGATGCTCTTAGCTGATTAGATTACTTTGTCATTAGTTACTCTTGTAAGTAATTAGTTAGAGTTGTTGTAACAGCTTGTACATGTGGCTTTATCTATTGTATAAAGTAGATAGGTGTTAAATACTCTTCTGTAATCTTTTCTTAATTAATTAATGAGAATCACAATTTCCTTTATGCTATCATATGCCTTTTCGATCCTCTCTAATTTTTCTTCCAACCCGTGATTTTCACAGCAACCAAGCTTTTCTCATCAACCAAACAGTTTCTTCCGCTCCAGTTCTCTGATTTCCATGGCTTCTGAGACCAATTCTTCTTCTTCTGCACCTTCTCTCTCTCACATCACTTTCAATCCCTGCTTTTGCGAATGTTATTGTTCAAAACATTGCAGGCATGATCCCGATCAAACTTCAAGCTAGCAATTATTGTTGTGGAATAATCTTTTTCTTCATATTCTTCGCAAATACAAGCTCCTTGGCCTTCTCACCGGTGCTGATATGCGGCCATCGAGGAAAATTGTTAATGCTGCTAGTTGCACTTTTGATAATCTCGCCTTCGATCTGTGGTATGATAAGGATCAATTGCTCATGATCTGGATCATCTCCACTCTCTCGATGGATTTGCTATCTCATACAGTCGGCATTGAGTATTCTCGTGATCTCTGGGAGTGTTGGAAAAATGTTTTGTTGGAGTCTCTCGTGCAAATGTTCATCATCTTCGTCAGTGTCTTCAAAATCTTGTCAAGGGGGGTTTGTCTATGGTTTCCTATCCGCAATAGATGAAAGAAATTATCGATGGCTTTGGCGATGCTGGTCAACCTCTAACTGATGATGATTTGGTGGCTTACATTCTTGTTGGTCTCTCTGAAGAGTACGATTCCTTCGTCACTTATATTGAAACTCATCGGGAGAAAGTTTCCTTTGATGAACTTCTCGGTCGTACGTGAAGTTGCTCTTCTGAAGTGCAAACTTCGATCCAATTCATCTGGACCTCTGAACCGTTTCATGCTTATGCCTCCACTCCTCGTTCTTCACAGCACTTTCCTCACACGCGTGGTTCCAACAACTCTAACTTTCAGCATCGAGGTATTCCTCCCACTCGTGGTCTACTTCAGTCACCGCCTTCCAATTTTGCCCTAAATTTTTCTTCTCCTCCACAATTTGGTGCGCAAGGGTTTCACAGCCCTAATTTTTCTCCAAATTCGAGCCATGGGGGGTGAATTCCAATTCATGAGGTTCTTCGTTCAATTCTGCTAGTTTTTCTTCTAGCCTTGTTCTTGTATGTCAGTCCTGCAACAAGAAAGGTCATGCCGCTAACACTTGTCACAAATTGGGCCGTTAGCTCAATGCTTCCTGCAGTTCTTCATCTTCTGGGCCATTTACTAGATACTATGCTAATCCACAATCTGCTGCTACCTCTTCTTATTGGATTGTTGACTTTGGCGCTACTGCTTATGTGACTGCTGCCAATCAGCACCTACAGAATTCTTCTCCATACACCGGCTCTGACTCTTTGCAAGTTGGTAATGGTAATTGCTTACCAATTTCTCACATTGGTTTCACCCACATATACACTCCTTCTATTTTTACTTTAAAGGATGTGTTACATGTTCCCTCTATTAAACACAATTTGTTATCAGCAAATAAGTTTCTTCGCGACAACTCTTGTTCACTAACGCTCTATCCTGAGTCCTTCACAATTAAAGACTTAGCTACGAAGAGGATGCTCTTCCAAGGTCTCAGTGAGGATGGTGTCTATCGACTTCTTGCTGGTATTGCAGCTTCTTTTTCCTCAAGCCCTTCAACTGCTTTTCTGGTTAATAAATGTGATATCTTCACTTGGCACAGGAGGTTGGGTCATCGTCACTTTTCTCTTTTTTGTAATATTGTTAGTGACAATCATCTACCTGTTAGTGGTGACTTGTCTAAGTCCTTAATATGTTCTGATTGTATGGTTGGGAAAGCTCATAAGCTTCCTTTTGTTAGTTCTGCACATAAGTCTACCAAGCCTTTGGAGCCTGTGCATTCGGATGTCTGGGTCCCAGTCCCACTGTTTCAGCTCTTGGTTATAAGTACTATGTTTTGTTTTTGGATGATTACACTAAATATGGCTTGTTGTATCATTTGAAATATAAATAAGATGTGCTTGCTACTTTTAAAGTGTTTAAGACCACGTTAGAAAACTTGTTGAACTCTAGGATCAAGATTTTGAAGAGTGATTCGGGTGGTGAATACTTAAGTACTGTTTTTCAAGATTTTTTAAACACAGAGGGTATTGTGCATCAGCTGAGTTGTTCACACACCTGTGAACAAAATGGTAGTGCCAAACGAAAGCACTTGCATATTGTTGAGCTTGCTAGGACATTGTTTACTTCTTCTTTCGTTCCACATCGTTTTTGGGTAGATGTTTTTCAATTGGTTACCGTTTACTTCTTTTACACCGTCTCCTTGGGAATTGTACACACATTCCAAATTATAATACTTTGAAGGTGTTTGGTTTTCTATGTTTTCCTTGGTTACAACCATGTAGTTCTTCAAAGTTAGATCCTAAAAGCAAGCCTTGTGTCTTTCTTGGATATAGCTGAAATCATTCTGGTTATAGATGTCTGGATATTTTTACTGGCAAGCTTTTTATTTCCAGGCATGTTCTTTTTAATGAAACATCTTTTCCTTTTGCAACCCAAGCTTCCCCAGTTTCATCTTCTCTTGTCTCTACTTCTTCAGTTCCTATTTCTCTTACTTTTTCTTTCTCGATTTCTCATACTTCTCCTTCCTATTCACAATCTCCTAGTTCCATTTCCCCTTCTTCTGAATATGTTCATTCCTTACCTTTTCAGGAACCAATCCTTCATTCTTTCCTTTCTTAAGAATCTGTAGTTCCTTCTTCTCCTAATCGTCATCCTATGGTTACTTGATCAAAAAATGGAATTTTTAAGCCCAAGGCTCTCTCTGCAACTAAGCACCCTATTCCTACTTCTGTTCAATCTACTGCTTTAATTCCTCATACTCCTCAGACTTATTAGCAAGCAGCAACCCACAAAGTTTGGATTGATGCCATGGCCTCTGAAATTGCTGCTCTTCAAAAGACTCAGACATGGACCCTGGTACCTCCCAATCCCTCTTATAATTTAGTGGGTTGTAAGTTTTGGAACCAAATTTAAATCTGATGGGTCTGTTGATAAGTTCAAAGCTCGATTGGTTGCTAAAAGGTATAATCAACAAGAAGGTATTGATTTTCATGAAACTTTTAGCCTCGTGGCACAGCTTGTTACTATTTTCCTTTTGTTATCCTTACCTGTGCAATATGATTGGTTCATCAATCAACTTGATATCAGTAATGCTTTTCTGCATGGGTTCTTGAAGGATAATGTGTATATGAGCCAACCACCAGGTTTTTCACGATCCCTCCAAGCCTGATTTTGTTTGCAAGTTGAATAGGAGTTTGTATGGTCTTAAGCAGGCGCCCCCAGCTTGGTATGAGGAGCTCTTTAAAGCACTTATTTCTCTAGGTTTCAAATCATCACAAGTTGATTCCTCCTTGTTTATCAAGAGTGGCCTTCTTTAATCCTAGTTTTGGTTGATGTCGACAACATTATTGTGACTGGGAACAATAATGTAGCATGTCAAGCTCTTATTCAGCAACTCAGTGAGAAATTTCCTGTCAAAGACTTAGGCATTTTGCATTATTTTCTTGGGTTAGAGGTTAAACACACTGCTTGTGGTTTATTCTTGTCTCAAACTAAGTATGCTTGTGATCTTCTCCAACGAACTGATTTTCTTGGTGCCAAACCATGTGCCACTCCCTTGGGGTCCTACAAAATAGACAATTCTGGAATGTTGCTTTCTAATCCTACTTTATATAGATCTACCGTTGGTGCTCTTCAATACTTGACATGGACACGGCCTGATTTGTCCTTTGATGTTAATTTGGTATGTCAACATCTTCACCAACCTCGCACTAATCATTTAGGTGCTGTAAAGAGAATCCTTAGATATCCTAAAGGTTCTCTTGATATGGGAATCTGTTTTCGCAAAGGCCCCCTTGTAATGCAGCCCTATTATGATGCAAATTGGGCATGATGCCCCTTAGATTGTCGATCTACTAGTGGTTGGTGTGTTTTTCTTGGTTCAAATTTAATTTCTTGGCCTGCCAAGAAGCAACCAATAGTTTCTCGCAGTTCTACTAAATCTGAGTACATAGGTACTGCCATGACTGCTGTTGAACTTGTTTACATTGCTAAGTTGTTTAAAGATATTGATTTTTAGCTTCCTTCTGCTCCGTTACTTTGGTGTGATAATCAATCTGCCCTTCATTTAGCTTCTAATCCTGTTTTTAGTGCTCGCACAAAACATATTGAGGTTGATTATCATTTCATTAGGGAGTTGGTTCAACATGGTATTCTTCATTTAAAGTTTGTTGACACTACTAATCAACTCGCATATATCTTTACAAAATCTCTTCCTTGTACCCAACATGCTTATCTTCGTTCCAAGCTTACAATGTGCAATCCCCACTTCAGCTTGCGGGGGGCTAAAGAGAGTAGTTAGCTGATTAGATTAGTTTGTCATTAGTTACACTTGTAAGTAATTAGTTTGAGCTATTGTAACAGCTTGTACAGGTGGCTTTATCTATTGTATAGAATAGAGATGTGTTAAATACTCTTCTGTAATCTTTTCCCAACTGATTAATGAGAATCACAATTTCCTTTATGCTTCTTATTAGGTTTTAGGTTGGGTTCAGGATTTATACTTGGTAAAATTCCTACACCAGTTTTTGTAAACTTTTTATTTTCCTGAGTAATTCAATTTTATCATGGTGCGAAGAAAAGTTAAAGAATTTTCCTTATCAACACATAACATTGTTTATACTAGATTTTTTTGTACATTGTTCGCTTCATAGAAAAGATTATCCTCTAAAATCCAAATTGGCTACACAACCCCTAAGTTGTCATATTTTATTTTATAATCGTTTTAATATTTTAAACAAATAGAGTATTCTAATTAAATATAATAGCGATTAAATTGCCGATGCGGTTTGCCCAGCGAAAAGGACCTTGACTTGTAGACCATGATCTCATGTTAAGAAAAAGCGTTTAAATTAAAAATACACATACTAAATTAGTTAAATGAGTACAACAAAGAGATCATTTCGGTATTTAAACACTAGATTATCATAGATGGAATTATATAGAGCCCTAACAAAAAAACCTCTAAAGCCACTCCACCATCTAATTTTTTTGGTTGGAACCCTCGAGTTTGTGATAGTTTACAAATACGTACACACCCCACTCAAGTGAACTTTACAAATTACTTGGAATCCTCCGTAATTTGTTGTACATAAAATGTTTATCCCAATTAATTGTCACTAGGTCTGGTTTAGTGAAACAAGAGGTTAATTCGTAGATTAGTGATCTTATATACAAAGCCCTATAACACCGTAACAGTGTGTGTGAGAAAAACCCTTCTATACGTAAAATTGTTACGGTCATGAGCAATAATTCTAAGTCCTTTGGAAAGACCCAAAGTTTATAAACAAATAAGAAGCAAATTAATAAAAAAAAACATAAAGAAAAATGAAGTTAGTAACTTTTATTTTTAAAAAAACAAACGAAGGGATCCAGGTGTAGCTAGTGCACCACTGTTGTTGGTCTTGAATTGAATCGATATTGGCTAGTCGGGAATCTCGTGCTGACCTATACAAACAATCAATGTTTTGGCTCTTTATGCACAGGAATTTATAATTTGAAATTATTTTGTTAAAATGTATTATTTATTTAATCCACGTGGCGTCATATTATTGGATATGTGGGACTCACATATGTGCCACATCATCAACTTAACAGACTTTTTGACGAAATCTAACGGCAAAGACTATTTGTGAGGACGCTTAGTAACCTTAAGGACCATAAATGACAAAAAATAATAATAATAAAGGACGCAATCTGATAGTTTTGCAAACTTCAGGACGTTTTGTGATAATAAGCCATATATTGATTCATTTGAACAAATGCAAATTTTCCCCCAATTATTTCATAGTCTACGCTCTAGGATTTCCACGTTACTTTGGCATTCCTTCTCACCTAACTTGTTCACTCTGAGCACAAAAAGATTAAAAAGCAAAACCTATCTTTATACTTTGCCAATATATGTACACTTGTACAATTTTATACAAATAAAACGCACCCAAGAACTGCATTTGCAACATTATTGTCATTTCTATATTCATGTAAAATATAAAATTGTGACGTACGTACGTATGTACGTCAACAACTGTATGTATGTTACTAAACCTTATATATAATTAGACGTACGTATGTCAAAAAGCATAGCCATATTATTACTTTCTGAGTAAGCGAAGGTTTTTGGGGTGCTTTGTATGTAAGGAGTCATTTTCTCTTAACCGTAAATCATATACATTATAAATCAATAATAGCGTAAAAAGAAAAATTTATGGAGGGACCTTGCTGTGCTTTATAGCAAAACAGTGTTATCCCTATTATCAGTAAAAAAAAATTACTAGGGTTGACCTCTACTATTTAGAAAAATGGTGTGGAAAATAAAAATATGAGGTGGATACAACTTCCAAGTAGTAAACTTCTGATTATCTTCTAAAATATCAAACGGCCCAATAACAACTTGGTCCTCCTCGTTCACCCACACCCATGATCCTTATAATTGATGAGTGCAACAGCACCTTTCAAAAGAGCAAAAAAGAAAAGCTACTGGCACATACAAATGGGTCACTGTTCATCAGCAGCTCTGTTAGCGATGGTGGCGTTGACCCTGTTGACCACAACTCACGGCATCGACAACAGCAGTGGCGGTAGGGCCACGTTGTGCGACGGCCTCACCGACCCATCATGCCTCATTGCAAACAGCGACTTGGACGGCATGGAGTTCTTGATGGACTCGGAAATCAGCAGAAGGATCTTGGCCGGAAGTCCAAGTGTAGCCAGACAGGCACTGGATCTCAGCAAAGCGACGTCGTGTGATCGGAGGGGTTTCCCTCCTTGCCATCCCGGCTCCAACAGAAATCCCCCGGCGCCCAGTTGCGATAAGACAAGGTACAATCGCGCGTGCTACCGCAATTGACGACCCAAACGACGTAATTTCATCTTCTGCCAAATTTGGGTGCAACTTGTGTGTGCTAGGTTTGGTGGTTGTAAGTAGTAAGTACAGAATAAAGGTTCAATTGATATGGTGTGTTAACTGTATCAATGAAATTGTTGTAAGTGTGTATTGATTCCTTGTGTTGTGTTCATGTTTATGATTTGGAGATTCAATTGTTTTTACTTTTCTGTGTAACGAAGGATTTGAGAAGAAGAGCAAATAATTTGTCAATGATTTAGGGTTGAGATTCTGTGCAGTGTTTCTTGTTCCATCTGCCAAGAACATAAATGAGAAAGATTGAAAAAAAGGGCCAGTGGTGGTGTGTGTCTGTGTTTATGGGTATGCATTGCAAGGATAGTGAAATCCTAACCAGACTTTATTAAATACAAAACTCTGTTTTGTCTATTTGGCTCTCTTACCAAATTATATCCATTCCATCAAATTACTAGTTAAAAATATTTCCTTAATAGCAATGTGGGGAAGACCGAGCGGAGGAGGGGGATGATCAGGGGAAATCGAGGGTGGTGGGCCGATCTCCATAGCCTCATGGTGGCTGGTCGGACAGCTATGGTGGTTGGGGTGGTGACTGTAATAGGAGACGGGATAGGTTACTCGTGAGTTTTTGAAGTCAGTCAATTAGGATTTTAGATGATTTTAAAAGACTATAAAAATTCTGGCGTGGTGGCTCTAATACGTGCACTACCGGGCAAGTAATCTACAGCTCTTGTTCTGCATGGGGTCCACTGGGTTCATGGGATTCAACTAATTCCATACAATTGTGAACTTGGTTGCTATACTTTGTAGCCCTAAAGTGGTTCAGCCCCAATTAGAGTTTTCATTGGGCCCTACCCTAAAAGTCCAGCCACCCCAAGGATTTCATAACACAATATTTTTTGTATGGCTTAAGTGCTACAGTGCTTCCTGAAATATTGGTCAATTCCCACTAAATCCTCAAAGTTGAAGTGACCAACTTTGTCCTCTTGACCGATATTTTGCGTTTCACTTTGCCTCTCACCGTCAAGTCTATTAAAAATTCAGTTAAAAATGCTAGAGTGACACTAATGGGACCCACTATTTTGCTAACTAAGTGCTATATGTGTAAAAAAAAATTAAAAATTAAAAATTATCTTTTAAAAAAACTAAATTTAAATATTAAAAATAAAAATAATACTTTAAAACAAAAAAAACCCTATTCCCCTCCTCCAACCCCATTATCCCTTTCCAGTTGCCATCACCCCGACTCAAACCCTGATCTCTCTTCTCTTCCTATCGTCGACTCTCTCTCATCTTATCCCTCTCTTCCCATTTCTCTTTTTTAACGGAAAAAAAACCATTTCTCTTTCCTATCGGTGTTGCCCTCCACCACAACGTTGCCACCGCCATCATGTTAGCGAGATTCTAACTTAATTAGGAGGTTTATTTCCTAGTTTATTGGGACTATATTTCTTTCCTTTTGTACAGATATTGTGTAATTAGAATTTTATCCTTTTTCTTAGTTTGGCTCTACTAGGGTTACATCCTTGTATTATAAATACCTCCTTTTGGAGAATGAAATACAACCTGAAAATATTCTGCCTATATTGTTTGACTTGGCATCACAGCCAACTTTTATGGTGACCTGTGTGTTGTACCCACTCATGTTCTAGCCCTATATTTTTTTTCTACCTGTGCCGTGTGTGCCCTATTGGGTTTGTGACTTGTGCTGTAGTGTTCATGCCTCTACTGTGTTCGTGTCATTCTTGTCTTTGTGCATCTGCCGTATTTGTGCATTTGCTATGTTCTGCTATGTACTATGTCGAGTTCGTGCCTCTACTCTCTTCGTGCATCTGTTGTATTTGTGCCTCTGCTGTGTTTCGTTGTATACTCTGCCGTGATCCGTTGAGTTTCTGCTGCAGTCATGGGTGATAACTCCATTGTTGGTGTTGTTGCGGCTTCTTCTGCAAAATTGTGTGTTTCGACTCTATTCCAGTACTGGCTTCAATACTTGGATAATTGACACTGGTACTTCTGATCATATGACTTATGATGCTAAATTTTTTGATGAGTTGTCTAGTAACACCCGTGACCTATACATAACTAATGTTAATGGCCAGCCTTCACCAATTACTGGTGAGGGCACAATCTTTCTCATCCTACTCTGTCATTGTCTCGCGCATTATTAGTTCCTAATATCCATTGTAACTTGTTATCTGTTAGTCGATTACTTAATACACTTAATGCTTTTGCGTACACATTGCACTTTTCAGGATCTCAAGACTCACGAGACGATTGAGCATGGTAAACGGATAGGGGTTATATTAATTAGGAGGTTTATTTCCTAGTTTATTAGGACTATATTTCTTTCCTTTTGTACAGATATTATGTAATTAAGATTTTACATTTTTTCCTAGTTTGACCATACTAGGGTTACATCCTTGTATTATAAATACCTCCTTTTGGAAAATGAAATACAACCTGAAAATATTCTACCTATATTGTTTGACTCCTTATCCATCCTCTGTGCCCCCCCTCCCCTCCTCCATCATTGTCAGCATCTTTTCTCTCTCATTCTCGTCTCTCCCTCGCTTTCCCCATGAGTCATGCTGACAACAATGCAAGCGGCAACCTTGCAAACTTCCATATTAGAGCTCGCTGACATCAGATTTGGATATTAGCCTTTAATATTGCCGATGCGAAGAAAGAGGGAAAGAGAAGGAGAGAAGAGAAAGAAAGAGAGCCAGTGAGATTAGAAAGAGAGAGCAGGAGAGATGAGAGAGAAAGATAGGGGGAGTTGAGTACTCTCTTTTCAAGCAATATTTTAAAGCAAGAAAAAGAGAGAGTGAGTGAGAGAAAGAGTGAGAGTAGTCCGTTTGCTCTAGCTCCAAGTACTGCTACCAGATTTATAAATCGAATATCTTCTAAATAATACAACTTGAACAACAATGGACTAGTTTATAATAGCTAAACATAAACTAATCCTACTTTAGAAAAGAAAAAAGAAACAGGAAACTCAAAGATTAATCCTAGTTCGGGCAAGTTTTTTCTCTTGCGAGAGAGGAAGAGAGAGGAGCAGCGTTATTTTATTTTTAATAGTTAAATTAAGTTTTTTAAAAGACAATTTTTAATTTTTAATTTTTTTTCTTCATACATGGCACTTAGTTTAGCAAAATAGTGAGTCACATTGGTGCCACGTCAGCATTTGTAACGGAATTTTTAACGGATTTGATGGTGAGGGGCAAAATGAAACACAAAGCATCAACCAAGGGGGCAAAGTGGGTCACTTTAACTTTAAGGGGGTTTAGTGGGAATTGACCAATTTTCGGAGGCATTGTTGCACTTAAGCCTTTTTGTTTCTCGGTGGTAGGAGACGAACAACATTCCTCCATCTTTCAAGGTACTCATTTTTTTCACTTCAAATCAATTGAGCTTGTTGGATTTTTATTTTCTTTTTCCATGATTTTATTGTTTCTTGATGATAATTTTCTTGCCATTAGTGTTGGGGTTTTGCTTCTTATTAGGGTTTAGGTTGTATTCCGGATTTATACTTGGTAAAATTCCTACACAAGTTTTTGTAGACCTTTTATTTTCCTGAAAGATTCTATTTTATCATAGTGGTAAGAGAAGTTAAAGAATCAACACATAACATTGTTTATACTAGTTTTTGTACATTGTTTGCTTCATAGAAAAGATTATCCTCTAAAATCCTAATTGGCTACACAATCCCTAAGTTTTTATGTTTTATTTTATAACCGTTTTTATTATTACATAAATTTAATATTTTAAACAAATAGAGTATTCTAATTAATTATAATAGCGATTAAATTGCCGATGTGGTCTACCCAACAAAAAGAACCTTGACTTGCAAACCATGATCTTACGTCAAGAAAAAGTGTTTAAATTAAAATACACATACTAAATTAGCTAAATGAGTACAACAAAGAGATCATTTCGGTATTTAAACACTAAATTATCATAGATGGAGTTATGTAGGCCGCGCCCCACCCTCCTTATTTTTTTGGTTGGAACCCTCAAGTTTGTGATAATTTACAAATACATACACACCCCACTCAAATAAACTTTACAAATTACTTGGAATCCTCCGTAATTTGCTGTACATAAAATGTTTATCCTAATTAATTGTCATTGGATCTAGTTTAGTGAAAATGGCGTTAATTTGTAGATTAGTGATTTCATATACAAAGTTCTAAAACACCGTAACAGTGTGTGTCTATACGTAAAATTGTTGCCGTCATCAGCAATAATTCTAAGTCCTTTGGAAAGACCTAAAATTTATAAACAAATAAAAAGCAAATTAATAAAAAAAAAACATAAAGAAAAATGTAGTTCGTAACTTTTATTTAAAAAAAACCACAAACGAAGGGACTGCAGGTGTAGCTATAGTGCACCACTATTGTTGGTCTTGAATTGAATCGATATTGGCTAGTCATGAATCTCGTGTCGATCTATACAAACAACTAATGTTTTGGCACTTTATGCACAGGAATTTATATTTTTCTTCCACCAATAAGTGAATAATGCTATACACGTGTCAACCTGTAGTTTGTGTTTTAGAAAGAGATGTTCTCTCTCTCTCTCTCTCTCTCTCTATATATATATATATATATATATATATATATGCGCGCGCTTGAGGAATGCATGCAGCACAAGAAGAAGAAAAAAATAAGTCACTCAGGAGCAGCTCTGTCAGCTATGACGGTGATGATGGTGGTGATGGTCATGGCCCTGCTGTTGTGATGGTTCCATTGGAGATGAATTTTTGTGGTGGGTTGATATACTTTGCAGCCCTAAAGTAGTTGAGCCCCAATTAGAGTCTCCATTGGGCCCTGCCCTAAAAGTCCAGCCACCCCCAAGGATTTCATAACACAAATTTTTTTTTCTCGGTGGTAGAAGATGAACAGCATTTCTCCATCTTTCAGGGCACTCTTTTTTTTTTTTTTTTTTTTTTTTTCAAATCAATTGTACTTGTTGGGTATTTTTTTTTCCATGATTTTATTTTTCTTGATGATAATTTTCTTGCCATTAGTGTTGGGGGTTTTGGTAGGGTTTAGGATTTATACTTGGTAAAATTCCTACACCAGATTTTGTAGGTCTTTTATTTTCCTGAGTTTTTCTATTTTATCATAGTGCGGAGAAGTTAAAGAATTTTCCTTATCAACACATAACATTGTTTATACTAGGTTTTGTATATTGTTCGCTTCATAAAAGAGATTATCCTCTAAAATCCTAATTGGCTACACAACCTCTAAGTTTATTTTATTTTATAACCGTTTTTATTATTTCTTAACATAAATTTCATATTTTAAACAAACACAGTATTCTAATTAATTATAATAGTGATTAAATTTTCAATGAGGTCTACCCAACGAAAAGGCATTGACTTACAAAACATGATCTCATGTTAAGAAAAAATGATTAAATAAAAAATATACAAACTAAATTGGCTAAATGAGTACAACAATAAAGAAATCATTTTGCTATAGATCGCCCCCCTTCCCTCCCCACCACAAAAAAAAAACCCTGCTAAAGCCACTCCACCATTTTTTCTTTGGAACCCTCAATTTTGTGATAATTTGAACTTTACAAATTACTTGGAACCCTCAGTAATTTTTGTACTTAAATTGTTTATCTTAATTAATTGTTAATAGGTTTGGCCTAGTAAAAAAATGTTTACCCTCATATTCGAAGTCACATGACACTGAGACAGTTTGTGAGTAAACATCCTCCATCATCCTATCCTAACTTCGGTTAAAAAAATATCTCCTCGTTAGGTAGCTTTTTGTTGTGTTGTTCCCTAATACGTAAGACTGCTGCCGTCATCAGCAATAATTCTAAGTCCTTTGGAAAGACCTAAAGTTTGTAAACAAATAAAAAGCAAATTAATAAAAAGCATAAAGAAAAATGAAGTTAGTAACTTTTATTTATAAAAAAAACACAAACGAAGGGACCGCAGGTGTAGCTAGTGCACCACTGTTGGTCTTGAATTGAATCGATACAGTCGTGAATCTCGTGCTGATATATACAAACAATTACTGTTCTGTCTCTTTATGCACAGGAATTTGTGTTTTAGAAGAGTAAAGAGATTTTTTTTCTTCTTCTATATATATGTGTGTGCGCTTGAGGAGCGCATGCAGCACAAGAAGAAGGAAAAAATGAGTCACTCAGGAGCATCTCTGTCAGCTATGCAGGTGATGATTGTGGTGATGGTCATGGCCCTGCTGATCACCACAAGTCATTGCATTAACATCAGCGGTAGCATCGTCGGCGGCGGCGGCTACTCCTCCTCTTCGAGGTGTAATGGTCTCACTGGCACGGCATGTCGTATTGCATACTCCGAGTTGGACTTTGACTTGGAGTTCATGTTGGACTCAGAATTCAGCATAAGGATCCTCAAGGATGGCGATCCCAAAATCACTTATGAAGGATTGAAGAAAGGATCGGTGTCCTGCGGCCCCCCAGGAGTTGATAAATCTGACAGTTGCCACCAGAAGAAAAACAATATCGTCCCACCAGATTGCAAGCCCGAGGCCCCCACCAATAGGAATTGCTACCGCCATAATGAGAAAAAGGGTTCCAAAAGATGATAAATCTGTCAAGTGCCACCGTAACAAAAACAAAAAAGCCAAATCAGATTGCAAGGACCTCACCAATAAGCATTGCTACGACCATGATAATAAGTAAGCCAATTACTACTGGATGGATCCATGCATTAGATCGTGTGCAAGCTTATAAGTGGTGTTATTTTTCTGCTTTATAATTTCTGTGGGTACGTGGAGAGTTTGTATTGGTACGTTTCTGCATTTGGTTCTTCATTTTGTTTTATGTTTTCTTTTAAATAAAGAAGAGAGATTCGATTTAAAATTACTTCCACAGTGGGAGTTGGTTGGTTCTTCAAATATTTATTTTTGTGTGTAGTATATTAACCATTGAAGTATGGATTCTCTCCTTTTTTAGCTTTTAAATGTTAGAAAAAAAAAAAGAAAAAGAAAAAAAGAGAAAACATTAGAGATTGTGCAAACCAGTTTGGTTAGATACTCATCACATCTCGACTTAATAGACTGAGTCGTGAATCTCGTGGTCTATATATATACATATAACAGTTGGTGCTTTATATGTGACGAGTAAAACATATGCATTATTTAAGCAATAATTGCACAAAAAGAAAAGTTTATGGAGGGGCCTAGGTGTGCTTTGTATGAAGAGTAAAGAGCCAAGTACTCTTCTACATATAGTGGCTTTGAGGACTGCGTGCAGCAGAAAAAGAACAAAAAAACAAAAGATGAGTCACTCAGGAGAAGCTATGAAGCTGATGATGGTGATGATGGCCATGGCACTGCTCACCACAAGCCATGGAATTGGCATCCACATCAACACCAGCGTCATCACCGGTGGCCACTCTGCCTCCCGGTGCAACGGCCTTACCGACACGGCATGCCGGATTGCTCACTCGGAGTTGGACTTTGACTTGGAGTTCATATTGGACTCGGAATTCAGCATAAGGCTTCTCCAGACAAATGACCCTCATCTTTCTCAGGAGGCGTTAGTTTCAACGAATGCTGTGTCCTGTAACCAACTAGAGAATCCAAATGGCTGCCATGGCACGGCAAACAACACACCCATTCCAGACCACTGCAAGACGGAACCCACCAATAGGAGTTGCCACAAAATTCCCCCCCGTTAATCGGCCGCTACTACTACTACTACTACTACTACTGGTGTCTATTGTTTCTTTCTGCTTCTTAATATTTAGTGCCCTACTCAATCAGCGTCAGTTTAATTTCTGTGTACGTTTGTGTGCTTTTGATTCTCCCTCTTCTTTTTTTCTTTTTTTTTTGTTTTATTAAGGAAGTGGATTCCAACTTGGGATGTTTTGTATCATTTAGAAGAACTAGTTGGTTGGTTCTTCAAATATTTGTGTGCTGTAATCGTGTTAACCAATTTCAAGTCTATATGATTTACTCTCTTTTCATTGTCGGAAAAATAAAACATTACAATTTTTTTGTGTATCTGGTACAACCGTAAAAACCGGTTTGGGCTAGAAACTACGTGAGAATTATTAGAAGAGTACACTCTATATAAACGCCTTATGTACAATGAGCGCGAGAAATTAAGTGATATTTGATATTGACAGTCCCGATCTCTTAGACTACAGAAGTTCAAAAGATTGTGGTCACCCACTGTTGGATATTAAACCAATGGTTTAAAAAAGTTTCTTAAAAGGAGTGCAAAAATGTGTGAACCGTTGAATTTACATCCAATAGTGAGTGACCATATAAATCTCTTAGATCCTTGTAGTTCAAGAGATCAGTACTGTTGATATTGATTAGTCTTTCTTTCATATATGATTTCTCGATTCATTAGTTAACTTGCTTTAGGATTCTACATTACTTTAGCATATTTCTCTTTTTCCTGTTTTTCACTTTGTCAGACAACAGCAACAAAAGAAAAAGCAAAAGCTATCATATTGAGAGCGACTCTTGTACAACAATGTAGAAATAAACCACGTACAATAAAAAAAGAAAAAATGTCTACCTACCACTATTTACACCACGTACTTTATAAAAAAAGAAAAAAAAAAACCACGGACTTTTATGTTCATGAATTAATTGACAACGCCCACCAAACTTACCGAAAATGTCATGTAGAAATGTCTACCTATCATACTATTTACACCACAACAACTCTAAACACACGAACTCCTCTCCCTTCACATGTGAAATCCCCCACTGCGAATAGCGAGGCAACTGTGAATGATGATGACATTGGAGATCATGATGGCTCATGACTACCTTGAAAGAGTACCCTATTGATATCTACCATGCAGTTGAGGAGAAACACTTGTGTAAAATGGGGATAACATTGTTTTACCATATCGAACATAACAAGTTTTTCACACACAAAACCTATTTACAACATAACAAAGAGACTTTTAACTTCTTATAAATCACAAAACTGCAATTGATTTTTCAAAACAAGCCCAACCTCAAAACCTCATTAAAAAAAACCCAAAACACTCAATAGGCATCAAAGTAATTAAATAATCAAAATTAAATTCAATAGAGCCAGCTGTCATTTTTTGAGTTTGTTTATAGAACCTACTATCACAGAGTCATTTATGCAAGAGTTTGATTTCATGTATGGTCCCGTAGTTTGAGCACTTATTGATACTTATTTACATGCTTTTGAAAGTATCTGGAAGCTTTAGTGAATCTTAGGTAAATGCCTCATGTCCATTGATACTGAACTATGGTTTATTATTAAACACATAACTATCTGGAAGAGTTTGATTTCATTTATGGTCCCGGAGTTTTAACATTTATTGATACCGATTTACATATTTTTTGGTCGTGAACGGCACCATGCTTTCAATGCTTAACTCGAAGTTTCGGATCCATCTTTTGTTGAAGGTTGATGTCCTAGATATCCTCTGGGGTTTGGGATTTTCATAACCTGAAGCCCTTGTTTGAAGGAGAACGAGTTTGGGGGAATCATGCAAGGGGTTTTCTACACAAATTTGCAATGGTTGCAATGAATTTGAAAAGATCGAGGGAATCTTGAAACCATGACTATGTGTCAGTAAGAGAATCTTGAAACAATCACTATGTCTCTGTAAAGTCTCAACCAACGAATATCTATGTAAAGAATATTGAAACAAATTGTCTCCCCACCGACAATGAATTAAACAAAAATTGTGAGCACTATTACGAAATGAACGCTTCTAATCCGGAAGTTAGTGATCGAACTGTGATTGAACTCTAGGTTTGATAGCAGTGTAAAACGAAATAATAAGCTACACGTAAGCATGATCGGGCATTAACATTAAAACAGTAAGCATGATTGGACATTCACATTTAACACTAACCCAGATCGGGCATTCACATTTAAACACTAACCTAGATCGGGCATACACATTTAAGCACTAACCCAGATCTGGCATTAACAAAAACAAACAACTGCTAAGGAATTGCGTACGGATTGATATAGCTATCACCAGTCATTATCGTTGCCTTTTGCTGGTTGGTGGCCTTGCTCTGTTGGGTGTGCACCGCTGGAGATGATTTCCTACGCAGTAGATGGGATTATGGTGTCCCAATCAATATCTTTGTGGACATCTGCAGCGAACCGTCAGAATTTCTCAAAACCTTGGTTGAAAGCTATAGGCATTGCCTGGCCTTGGTTGTCGCCTCCTTTGTGGAAGCTCAAAGATTCATACGTAGCATCCTCCTCTGTCATATGCAAATGCTTTACTGTGTTCTCTGCTTCTCTTTTCGATAACGGGCTTTGTTAACTTGCCGAGTCAAATAAGCCAACTTTTGCTCAGCTCCGACACACTTTGGAGTCCAATAATGGACCAAGGAAGAGTTATGTTCCAGTTTGTTCTTATATCATTTATTTCCACAGCGAGATCATCGGAGTCCCCCTCACTTGCTGAGGAGGTTGGAAGAGACAGCGGTGGTGGTGGGGACCTTGGATAATCGGGGCATATTCCCATGAGCCATCTGAGTCCCCTAATTCGCTTTGCCGCTTGAACTGGCGGACATGTTGACAAAATCGTCAGATTGGGGGATTTGGCAAAAGGTTTGTATGCAAACAAGACGACTGGAAAGAAGAAAAGAGAGATGAAAGGCATGAGTAGCCCATAGGCATAAAACAACGTTTATATATTATGTAAGGAGGTTTTCCATTTTTTTTTCTCCTTTTGTCGCATCACTTTAATATATATATATATATTTAAAAAGTAATCAGAGTATTTAATTTAGTTAATCACAGAAGCCTCACATGATTAGTAAAAATGTTAGCACACACTTGAATTTTGATTTATCAAGTTTGAATGAGTTCGTAGCAATTTGCGAATTTTTTCCCCATTTTTGTATATTTAGTTACGAATTTTGTAAGAAAATAGCAATATTCATTTAAATTCACATGGAAAGGAAGGATGTGGCAATGGCCACTGGCATACACGTGTGCACCTACTGAAGAGGGATGCAGTCAGCTGTTGCCATGTGTGTTATTTCTTTATGTTTTAAATTTTGTAATGCAAAATGATTTTTAAAAATGGTAATAAATAGGAGAAAAATCGGAAAATTGCCTGGAAAATTGCTTACAACTCCTTGTGCCGTTACAAAACTGGGGGAATCTATAAATCATCTAAAGTGATTATGAAAACTTAATTTCGTACTTAATTTCATTTGATGTGACAATATAGAGTGTACACTCCATCTTTGGAATATGGTGATAACTTGCTTTCCTTTGAACTGTAACATTATATTTTGCAAAAATTAGAAGTGTACTTCCCTAGTGTTCATTATCTAATTTATAAAAACACAAGTAACAGTTTCATTTGCTTCATATATAATTGTTCGGAAAAATATTTCTATATTTTCTCCTTTCAATTGACAGACACAATATGGTTCTTGTTATTTCATTGCTAAAATTATATATTTGAAACCAATAAGCAAACCTCTAAAATGCCAAGTTACGAACATAATTAGCTACCATATAAGTGATCAAATAAATGCTCAAACCACAAAACTCACCCAATTAATTAAAAAATGGGGAAACAAAAGCAGACTTCCAAATAAATTTATTCAGCACTGTATTTACTAATATATTTTTTTGCATAGCGGCATTATTTTATTCAAATGACCCAAAATGGAAACACACAAGAGCATTTACCTCATATATAAATATGCTATGAACATACAGAGTATCGACTAAGTTTTATATTTTATATTAGTAGATTATATTGTATACAAATCTTAAGCCACAGTACTTATTTATTTAGTTAACTTCCAACATATATATAAACATTGTTATATTGTCTTCTAAGTATGTATTATATATATTCATTATGTTGTCTTACTGCTCTTTTTTCTTTTCAACATAATAGTTATATAATTACTTTTTTCTTCCCTAATGGGGCGGGCCATGGAAATGGCATACCCACCCCCAATTCAACCCATTGCCATCCCTAAACGAACGAGATAAAGCCAAACCCTCCATTACTTGATTACTATGCGACATAAATACCTGGATTATCAACAAATCCACCTCTGTTGTTTCTATTTCATGCCTTTTAGGCGTTATAAAATAACACAAAGAAATATGTGATCAGAAAATAATATAAACAAACTTCATAAAAGCACAACAATTTATGTAGACAGAAGTACGCTTAAAAAATTGAAAATAGTTTCTCCATTTGCTTACAGTTGTCCTTCACATCTTACAGTTGGATACATTACCTAAGAACTATGAACACTTCAAACCACAGTTTTTACACCTTCAAGAGCCCACACAAAATGCCAAAAAACGTACTCAAAACGAACCACACATTTGTTCTGAACAAAATACTGACAACCCCCAAAATGAACTTTATCCAGGGACGATTTACTCCATGGCGATCTCGTCCCAATTGTATTTTAGGACAACACATCTTGCAAACTCGCGAAACAGGTTAAACCCTTTGCGTGCTTCTGCTTCCCTCATCTGCACAGACTCATTCAAGTACTGAACCTTGAACACCTTTTCCTTTCGCAAGCCAAACCCTTACTTTCATTCTTTGGACTGATCGAAGGTGGAATTTCGCTTTCTTTTTCTCCTTCCCCAATGTTTCTTCATACCATCTTAGATGTATCTTCATCATACCTCATCTTGCCAATCTGAGCTACATCATCGTGGTCCTTATATGAAAAGTTTATGGATTTCGCAGCTCCATCAGCAACATCTTCAGCTTTATTATTCCTCTGTGACAAAGGTTCTGCATTTTTACTAGAGTTGTTATAAGTATGGGGGGGATTTTTGTAGGGGAACCCATTCTGAGTTTAGGCTTGTTTGGAGCAAGTGGAGGTGCAATGAGAGGTAAAATACTCTTACATTGGTATTTATAGAGCAGTCCCCATTTTCATTTTACCTGCCAAAATGCCAATGTTGACTTCGAGTGGGGGGCTGCAACTTTAATTATCTTGAGAACTGGTGATGTCATATTTGCATTATTTGTATCATATACGATATTTTAATATTATTTACCCCTTGTATTTAGTATCATATTTGCGAAGATGAAACTGTTGAGTTGGTCATGTTCAAATATAAGTTACCTTCACAACTTGTGATGTGATATTTGTATTATAAGTACCACAAGCACATTTTTTTGTTTTTTTACTGGTGATATGAGTTCATATTTAGTATCATATTTTAGAAGATGAAATTGTTTACTTGCTCGTGTTCAATTCAGATTACCTTCATAACTGTTGATGTCATAAAACACTGTTGTCATTTTCTTTACTGTTAATGGTGCGTTCATATTTAGTATCATATTTTAGAAGATGAAATTGTTTACTTGCTCATGTTAAATTCAGATTACCTTCATAACTGGTGATGTCATAAACACTGCTTTCATTTTCTGTACCGTTAATCGTGCATTGATATGATATTTTGTTTCATACTTGGCTATTAAATTATTCACATGCAACGGATTTTACCTCCATAAGTAGCGATGTGATATTTGCATAATCATTATCATAAAAAGTATATTTAATTTTTTGACTGCTTACGCTGATTAGTAGTATTATAAAGGCGAACACGCACGAGGTGTACCTAGGCATGAAGCCGCGAGAATACCAATTTACCGCCTAAACCTGGATCATCGAGGTGTGTGAACTGTCCTTTCAATCACACCGATTGGGAAACGAAGCCAATAATACATGATCTAAACCAAATGTTGTCTTCGTCCATAGTTTAGGTGACGACGGTTCGTTCCAATATATACCTTTCTTCCTTATTTGTCCAGACACACCGTTCATTATTCATTCACATACCTTTTGCACTCCCTCTTCTCCAACAACCCAGATGGACATCCCAGCCGAAGCATGATTTAAGGTGCTGTTTTTGGTTGCAAAGCACTCCTCTGAAGATCTGTACAGCATGGCGGGGACATGCAAGTTATTTGAAGAAATGCTGAATGATCCTGAGGTTTGGCAAACCGTGTCTGTAGAGAAGTACCAGTGGCATCCTGAATGGTACGGGTTTGATCAAGAGAAACTTGTTGAGTTCTTGCAAAAGTGCAAGGAACACAACAATCTAGAAATCATTTACAAAGAAGCTGTAACTCAATTCTTCATATTCAAAGATGATGAGGCTGTCAACAACTTCCAGGTGGCGGCTAAGGTAGGGCATATGGAATCCTCCTACATTGTTGGCTTGCTAGGGCTGGTGAACCCTTCGGAGGGCGAAGAAGATGCGATGAAATGGTTGTGCCATCTAAGCAAAACGAAGAAAATTGACATGCAAGCACGCAGGGCATCATTTTTTAATCGACTAATGAGGTATACCATTTCCGGCGTGGTGACTCCTCCAACTCTTGCAAAGTTTACAGCTGACAGAAATTTTATTCTTACCTGCGTTAACTGTGAGGGTAATTAGGAGTGGTATTTCAAATTCCAATGGGACCGGGAGGCGACTCTGTGACACGGTATCTACCTAGAACTGCGTGAACCACGCAAATGGAAGAGGGAGCTGTATCGCTGAGCGCAAACTCTGTAGGGAGACCTGTTGGATTTAATAAATTAAATATCCATCGTATGATATGGGTATTAAAGTGTGTTTTGGGTTTTGTTTGTTTTTATTTACAGGGGAAGTTTACCTTCTGTTTAATGTTTTTAATTCAAGGTCTGTTTTATGGTAATGTTGTAGACGTTTGTGGTTTTAAGTCCTGTTTATGATTTGAAGGTCTGTTTTTGTAATCGGTGCACTTTTAAGATCCAATTTTAGTACAAGTTTGTAGACGTTTGTGTTCCATAGACCTTTGTAGCTTGCGTGCATATGTTTTGGATGGTTTTGGGTCCTATGGTTTGACTATGTGTTCTGAAATGGGGAATTGCTGATTCCTATTCCCGAAGCAGTCATTCGTTGAAGATGACATACACCAAAATGCCAGGGAGGTTGCGTGTTGTCAACGCATGAGGGATTATCCTTTCAGTCAGACCGGGTCTGAGCCATCCTTGATCTTCTAAGATACTCTGGTGATTCTTTAATTACGTTTTCACTTTCCCAACATTTCCTGATTTGTCCTGCATTTGAAAATATATTTCAAAGATAAAAAATAGTTTAAAAAAGAAATCTGAAATTCTATTTTCACTAACATAATGATTTAAATATCGAATTTAAGGGGGGAAATAAGTGTTGGGTTTTTCCCCTTCACATTCGGAATTTGTCATGCAATGTTTACGATTGTTGCAGCAACAACAAAAATACAAAATTCCTTGAGAAGTATAAATCAAAAACTTCTTGAGAAGTGATTTAAATAGCGTATTTAACCAAAAACTCCTTGAGAAGTATAAGTCAAAACTCCTGACGGAGTATTCATCCGGATGCATATTTAGGAATCCCCACCCCCTTTTTCTGAATTTTCCTGTATTTTTTATAATTTTTGAAAAAAGGAATAAAATACACACGAAATGCCAAGTAGCGGAGTGGGGAGCAGAACTCACATCCGCGATTCCCATTCTACCACACGCCCCTTTTCAAATGTTTTATTCATTTTCAAATAAATATTCATTTAAAAATCGAATTGAAGGGGGAAAAATTCCATAAAAAATCCTCCGCACTCGTGACGACATTTCCTTTCATGAAATATCCGGAAAAAGGCCACGTCATATAAATATCCATACAGAATTAATGTAATCGAACAAATAAGAGTATAGGGTTTGAAAAGTGTAATAGTGTTTTCATTTGCATCATCCAACACTAGGGTTTGTTCTCTAATTTTATTTTTCCCTCCGTTGTTCTACTTTCAGTACGAAGTATTCATCCAGATACATACTTAGGAATTTTCCCCCTTTTTTTTCTGAATTTTCCTGTATTTTTTACGATTTTCTGAAGAAAAAAAAAGGAATAAAATACACACGGAATGCCAAGTGGTGGAGCCGAGTGGGAACAGAGACTACGACACGCGCGCATTCCCATGCCGCCACACGCCCCTTCTCAAATTATTTATTCATTTCCAAATAAATATTCATTTTAAAAATCGAATTGGAGGGGGAAAAATTCCAGAAAAAATCCTCCACACTCGTGACGAAATTTCCTTCCATGAAATATCTGGAAAAAGGCCGCATCATATAAATATCCATACGGAATTAATGTGATCGAACAAATAAGAGTATAGGGTTTGAAAAGTGTACTAGTGTTTTCATTTGCATCATCCAACACTAGGGTTTGTTCCCCAATTTTATTTTTCCCTCACACCAAAATCCGTTATTCTACTTTCAGTATGAAGTATTCATCCCGATACATACTTAGGAATTTTCCCCCCTTTTTTTTCAATTTTCCTGTATTGTTTACAATTTTCTGAAAAAAAAAAAGGAATAAAATACACACGGAATGCCAAGTGGCGGAGCCGGAGTGGGGAGCAGCAAACCTGGTGACACGCGGCACATTCCCATGCCGCCACACGCCCCTATTTAAATTTTTTATTCATTTTCAAATAAATATTAATTTAAAAAAAGAATTGAATGGGGAAAAATTCCAGAAAAAATTCTCCGACTGTGATTTACATTTCCTTCCATGAAATATCCAGAAAAAGGCCGCGTCATATAAATATTCATACGGAATTAATGTGATCGAACAAATAAGAGTATAGGGTTTGAAAAGTGTACTAGTATTTTCATTTGCACCATCCAACACTAGGGTTTGTTCCCTAATTTTATTTTTCTCTCATGCCAAAATCCGTTATTCTACTTTCAGTACGAAGTATTCATCCCGATACATACTTAGGAAATTTCCCCCCTTTTTTATGAAATTTCCTGTATTTTTTACGATTTTCTAAAAAAAGAAAAAAAGGAATAAAATACCAACGGAATGCCAAGTGGCTGGAGTGGGGAGCCGCAGACCTCAAATGACACACGGCGATTCCCATGCCGCCACACGCCCCTTTTCCTTTTAATTTTTGTCTTGCTTATATTTTCATTTGATAAACGCCTTTAAGGCTACGGTTTAGGGTAAAAAAATTATTAAAAATTCCCCACAGCAATGCTTTTTATTTTACCGCTCATGTATTAGGGTTAAAAATATAAAAAAAATTCAACTTTGGAATTTCCTACTCAGGAATTGTCGGGACCAAAAAAGGCTAATTCAAACTTCAAACTCCATATATGTTTCGACCAAATAATAAAATCCAATTCCTTTTCAGAATTGGAGGAAAATAATTTGGGGGTTTTGACCAAATATTTGGATGGGTATAATTCTTCTGTTTTCTTCATTTTCAACTCCGGGCAAAGCGATGTCGATTTCTTCATCAAACACTGAAGCAAAGAGGTGTCGGCACCTGCAATGCTGAGATGGTGAAGCTAATTTCCAAATCCAAAAGGAATCTGGGCAGACCGTATTGGAAATGCTTCACAACATATGTAAGTATAATCTTCCCAAATCTCGTATGTAAAACCGAATAAGCTGTATATAATAAACACTAATCCCAAACTGAAACTGCTCCAGATAAAAGAATATGGTCTAACATTGTAATCCCAGACTGAAAAATGTAGTTTTGTTTTGTTTTGTTTTGTTTTTTAATAGGGAGCTACAAGGTGTAGTGGCTATGAATGGGTGACAGCAGCCAACACCCCAAATGAATCTGACATTCAAAACCAGGTGGATGTGAAGGAACTTAAGGCATATGTGAAATAATCAGATATCAAGTAAACACGCAACGGTCGCTTTTAATTTGAGTCGTGTTTGTGTTAACCGTTAAGTTAACGGGTTGACACGATACACCCGCTAACTTAACCGTGAAAATTATCGACCCAAACATGACCCGTTACAATTCGAAAAAACCGCACGACCCATTAAGAATAAAAAGAAGAAAAAAAAAAAAAAAACTATCGCCAATGCTAATTCTTCTTTCCTAAACTTTTCTTCCCTCTTTTCCTCTTCATTTCAGTCTCTCCTCCCCCCAGACAAAAAAACTTCTCTCTCTCACAAATATCTTACAAAATTGGTCCTCTCTCTCTCTCTCTCTCTCTCTCTCTCTCTCTCTCTCTCTCACCACTTTCACAGTCACTATCATTCAATCCAACCTTAAAACCCAACAACAACAGCAAAAACATAGGAATAAAGAAAATTGACTGAGAGATAAAGGCTTAGGCCGAGAGAGATGGGGAACTACATGAAGAAATCTAAAATCTCAGGTGACGTCGCCATGATGGAGGTCTCCGTTTCACCAATCTTCTCTTGGGGTTGACAGATGTCTGATTCCCAACAATATGTGTTGAGGGTTTCGTACAGCTTGTATTTGAACAAAATACAAAAAATAATTCTTTAATTTTAAGTGAAAAGGGGGAGTTGGATCATAAAGAAGACTTTGTTCCTTAAAAAACAAGAAAACTACCTTTTCAAAACCATACTAAAATAGAAAGGGGAAAGATGCGCTAAAGCATGCGAAGAAAGCTCTTCAAGCTTCCCTTTTATTATTATAGAAAAATTTGTTTTGTAACTCGTGAATATAAGGTCTGTTACCAAAAAAATTGCCCACCCGGTTAAATTAACTTTGCAAGTTCATATACTACACTACACCCACCCAGTTAAAAACTTTGTAAATTATAATATCTCCTAATGAATCACAGCTACCAATATCCCTGCAACAACTGTACAGCGAGCTTCAATCGATAGAAGGCATGGCGTCATGGGAAATCTTGGCCAGGTCTACATTCAAGGTCAGAAACTCGCAGTATTTGAGGATGCACATCCCATAGTCGCCCCTGAAACATAGCGAAGAAGATGTGATTCATTGTACAACAAATCCATTTCATAAGACAATGTGGTTAGGTGGAATATTACTCACCTGCCTACTTGTTGGGGTGCATCCATGATGCAAATAACTGCCACTCAGTTTTCAGAAGTAGACCGTCGCTAATATATCCAGATTCCTTTAACAACTGGGGCAGCATTTTCACCACCGGCTGCACGGCCCGTTGGATGGCTTGAGTTCTGTACAGATCTACTTTTGAATCATGTGCCCTTATCTCACACTCTTTTAAATCGACAACAAGTAAGATCTAGTGCTTCTGCCTTTGGAGGTTGAAGGGCAAACAAACGCGATTCACAGACGACTATGATTTAACCCACTTAGGCCCTTTGACCATTTCCAGTAGACCCTTGCTGTGTTGCATGTCCTTATTTCCCACATACGCCTTCATTTGCTTGTAATCCAAGGCAACACATTTCTGCATAGTGGCACACGAGTTATGCATCATAACAGATGCCTAATTTGAAAATAAACAATGCTTAAGAAATAATACAAACCTGAAAAGTGGTGTCCAGTATCGTCCAGTTAGAACCTACCTAGTTGCCAGACCTCTCGTGCCGCTCTCGTAGCAAAAGGAAGGCCATGTCTATGTTCTACATTTACACATTTGTTTCCATTATTAAATCAATAAATCACTACATAGCATGGGCATTTCGACAAAATTCCAAATCAATCAATGCTTACCGAGTCATCCAACCAACCATCCTTGGTCAGCAATCGAACAAAGAAGTTATGCGAACCTTCCATACCATCTTCTCCACATAACCGCACATGTGAACTATATTTGTGAATCATTATTAGTATCAATTCCGTTTCACCATTCACTCAATAACTAATCATAATAAACCATTTACATTTCACTAAGGAGGGGCAGTGGGAACTTACTTTTCTTCTTGTCCCCATTCCCAGCAATATTTTCGCAACCTCCAAAAGGGAATCACGAGGAACAGGCCTGAGGGGTCAGCAATTGTGTCCTCCGAAATATTGGGAATCTCCAGACATATCCATGGAGTTTCCCTCACCACTGCCCTTCACCTCTTTATCGCAGGGCCAAGAATCTCACTCTTTGCCCGACCCTTTTTTTGCCGAACCCCAACTATAACATCTTCGCCACATTCACCCTCAGCAGTGAACATGTCAATCTTTTAAGGAGGATTCATAAGAAATTTAACAAGGGAGACACATCATACCCGGATCATCCCAATTTATATCCGGGAGTGTATATTGCACCTCTTCTTTACCATTTTGTACACACTGCTCTCTCGATTCGACTACTCCACCATCCTTAGTTTTATCACTCTCATCTCCAGATCTTCGGTCTTCTGACTCTCCTCTCCAAAGATCCTCAGTCTTATTCCTTTCCTCTCCAGCATCCTTAGTCTTATTCCTCTCCTTCAAGATCCCCAGCTTCCTCGCGTCGCATGATGGTACACTTTTCCAAGCATAAAACTCTCTCCTTTAGCTTACCCTTCTCACGGTGCAATATTGCAACCTTATTCCTCAACTGCTGCACAACAAAGTTTAACTCATCAAGGTCCTTACATTCCCGCGGACCTACACTAGGTGCATCACATTCAGGAACATCTGATCCCCAACTCCAATACGGTTGGCTCATCTCTAATTGACTTGGTTGTAAGAGGCGCAGTATAACAGGCTATCAAACACATAGAGTTAACAGGTCATACACAATACTAAACAGCCTTCTTCATGAAATGAACTTAGTACTGAAATAAATTATTAACTACACACCTGTTTGCTTTGAAATATATAAGCGTTCAGCTTTCTAAACTCAGGCACTTTATCCGTGGATTCCCACCGGCAAATTCAAGGGATTAATGCAGGTTCCTCGATCCGCTTACAATATCTAAGGGGGGAATTCCCAATTCAGTAATTAATTCATACAACCAAATCTACAACAAATAGATTATCAAAGTCAGTACTTAATTACGAACTAAAATTTTACAGACACTAATTTTGAACTACATCATACCTAGACAGCATAGCTTAATCCCTTTATACCCCATCTAGGTCTGTTAATTCTTTTAGGCTTCTCATCTTCCACCTTTTTTCCCTTTTTCTGTCCTTTTCCCTTCCCATCATTCTCTTCATCACTTTCTTTCTTCCTGGGAGCAAACAACAAAGAATATTGCAGAAATTCAAAAGATATAGATCCCCACGGATAATTGTTGAATTTGTCCATTTTATGAACCAAATGTAAGTACTCCTCGTTTATCTTCACATTTTGGGGTTTACCTATTAGCACAAACTCCACAAAATACAGCAATCCCAATTTGAACGAGTCCTTGCTTCCTCTTTCGGACTTTAGGAATGCATTTTCTAAGTCATTGCAAGTAATGTGACCCCTGTTAGTAAAATGCGCTTTCATAAATCGATTATGAGCATCCCCCCCAAACGTTATGTCAGACTCTGTTCCACATTTCAGACCACTTATCAAACAAAAATCCTTTACACTGAATTGAGCAACATTGGACCCTATTGCATAACTAAGGCCCAAAGCATGTCCTTAACACCAAGTCCTCCGACTCGCCGAAGTGCCAGAGCATGCACAATTTGACCACTAAATGCAATTTTATGGAGGCCCAACATGTGCCCGAAACAGCTCTCTCTCAATCTTTTCATAAGCGACTCACTGAAATGCGCCCCAAAATTACACAGACTGTATTCGCCACACACAAATTATTCACCCGTGCAGCATAGACCTCTGACTCCGGCAAACAAAGTTCAAACCTAGATTCCATTTTTTAACTGCAACAAACACCTTTTGCTTAAGAAACAGAAGTGATACCTACTCACAAAATTATGAACACATTAACATACAAAAGTGATACCTACTCACAATATTATCTACGCATCTTTATCACATTAAGATACATAATGAATACCTACAAACACTATTTTCAACACATTCACATACATAATGGATACCTACTAACACTATTTTCAACATATTAAGATGCAACCTTATACATTATTTTCAACTCATTAACATACATAATTAATACCTACGAACACTATTTTCAAACATTCAGATACATAATGGATACCTACTAACACTATTTTTAACATATTAAGATACACAATTGATACATTATTTTCAACTCATTAAGATGCATAATTTTCACCTACAAACACTATTTTCAACACATTCACACACAGAACTGATACCTACCAACACTATTTTCAAAACATTAACATACAGAATTGATACCTACTACAAGATGCATTGATCCTTCTGCATCCCAAATCATCTCATATTCACTGTTAAGATTCAATTTTCTCTTCTGCGTTCTACTTCTAATGTTGTTTATTCTTTGTTTTCCAAAACCCATTAAATCCCTAAAATGATGCCATACACTCACACCACTAGATGGGCAAATTAGAATTACAATGACCAACACATGAAGGTTCCTGGAATTTTAAGAAAAGACAAGCAAGCACAATGCGAACAAAAATAGGAACAACCAACAGCTATGAATCTACACTTCAACAAATTACCACAATAAATTGCGATAAAAAGACAACCCAACTTTTGGAAAAAGTAAATAATATTTAAACCGCATAAATATATTTAAACTGCAGAAATACTTCAAAAATTAGTTACCATGCTTCAACAAATTACTAGAAACTAGAAAAAGACGCAAAAAAAAAAAAAAAAAAAAAAAAACTAACTAACACCAATTTATATTTTACAAATTTATAAATAAACCCAATCCTAGACATGTATTTATAAAAAAACCTAAGCACTATTTAAACATAGAAACACACCCAAAATCAACCCCAAAGTCAACTTTTTGGGTGTGTTTATAAATGGGTTTTGAGTGTGTGTAATGATGGGTTTTGGGTGTTGGATTTTTTTATAATTTCAACCTCCATTTTGGGTGTTTTAGTGAAACTCCCTTTATATTTTTGCAAACACAACTACTACAGAGACAGACTACTCTTACCCAGAAAATCAATGCCCTAAAATCCTAAACATTATTCAAACATTAAGTGATTTAAAGATTAACTGAATGCAATATAACATGCAAACTTTAATATGAATGAAAGAGAGGGAATTCGAGAGAAATGTACTTTCTCAGACGTTCAGATGAGAAATATTAGATGAGGGAGGAAGTGAAAGAGACAGAGTGCACCAGGGAGTTTCCACGACAAGAGAAATACACAAATTTATGTTTGGTATTTTGGTTTTTTAGGGTTGATTCATAAACTCATAAATTCATAAATTTATTGACAAGAAAGGCGCGACTGGCCACTATTAAGAAGAAGAAAGGCGCGTTTTTTCGAAGCAGGCGTGACTTGACACTTGGGCTAAGAGAAACTGCAGCCTATCCGTTTTTACCGTAAGCTTTCTTTTTCTCTTTAGTCATTCAGATAATTTGGATGGTTGGATTTGGTTCTCATATAACGTTCGCACATAAGCATTCTCAATAGATAACCGCCCAAAAGTTTTTGTCAATATATATATATATGCATTGTGGTCCAACCAAGTTGAGCCTAGGCAGAACGTGACGTGAACTGAGCCCATTACGAGAAAAAAATTAGTCACTCTCAGTTCTCACTTCCATTTCTTTCTTGATAGTTCATTGTGATAATGCTTTTATTTTGACAAAATAAAACTTTAGGGTTCTCCATTTCTTCCTCTTCTCTCTGCTTAGTCATACAACCCTCTCTCACCTCTTACTTTTTGATTTTTTTTTATGAATTTTTAATTTTGAGAGGATGAGAGAGAAATAATAAAATATTAGAGATTATTCAAAGTAGAGAACATTTTGGAGAAAACTACTTTAAAGTAGTTTGTTATAATGATTTTTTAGCTATTTTAACTAAAATTTGGCTAAAATTTGGAGACTCTCCTGAAGATGCTTTGAGGAGTCAATAATAGCGCAAAAAGAAAAGTTTATGGAGGGGCTAGCTGTGGTTCATAGGTGTATCTAAGAAGAGTAAAGAGCCAAGTACTTTTTCTGTACCGCATATATATACAGTGCTTTGATGAATGCATGCAGCAGAAAAAGAAAAAAGATGAGTCACTCTTGAGGAGCTATGAAGCTGATGATGGCCATGGCCCTGCTCACCACAAGCCATGGCATTGGCATCCACTTTAACACCAGCGTCGTCAACCGCAGCTATTCTGTCTCCCGGTGCAACGGCCTCACCAACACAGCGTGCCGAATTGCACACTCTGAGTTGGATTTGACTTGGAGTTCATGTTGGATTCAGAATTCAGCATAAGGATCCTCAAGGGTGACGGTTCCAATCCCACTACTATAATCAAAACAACGGGGAAAGGCTGCGTCCTGCAACCGAGTTGGTAACCAAGATCCCTGCCACGGTAGGTACCAAAAACCAAAATCCCACACCAGAGCTCTGCAAGGAGGAACCCACCAATAAGGCTTGCTGGAAACATTTCTAAATCAAATATTTGGCCGCTACTACCACTGGTGTCCTTTTTTTTGTTTGTTTCTTTCTACTTCTTAGTATTTGGTGTCATCAGGTTCAGTTTAATTTCTGTGTACGTTTGTGTGCTTTTGATTCTCCTTTTTTAGTTTTTTTGTTTTATTAAAGGAGTGAAAGATTCTAACTTGGGATCTTTTGTATTATTTAGAAGAACGAGTTGGTTAGTTCTTCAAATACTTGTGTGATGTAATCTGTATTAACCAAGTTCAAGTCTACATGAATTACCACTAGTAAAAAATCACCCTTGCGCGACCACATTTTGCGAGACGAAAAATTATTCGTCGCACAAAGTCACTTTGCGCGGCAAAACCCAAAACTTGCACGACAAAATTTTGCGCTACGAACCCTTTTCGTCGCGCAAAGCGACTTTGCGCGACAACAATACATCGTCACGCAAAGTCTTGAGCAACCAAATTTTGCGCGACGAAAAACTATTCGTCGTGCAAAGTCACTTTGCTCGATGAAAAAACAATTCGTCGCGCAAAGTGACTTTGCGCAACAAAACAATAAACTTCGTCGCGCAAAGTCCTTATAAAAATAAATAAAATTAAAAAATTCTTTTTTAAAATCTTTTTGTTAGAAAATATATTTTTTAAATTGACGATCGAATTAGTTCATTATTCATATAGGGTCAAAGAGTGTAGCTGTCAAAAATCATCAAAATCGGAGTTAAAATAACCGTTAAATAATGATTTTTCATTTATAACCGTCGAAAAGTTTTGTCCCATTACTTGATTTCTGAATACTTAATTTTTTCGATTTTTGGCGTATATGATCTCGAAGTACAAACAAACAAGTTTGATGGTTGGATCGTTGAAACTAGTTTCATAGAATGCGTATGCCATCAAAACAATATATTCACTAACAATTAAAAGTTTATTTATACTTTTGTTAAATATAACATAAGATTTTGTGGTATCCACTAGTGTAAATATTTTAAATTGACGATCGAATTAGTTCATTGTATTCATATAGGGTAAAGGAGTGTAGCTGTAAAAAAATCATCAAAATCGGAGTTAAAATTACCGTTAAATCATGATTTTTCATTTATAACCGTCGAAAAGTTTTGTCCCGTTACTTGATCTCTAAATGTTTATTTTTTCCGATTTTTAGTGTATATGATCTCGAAGTATAAACAAACAAGTTTGACGGTTGGATCATTGAAACTAGTTTCGTAGAATGCATATGCCATCAAAACAATATATTCACTAACAATTAAGAGTTTATTTATACTTTTGTTAAATATAACATAAGATTTTGTGGTATCCATTAGTGTAAATATTTTAAATTGAAGATCAAATTCAGTCATTGTATTCATGTAGGGTAAAGGAGTGTAGCGGTAAAAAATAATCAAAATCGGAGTTAAAATAACCGTTAAATCGTGATTTTTTATTTATAACCGTCAAAAAGTTTTGTCCCGTTACTTGATCTCTGAATGTTTATTTTTACCCATTTTTGGTGTATATGATCTCGAAGTATAAACAAACAAGCTTGACGGTTGGATCGTTGAAACTAGTTTCGTAGAATGTGTATGCCATCAAAACAATATATTCACTAACAATTAAGAGTTTATTTATACTTTTGTTAAATATAACATAAGATTTTGTGGTATCCACTAGTGTAAATATTTTAAATTGACGATCGAATTAGTTCATTGTATTCATCCAGGTTCAAGGAGTGTAGCTGTAAAAAGTCATCAAAATCAGAGTTAAAATAACCGTTAAATTGTGATTTTTCATTTATAACCGTTGAAATTTTTTGTTCCGTTACTAGGTTTCTGAATGTTTGTCTTTTGCGATTTTTGGGGTATAAGATCTTGAATTATATACAAACATGTGTGACGGTTGGATCGTTGAATGGTGTGTGTATATATATTTATTTACTTATTAAGTAGCTTTAAATTTATTTATTTTGTACGTATAACAATTAAGATATTGAATAGTATATACATTTATTAAGTAGCTTTAACCTTATTTATATTTTAAATCGTAAAATAAAATAATTTTATTTTTTATTATTCATAGCAATTATTTTTATAAATATCGTACTACGAACCAATTTTTCGTCTCCCAAAAGTTTATGCGACCAACACTGCAAAAAACTCTAAAAATTTAGGCGGTACCAAAAATGGGACGTGGGATTTAAAAAATAATAATAATTTTTAGACTTTGCGAGACCAATATTTTGTGTCGCTCAAAACTTTATGACCATTATATATTTTTCGTCAAGCAAAATTTGGGTACCAAAATGGGACGATATAATTTTTTACACTTTATGCGACCAATATGTATTTTTCACACTCAAAAATGTCAAAATTTTGGTGCAAAAAGTGGACGCGAATTTTTTATTTTTATTTTTACTTTACGCGACCAATACACTAATATTCGTCGCGCAAAACTTTACGCGACCAATATTCCAATATTTGTCGCGCAAAACTTCGCGACCAATATGTTTCACACGCAAAACATTGTGCAACCAATACTCCAATATTTTTCGTCGCGCGACCAACAATATTGTTCGTCGCACAAAGTGATACGGTTTTTAAAATGAAAATAACTCCTCCACCATTTTCTCAATGTTTTTCTCTTAGCTCTCCTCTCTTTTTCCCTCCCCTCAAATTCCGCCATTTCTCTCACACTCACTCCTCTCACTTAATCTCTCATCATCTCTCTCTTCACTATCTCTCACTCTCACTCACTATCTCATCTCTCTATCACTATCTTCTCTAATTCTGTCACACTCACTTCTCTCTCTCATTCTCACTCACTCTCAATCTTGCCAAATTTTAAATTTTTTTCATTAATATGTGTTTTTGGAGTTAGTTTTGAGTTTGTGTGGGGTTTGAGGTTGAGTAAAGGGGAGGGATTGGAGTTTGGGTTGGATTTGTGGTATAACAATTTTAGGAGAGATTATCCCTTTTTTTTTTTTTTTTTTTTTTGTTATTTGACATTTTTTTGTAGGGAATCATCGAGACTTTGACGGCTAAAGTTGAGGATTAGGAAGCTATCAAAACATATCCTCCGCCACTACTACCACAATACGCTTGTATTAGGATTTTATTATTGTATTTTGTTAATTTATGTGTACATTTTGAATATTATATATATTTATTGGATAATTTGATCACTATTTTTGATATGTAATTTTATTTTGAATATGTCCATTTAAATAAAAGTAATTAAAAAAAATCATACAATTAAATTAAATTTAAAAATAAAAATTTGAAAAAATTAATATAATTAAATTAATAACAATTTAAATTAAAGTAACAAAAAAAAATCATACAATTAAATTAAATTTAAAAAGTAAAAATTTGAAATAATTAATATTAAAGAAATAATAAAACCAAAAATCAAAAACCAAAATATTTCGTCGTGCAAATATTTGTGCGACATTAGTATTCATCGCGCAAAACTCAAAAAATTTGGGCGTGTACCAAAAATGAAACGACTGACCTAATTTCCACTTTGGAATCCGTTTAAACATTTAAAACTAACACTGTAACCGTGGGTCGTAAATGACCAAAATTCTGAAAATAAGAATATAAACCCCGAGCCCTAACTCGTGGTCTGCTGATAATCGTAGGCTGCCACGCACTTTACCGAGGATCAAGCCACACATAGTTCTTTCCTCTGCTCGACTGTAACTAGTTTGTTTTATCAGTAAACTTCACTCTAGGGTCGACATTTCGAGTATCCGAAAATAGTTGCAATCCAACGGTTCAAACTATTGAACCCGAAATCACACAATATGCGAGATCCGTTCGAGTCCAAACGTTAACCAAATTGAGATCCGCGAATTCCTACGCGCTCGTGACGACCCAATGATCATTCTAGAACAAAGTGGTCTCTACCAATCTCCCACACGCCGCCACACTCGCCGGCGCGTGGATGGCTTGATCAATTCCTGGCGGTCTGAAAAACTCCAAACCACTAGCCCAAACTCCTAACTTAGGTAAAATACCCCATTTGGAACACTTTTGTTCTTAGACATACCCCAAAAACTGGAAGTGGCCGAAACAAGGACCCAAAAATCAAACATAACTTAAACAATCGAATGATCTACGCTTGAAATCTCTAAAATCTTACCCAACCAGCAGCTAGAGCATGAAAAATAGCTAGAAAATCATACCTCCCTCGTCCGATTTGGTGGCCGGAGGCTTCCAAACGAGCTCCCGAAAGTTTACTAAAAAACTGTCCACCACCGCCTATTTCGTGGCTGATTTCGACGACCACACTGGTGTATCACGGTTGGGATGGGTTGAGATTGAAAGAGGGGAGTGAGGTGGTTCATTTGGCACTGGTCTTACTCAATTTGGTGGTCGGAGCTGAGAGAAATCATCTCCTAAAGTCGGCTGCTCGAACTCCAGAGAGAGGAAAAATTTGAGTTTTTCTGGATTTTAAAAACTGAAGTCTGAAATATTTACGGTTATGCCACTGAACTTCTTTTAATCATAACTCCTTCGTTACAACTTCGATTTGAGTACACTACGTGTCTACGGACTCATCTCGCTGCGCTCTAAGCAACGGTATAACTGAAATCCCAAAATTCCTTCCCGGTCAAAAAGTTAACTTTTAAACTAATAAAATATTCTAAGGGTATAGTGGTCTTTTATTGGAATAAATTAATAATTAAATATTAATTAAGGACCGGGTTGTTACACCTATACTCTAAACCCTAAACCCCACCACATAAATAAGAGAGTACTTATTATGACTTATGAAGAAGACGAGTGTCCATGAAGTAACTTGGCTATTATGTAAGTTATATACATATATATATATATATATATATATATATATACAGAGAGCTTTCATTGAGGAATCCTCAAATAAGCTTATTTGAGGGACACCCTTTGTAGGCCCCACTCCGGATTGTATTTCACTAATCCAAACCGTCTATTTTGTAGATACTCATTCAAAGATCATCTCTACAAAAAATCACTTGAATCCGATATCATTTGATAATTCAATTAATTTATTAAAATTTTAGTATTTTCTTGAAGCACCGTGTTCATTGATTTTGTATGACACAATTGGATGTCGAAACGGTTTCCGATTTGTCTAATTTTTTGTAAGGATGGTCTATGAATGAATACCTAAAAAATAGATGGTTTGGATCATTGGGAACAAAATTGTATGGTACCCTAAAGGGCGTCATTCAAATAAAATTATTTGAGGGATCCCTCAATAGAAGGGGACTGTATATATATATATATATATATATATATATATATATATAGGGCGGATCCGTGGCACCATATTTTTGACACAAGTTTTGACACAATTTTTGGGCCATTAGATTACTCCACTTTTAATGGTTGAGATTAAATCTGACATGACAAATAGTTTTAATGTTTTAAATAAACAATCATTAATTTTATTTTCTCTCTCATAAAAATAAAATAAAATAATTTTCTCTCTCCTCCCTTTTCTCTTGGAAACGTAATCTCTTTTCTTGGTAGTATCCTTTTACTTGGTACATACTCTCTCTCTTTTCCTGGGATCAAAAAAAAAAAAAACCTCCATCTCTCTCTTTCTCCAGTAACTGCAAACCAACCGTATGAATTTTCCACTCCATTTTTATTCCATTTTCATTTTCCTTAAAACTAATACGTTTTGTTTTGTTATTTATGATTATATTGATATGACCTAAAATCTTCACTGTTCGGTTTGTTTTCTTAAAGAATTTCAGGTTTTACAAATGGAGAAAATAAAATATTTTTTAGAGATGCAGTGCAAAAAGTTTATGCCGAACAATATAACCTTTATTGGTGTTTTGTCTGCTTGTAACCATTGTGGTCTGGTAGAGGAAGGGAAAAGATGGTTTAAACGAATGGAGGGCTTTGGGCTTATCCCCCAAATTGAGCAATATGGTTGGATGGTTGATCTTTTGGGAAGGGCAGGATGCTTGGAGGAAGTCGAGAAATTGATTGAGAGAATTCATAAGGTTGGTTTGCAGTTACTGGAGAAAGAGAGAGGGAAAAAAGATGGAGGTTTTTTTTTCTCTGATCCCAAGAAAGATAGAGAAAGGTATATACCGAGTAAAAAAGGATACTACCAAGTAAAGATATTACGTTTCCAAGAAAAAAGAGAGGAGAGAGAAAATTATTTTATTTTATTTTTATAAGAGAGAAAATAAAATTAATGATTGTTTATTTAAAACATTAAAACTATTTGTCATGTCAGATTTAATCTCAACCATTAAAAGTTGAGTAATCTAATGACTCAAAAATTATGTCAAAACTTGTGTCAAAAATATGGTGCAACGGATCCGCTCCCTCTATATATATACATGTATAAGGTGTATATTTCTTAATACATGTACCTATCTTTCTAATAATGTACTTAATTTTTTATTATAAATAATGTATCCATTTTTTATTATATAAACAATGAAACTCATAAAGACCGGTTATAACTGTGTTGTAAGGAGTCATTTTCTCTTGACTGTAAAACATATACATTATTCAATCAATAATAGCTCAAAATGAACGTTTATGGAGGGGCCTAGCTGTGCTTTGTATGAAGAGTAAAGAGCCAAGTACTTCTTATATATATATACTGCAGTGCTTTTAAGACTGCATGCAGCAGAAAAAGAAAACAAAAACAAAAACAAAAGATGAGTCACTCAGGAGGAGCTATGAAGCTGATGATGGTGATGATGGCCATGACCCTGCTCACCACAAGCCATGGCATTGGCATCCCCATCAACACCAGCGTCGTCACCGGCGGCTACTCTGCCTCCCGGTGCAATGGCCTGCCCGACATGGGGTGCCGTCTTGCACACTCTGAGTTGGACTTTGACTTGGAGTTCATGCTGGACTCGGAAATCAACATAAGGCTCCTCCAGACAATTCCTGGGTCTATAGTTGGGCAGTCGTTGATTGCTGGCCAATCTGTGTCTTGTAACCGACCGAGTGATCCAAAAAGCTGCAGGGGACCGAAAAACAGAACACCCATTCCAGAGCACTGCACGGATCAACTCAATAGGGATTGCCACAGATATCCTTGAGCTCCTAATAATCGGCCGCATCATTTCTATGCACTACTACTGGTGTCTTTTGTTCTTTTTGTTTCTTTCAGATTCTTAATATTTAGTGCCCTACTCAATCAGCGTCAGTTTAATTTCTGTGTACGTTTGTGTGCTTTCGATTCTCCCTCTTCTTTTTTCTTCTTTTTTTCGTTTTATTAAAGAAGTGAATTCGAACTTAGGATGTTTTTTGATATCATTTAGAAGAACCAGTTGGTTGGTTCTTCAAATATTTGTGTGCTGTAATCGTGTTAACCAGTTTCAAGGCTATATGAATTACTCTTTCTTTTCAACGTCGGAAAATTAAAAAATTACAATTTTTTGTGTGTGATTCATGTTTGGGGAACTTTATTTCAATCTATTAAAAGGCAACTCCTTGCTTTATAAAAAAGAACAAAAAAACCACGTAATTTTAAGTTAATGCAGTAAATGTCTACACCACAGCAACTTCTAAACACACGAATTCCTCTCCCTTTCACATGTGAAATCCCCCACTGCGAATAGCGAGACAACTATGATGTCTCATGATTAGCTTGAGAGAGTACCCTATTGATATCTACCATGCAGTTGAGGAGAAACACTTGTGTAAAACGGGAATAACATTGTTTTACTATATCGGGTCAATCACGCTATGCAATGCTTAATAACTTTTCCACTTAGCATATTGTGATTGATCGAGGATAGCAAAATAATATTATTTCCATTTCACACAAATTTCTGTCAAGTGAAAGTAGTAAATTTTAGAGGGTATACAAGTTTCAAGTAGGGGATATATCAAACAGAGTCGTGATGACCAATATGAAAATCGTAAAATTTCATGGAAAACGTAATGTTATTGACCCATGCCTTATTTGGGGATATAATCATTTGCGGCCGAAGAAGGTGTCTGACATCACACAATATAAAAAAGATGAGTGCAATTGTCAGTATATTATCTCTTGAATTGTATACCTGAGCATTTTCTGATTTTTTATGATACATCTCGTGTTTTTTCCTGTTATTGAATCAAGTTAAGGTATTTTTTTTTCAAAAAATAAAATAAAAATATTTTAAATCGAAAATAGCGGGGCTCAACAAATTATGCTTAAGAGTCATTTTGATATGAAATACTATAATCCTAAAGTTACAAATCCTTACCCTCATCTCTTCCACGAGTATGGCCATCTAACCCTTGGTTTTTGACACTAGATTCATAACATGTGAATTAAGGTACAGAAAGTTCCACTTTGAAAGTTGAGGGACTAAAGCTCAAGTCAATGCAAAATTCAGGGACCACAGCTAATATATATATTTTTTGTCAATATATATATATATATATGCACTGTGGTCCAGCTAAGTTGACCCCAAAACAGAAAGTGACATGAACTGAGCCCATTACGAGAAAAAATTGAAGGCCACTCTCATTTCTTTCTTGATGGTTCTTGACAAAATAAAACTCTTAGTTTCTATCCTTGAAACACTCTTATTTTCAGCCTTGCCCTTCAAATTTTCTTTACAATACTTGCAAGTTGCAGGACAAGGAACCACCAACTTGCAGGTTGCAAGTTGCAACCACATCGTTATAGCCTAAACCAGCAAACATTTCTAATTCTCTCCTCTTCTTTTTTCTTTAATAATGTTTTTTTTATTTATATAAGTGATAGTCTAAATTATTCTAAATTAATTCAATTTACGGAAGAGATTTGTAACATAGTGCAAACGACAAGCTTAGTGCATTGGCTGACTCGCCTAACACCCGTACGCAATAATGTTATAGATAAATCACAAGTCAGCTTCCCACTAACCTCATGTCAGTGTAGACATTGCTGTCCCTTCCATTTAAACAGCAATACAAGTAGGACCTACCCAACAGCACCAAAAGGGACCTCACAAAGGATCACAACTTCACAAGACCCTCATCAGATAAAAAGTTACAAACCCAAGTAGGACTTTTTGTGTTTGGAACTATTTACAATCAGAATTTTCACGAGGCTGAGTCACAAACGTGGCTGACCCTTGGCCATCCCAATCCAATTGTCAAAAGTCTGAAAATGACTTTTTCTTTCACTGTGGAGAGTAGGATATGATCAAAGTTTGCTTATTTCAATGTGCCTACATCTGACTAGAGTCTCTTGACATGTGGTTTTTGGGTTGGGATGATGGGCAGTAAGCACATGAAGATCTGGTAGCTCCGAGACCACAATAGACAGCTGCTCCTCACCAATCAAGTGTCTAACACATGCAATATTTGACAAAAAAAAGAATATTTTGCTAAAACATTATGGAGACTTTATTGCCTGAGGACCATACAAGCCTTGTGATCATGATGGGACCCGGTCCACGTCAGCGGGTGTTAGAGCGGTTGATGTGAGGAGGGATGTTGCAGATGCCTTGCCTTGATAGCTCATCTAGTACACCTTCAGTGGAAGGAGGCTTAAGGCCCAAAGGAAGTGGTAGCCATGGCTTGCTTATTGCCTCCTTCACAACCTTGTCAACTACCTCTTCTGCCTGCAAAAGACAGATAGCAAAAGAAATTAAATTTCATGTGCATATTTGGAGTTTGGTTTGTATGTTACCCTACCTCTTATATTATTCAGCATGTACATTATTTGAAGCCTAGTCATAGCACCCATGACTTGTCTACTTCAAGCAGCAAATTGATCCTATCCAAGGTCATTCAATCACATTGATACATAAATGACTTTTCATTGCCGTTTAGTTTGTTTTGCCATACTTTCCGCCTTCTCATATACATAATTAATTGGATAAGCAATTAATGCAAATCTAATTGGATGTCCAAATTTGCTCAAGTGAAAGATTGAATCTAACCACGTATGCTACCATATTAACTCAAATGAAAACGACTGGCACTAGCTAGAAATTCAAGGTTTTCACATTGCAATACAAAATGAAATTCAATGTCTAAATTTAGAACAATGTACATAAAGGGTTTCTGGTGTTACCGGATGAAGGTCAAACGAATTATGTTGCATGCTGCACCCATTATCAACTACACCGGCGTGAAAACCTGCTGCATTCTGCAATTTTGAAACAAAGAGTGTGAAAGAAGATAGGGTTAAGATGCATGCCTAACATGCATGCGTGGTTGAAAGAACAATCAACAGATTAAATGACCAATGCATAAACAAAATGTAGAAGTTTTCATTGGCATACTCACTTGAGGATAAGAGGGATAACCACCTTGCAGAGGTGGCATTACAGGACAACCCCATGCATCAGCTTGCATCTGTAACATTAAAATGGGGCAAATACAAAAGAATCTCCTCAATGAATAATGCTAATGCCACCATTCATATATATACTTGGGAAAGATGACAAGCTTACCCCTTGATAAGGCTTCCAATGCCAACTTTCTGATGGTTGCCACTGGGGATAGCCAGGTGAACCCCACATCTGGACACCAGCTGGTTGACTGCCAGGTTGTCCCCACATAGGATAGACTGGTGCCATGGATAAGGAATTATTATAATGATATGGGGGAAAGGCCATGATAGGCTTCTGATTCTGAGGATAATAACTCCTTTGAATTGGATCTCTAGGATGCGGCAATCTCCGGTCGTCTTCCTTGGGTAAGATGTGTCTCTTATGCATGCGATATTTCTGCATGATAACAATAGTCAATCACCTCATTAGGTCAGAATGGGGAAGAGGGATGATCAACTTGTTAGCACTGATCAATACAAAGACGGACACTCAGAAAAGAGGATTAACGCAACTGAGATCATAGGATTTCAAACAATAAAAATGCTTGGTAGAAAAAGTTCTCGAAACAAATTTTATCTCAGTTATGCGAACTGTATAGGATAAGGCTTTCGATCATTAGCAACTATAGGGATACACATGCTTCTATTTACGAAGGAGAGCAGCAACAAAGACAGCTTCTTACTGATTCTCTTTTCTTATGTCTCAGTAATCAACAAATTTAGTATAAAAAGAGTTGTTATGCAACGCAATAGGTTTATCATAAAACAAGTCTCAACAACATCTTAAGAGGTCCCAGAAATTATAGTTCCATCATCAAGCAAACGATAACTTGATTTGTTATCAAAGAATAAAATGCCCACCTGGAGATGGCTTGCTACATTATGCCTTGTCAAACCTTCAGCTTTCATCAGCTCCAGTATTCGAGAAGGAATGGCTTGATCCACACCCAATTGTTCCACTGCCTGCACAAATTTCTTGTGCAGTTCAGGCGTCCAATCTACCTGAAACCAAAGAAAAAATCCCAAATGCGAAAAGATTGTCAAAACAATCATGTGCACTCATAATCCTTTCTAATGAAAACAAATTAGTACATCATTTTCCGAGAGGACTACTAGTCTACTAAACCTGCAACATGTTTTTAGGTGGACTAGTTTTTTCCATTTTTAAGGACAGCTAACAAAACCAGAGCATCTTATTTTTTTGATAATCAAACTAAGAGGCAATGTTGTTTTATCAAGCAGTTGTTCTTCCAAGTCAATGGCAAGCTCAAATTTCGTGATCATAGATTAAACTTATGAATATTCATAATCAGAAGAGTCCAGTAAAAATTTGCCCCCTTACTTGATGAATATAAAAAAGATTAGGGCACACATGCATGCATCCTTTTATTATGCATGCCTGGGGAAAATTGAGAAGCAACCAAATGCTAATGCTTCTCATGAACAGAAACAAACCGATGTTGCCAGCACCAGTATGGGGAACAATTGGAAGAGATCAAACAATTTGTCATGATTCTGAAATCCAAATTACCTTCATCTTCTTCCGATTAGATTTGCATGAATTATTGGGAGCAGATGCTTTACTCAGATTTTCAGCAGCACCACCAACATCATTGGCACTGTTTCTATTATGCGGGTGTTGAGACCCATTAACAGAGTCATTTTCCTCTTTAACCACCCTTTTCCGAGTCATTTGAGGTTCACTCATTTGAACTGTGCCTTCATCGATTGGATTGCCACAAGTAGTTTCGACTGATTTAGATTCACTGTCATTCTCCCCACTCTCTTTCTCTGATAAGCAGTTAATTTGATCTTGGCAATCCCCATCAGCGAGTAATCGTGATCCCTGTTTAAGCTGTGGGGTTGAGGGAGCTGGGTACTTATCACTTCCTACTGACTGCTCACGGTCACTTTCATGAACCCTGGAAACATTTTCTGTTTCTACTGAGATTTTACATTTCTGTTCTTCAGTTTCCTGTTTGATCTGCAGTATGGATACTACAGATTCTTTGACAGGCTTCAGTGATTCAGAGATGGCACTCCCTCCTGCATTGAATGCCTGCTCAGGATTTACAAAATCAGAAAATTTCTACTTACGGCATTTGCATAAAACTTTGTGTTAGATCTTGACACAACGTTACCATACTGGACAGACCTTATGAACAACATGCTGCCAAATATTCCTAAGTTTGTCTTCCGAGAGTGGTTTCCGCAGGAACTCAACTGCACCAAGCTGAAAATAGACTGTCAAATATATTAATGAAATATGATTGACTGGAAAAGCAATGAAGAATCTCCAGTTATGATTTGAGCAATAAGATGGTAGACCTAAATCGAAATCACCAAAATTAGCACTCCTTGATCAGGCAGCAGATTTCAAAAGGAGAAGTTCGCGGTGTTTGACTATTATTGAAATGAACTCTATGGGAGAAATATACCAGAAATCCAAACAGAGTAGAGCATGTTGCTGTTGCACTTTTGAATTAAATAAGAGGTTGGAGCAAATATCTTACCGCTATACACTTCATCATGGTGCTTAGGCAATGAATGTTTGAAGTCACTGTAAAGAAGATTTGGTAGCTTCACATTAGAAATCAAGTAATATATTAGAAGCAACAAAGTTACCATTGACGTTAATGGTTAGTTATGCTCAATGATCTAAAAAGTTATTCGAAACTCAGAAAGATACTAAACAATAAAACACAACATATTTTTATAAAATGGTTAACATACAAAATCATCAAAGGAACTAAAACAGGAACAAATACAAATCATGAATACGCAAAAGAAAAAATACAATTTTGTGTCAAATTTAAAATGGTTCAGGTTTACTTTATAAACTTACTAATGGTCGGCAAGTCCTTAGCAGTTTCGAGAAACTGGAAAACCCCATGGCCATTGCTTGCATTTACCTGGGACCATAATCTTATTAGGATATATCCAGCTACAGGAATGACAGCTAAAGCACTCTGAGACTATACTAATCAAGGGAATTGTTCAAAAAGTTATAGTTGCTGAACTGAGCATCACAATGGTATTAAAATACGAATAAGATGAAACAGGTTTAGCTGAGAACACATTTACTAGAAAATACTCCACCAAAGAACAGAGTGCGTTCTTTTTTCATTGGGATGTTCCAAACCAGCTAACAAGAATCAATGCCCCGAAGAAGCAGGTCAGATTTTTCTGAAAATAACAAAATTGAGTTATAGCTTCATTCAAGTTCAGTACCTCAACAATTGCAACTTGGAAACTTTGAGGATTGCTTGAAAATGCTGATAACGCTTCGGTATCATTGCAAAATGTAGTAACTGCAATAGACAAGATGATGTTACCAAAAGAGTGTATACATGAATACAAAACAGATGTGCGCACAAACTGATAGAAAACAAACTTAGAAATTATACTGATAAAACAAAATAAAGATATGCTAGTTAGATCTAAACAGGATAACTTTGGTTTTTCCCCTGCATTCAACTTCTAATTTTAGTGCAGAGAAAAACATAAGTTTACCTTTAAATTTAAAATAAATATAAAAAAAAACTGAAAGCCACTTTTCAACATTTGGATCACAAAAGTATAAATATGAAATTGGGATTTCAATTTATTTCTTTAGTGGAAAAGAGAAACGAGCTATGGTGATGGTGAGCAAGAAATTGATTCTTTTTCCATGGTCAGGTACCTTTCTAACCTCCATATGACTAAAATCCAAAACCACATTCAAACGGAAGCAAGAATCCATCTATATAGAGAAGCATTATAAGATGCTTTAATGGGAAAAAAGAGGGACCAGTATACTCATGGAAAATTAATGAAGAAATGGGAAAAGGGTGAAACCAATATTTCTAGTTCAGGAAAGAAGATTGTTTAAGAGAAAAAAAAATGATAAAAACAAAAAGGGAAGATAGAAATTTCTCACCAATATAATCCATGGCCTCAAGCTTTGATTTTATCTCGGCCGCAGAACTGTTGTCTTCATCAAGGAGAAGAACTTTAAGGCCCTTGGGGAAATCTTTCCACTCTTGCAAATCATTAGCAGTGCAAACCATAGCTGGTTTGGCATCGTTTCTCAGGCTGTCCTAGGAAACTGTGTCAGATCACAGCTTGTAACCATCCAATGAAGTCTGCAAGATCCACATGAACCACACATCAGAACCATATTTTTGTTAACTTTAAAGATTCCCAGAACTAAAACATACATATTGGAGAAACCCCATTGCAAATTGAATATGTTTATGCATGATGTAACTGTTAGATCTTATTTCCAGAACTTCGTAATAAGAAGAACAAAGAGAACCAGATGACCCAAGTTCTCAGTTGGAACAAGAAGAAAGATTTTACCCAAGTGTAAAGATCTTATTTGGTAGTGCTAATTTTGCATAACAACACAAAGAGACAAAAAAAACCCATGTAAGATCTCCGCCAAAGAACAAAAAACTTACAAAAAGATAAAGGCATCATTGACCGTCATAGAGGAAAAATGAAGAAAAATCAATAGAGAGTCTGAAACAAAAACTGGGAAATTTCTTCAGAGTGAGACTAAAAAGACAGACTTCAACCCACCAACGCATGCATGCACATATTGAGCACAAAAGCACCCCCAAAAAACCCAGAGTATATAATGTCTCAAAACTAAGTTGCAGCAAGCAAACTAAACATAGACCAATATGATCATTAACTCCAAAAAAATGCAGTGAAATATAAAATCTTTCTTACTGTTTACCAAAACACCAAAGGATAAAATCTTTATCAGCTCCGGTATATGTAAAGAAAAGACTCTCTCCTCTCCTCGGGCTTTCTTCCACTTCTTTGGCTGTATATAGGTAGAAAGCTGCTTATAACAGAGAGAGAGAGAGAGAGAGAGAGAGAGAGAGAGTTTAAGTGCGTCCTCTGAAGGGTGTCTGTCTGAGACGTGCACAATTACCATCGGTCGTTTACGGACCACAGAATATGCAAAAGGCTCACTCTTTAAAATTTCAGTCAATAACCTTTCTTCCCCTTTTTTTTTTTCCACACATACTTTTTTGTGAATATCCCAAAAGAAAACTACCCAGAAATTCACTTTTCCCTCTCATAAAGTTATTTTTCTTTTAATTAAGAAATGATGAAGGGCAATCTCCTCTCCCAAGTTTAAGGATACCCAACGCTCTATCATCAGTATTAAAAGACTCCACATTTTTGTAAGGATTAAATCCACTTTGTCATATTATTATATAATCATCTCACATAAGGAAAATTTTCATGATTCAAGGTCCAAACTTCATATTATTGGAAAATGTTCTTATGTGCTTTATAATATTGGACCCAACAGAAGAAAATTATTTTAAGAAAATTATTGCACATCTTTTTGTTTTCTTCTCAGCGTATCATGCTATGTGGTTATTGAATTAAATTCCTTTCATAAAAATTTAAAAAAAAAAAAAAAAATTTGTTGGGTCACAATAAAGTTTGGACCTTGATAATTAAGTTAATATTCATAAGGAAATAGCTTAGGATGTAATCAGAGACACCCAACCAACATTCAATTTAAATTCTTTGAGCCACTTGATTGATACCACAACACTCTTTTCAACAGAGAGTGATTAAAGTGTCCTTTATTCTTTGATTTTGCTTTCCTTACCATTTGAAGTTTTTGGAAAGCCTAGCTTTTGCTTTGATGTTTAGAGCCATAGACCCACATGATAATATCTCATTATTAAATTGAAAGGAAATAAAATGATATCATGCTTCTTATATATATATATATATATATATATATTAATTATGACATCCTTCATTTCACTTCACTCACATGTGAATTTTACGTGCTTTTTAGCCTCCCAACATAAAAGCCTCTGCAGGCAACATCTCAATAAACAATGTAGAATGAAACACGTGAGTTTATATAGAACAATAAAATTTTCATTTTAATAATAATAAGTAACAATGCCATGAGTGGTTGTTAATGTTGATGATTAATACTAGGATCTTTGACAATTAACCGAGGATAAGATGGAAACCTATATTTTAAGGCACTTAACTTTTCTTAATGTGTAATGGAAGTATTCCTACTAATCGTTTGGATTTATCAACTTCATTGTACGGTCCTTAACCAAAAATAAAAAATAAATAAAACATGTGAAAAAATTTGGGTTGCTTTCCTTTTCATTTCTTTTTCTATTACTTTATTGTTTCCTTTTCAATATATGTGTTTGATGTGGGACTACTTTATGTGGGACTTTTGTCCTTGCAGTATCTGGGTTGAATTTTATAGTTTAATTGAATGTAAATAAGTTGAATGATAGTTTAGAGTAAAATTGAAGCATTATAATGTATGATAAATATATATTCTTTTTTAAAATTGGAAGTTGGGACGGGTTTGGGAGACTGACTCCTAACAAGGACTAGGACGAGGATTCTCCAAAAATTCTTATTAGGGATAGGGATGGGTAGGCATGTAAATGGGTCTTAGATGGAGCGGAGCACCTAAAATCCGACTCGACCCGATTTCAAAAAAAAATTCGACTCAATCTGATCCAAAAATCCAACGAATTATTAACAACTAGATCCATATAAGATTTGTTGAATTATCCGATAACCCAATCCGAATTATTTTATGTCATATATACAAATAATTGAAAAATAATTTATTTATTTACAAAAAAATTCACAAGATTGTTACATATGCATATATATTAACTCAAAAATCATGAATTTTATTTTATTTTATTACAAATATGAGTTTTTAAATACTGATTTTAAGATTTAAAAACTTGTTCGATATTAAACTCCAAACTATTTTTAAGATTTGAACCAAATTAAAATTAAAATCAGAAACCTTAGGGGCTGTTCGGTAACGTTTTCAAGGCCCCGTTTTCATTTTCTACCAAAAATGCTTTCGATCTGTCTTTTTCATTTTCACTGGAATTCATTTTTTGAAAACAAATTCACACTCATGTACAAAAACTGAAAACACAGAATTATCGTTTTCATTTTCTACCCCTGTGTATTAGTCTAATTGATTTCTTCTTTTTATTTTTTATTTTTATTTTTTCATTTGTCTTTTTTTTTATAGTATTTTTTGTTCCATTTCATTATTTTATTTTGCTAAAGATAATATAAAACCATAATTTATTATTCAATTTTATATTAATTTTATGATAAAACCATCATATATTATTCAATTTCATATTTAGTTTTAAACTAAAGATAATATAATTTTATTATCTAGGTTTTTCTAAAATTAGAATTTTTGTGTTATTTTAATTATACATTATTATTCTCAAATTATACATTTTTCATTGTTTGTAATAATTTTAGCCTTTAAAATATCATAATTTAAATAAAAAAATTAGTATAGAAATTAGCAAAAAATATACTTGAAAAATAACTCACATATTATTATTCTCAAATTGTCCGACCAAGCACGTTTTCACTATTTTTATTTCTTATTATGTTTTCCAATTAATCTACGAGACGCATTTTCAAATCCTGAAAATGAAAATTCGGTTTCTTATTTTCATTCTCATAAAATATTCTTAGAAAACATTCTTTGAAAACGTTACCAAACGGGCCCTTAGATTCCCAAATTGAACCAACAACAAAATGAGGGGGAGAGAGAGAGAGAGAGAAAGAGAAAGAGCTGTAAAACTTCAAAAAAAAAAAATTATACTAGCGATGGTCTAAACTATAGGGGATGAGGATTTCTTACACACATACACGCAACTAGGCCTGGGCACGGATCGATTTGAAACGGTAGAAGGCTCTTCCGTTAACCAAACCAAAGACTTCGGTAAACTTCGGATCGGTTAACCTAATATTCGGTTCGAATTGATTCGGTACGCCAATAGTACCGTAATAAAAACATACTAATAAAAATACAATTTATAATACTTTCACATAACATAATTTCTTGAACAAATACACCAAATTATCCTTGTAAAATATAAAAATCCAATAGTCTAATTCATCCAAGTATGAAATCAAATAACTTAGTCACTATATCATTCAATATATACTCAAGATGTAATGGGAGCCACTTGTGTTTGTTGTTTGAACATTTGAGTGTTATTTTTACTAAATTCTCTACATTTATGTAAATGATTTTGACATTTGTTCCGCCTTAGGTTCTTTAGTTTTTCATGTTGAATCCAACCATATAAAGAAAATAAAATTTGGATCAACGGTTGGAAAGTTACAGGTAAAAAAGGGACAAAGGTCGAAACTGGAAAACATAGGAAATTCATAAATTCATCTCTGACCAAAAAGTGTCATAGTACCCGAGTGATAAATAAGTGATATAATTGTGATAAAGCGGTGATACAATGGTGATAAAGAGGTGATACAACAGTGATAAAGGAGTGATACAAAGTGCTGATTGTATTTATCTTTAGTTTCTTGTTTTGTATTTAAATAATAGAATAAGTATAAATATCCGATCGATACGGGTTTCCGTCGAGTTAGAAATATTGTTCTGTTAACTAAACCAAATATCTCGATACGGATCGGATCGGAATAATTAAAATTAAAAAATAATTATTTAACCAAACCGTCGGTACGGTATGGTCGGTACGCGATAATTCGGATGAAATGCCCACCCCTACACGCAACTATGATACCTGGGGATTCGAACTTGAGATAGAGTCTACAAGTCAAGGTCCTTTTGCATTAGGTTAGACCCCGTTGGCAAAACCTCAAATTTTTGTTTTTATTTTTATTTTTTTTAAATGAGGATGTTTTTTAGTTTTTTTTTGGGTTTATGTTTTTAAAAATGAGCAAACTAAACTGGTTTTTGTAGCTTTGGACTTAAAAAATTATTTTTAAGTTTATGAAATTAGATCTAAGTAGAATGCCAAAATGGCCCTAAGTTCCTATCCCTAGCATTAATTCCATGTTTTTGGTTCTCGTTGTTTTTGCTTGCCATTCAAACTTCTCCATTGAAAATGTGATACATTCCTAGAACTACTTTGCAATCTGAAGCTTACGTGGTTTTTTTTTTCCATAACAAATGAAGAAATATATTAAGTAAAAAAAAAGTAAAAGAAAAGAGAGAAACAAGCAAGGAGACAAATAGCACAAAAAGCTGAAAAACAATAATAGTACTTGGGAAAACAGGAGCCCGTGGTTTTTTTTTGGGGTGCTTTTTTTAAGGTCAAATACAGCTTGCGGTTTGCTGATTTCATCCAACAACCAAATCGATAATGCTGGAATGAAGGGTTTGAATCATTATTCAAATGATCCTTATCTTTTTTCTTCTTTTTTTTAAAAAAAATTTTGGCCAAATATTTTATATAGTTGATATGAATGTTCGATTTTAGTTTTTTTCTATGTTCAATTTTGGCGATTTTGTAATTATAATTTGATACTCATTGCAATTTAATGACACATCCATATTTTTGTTTAGACCATAAAGGCCCCGTGGAGATTAATGACATGATATGGGTCCATTTTTGTTACAAGCTTGGCCCAACTGACCATATTAGGCTATCTCCAGTCATAGGGCTAAAAATTTAGCCTAACTCCAAAATATTATTACTTACACATTTCCAAAGAATAGTGCATATGAATTAATAACACAAAGAAACTAAAATTATGATTAATGTAGAAAAGAAAGAAAACCTTTTTCCATTTTTTCATCTCCATCCAATGCGGGTTCTTTGTAGTAGCAAACTCCAATGCGGGTTCTTTGTAGTAGCTAAACTTTTGTATCCCCCTTATGATTAGGAATCCAAAAATTAAGGATTCATAAGACCCAATTTTATTATTTTGATATTTTGAATGGACAATGTCGGTGGTACTCTTTGTGCATATGTGTTAAGACATTTGATTTTAGCTTTCTCCTCTTGATAACTATATATTGTTTGCCTCCTTCAATTTAATTATAAATTTTTTTAAACAACACTTGAAAACATTTAAAAAGGTGACAAAGTGGATGTACACATGTAAATTTATAAAATAATATATATATATATATAATAAAAAAATAAAGGGATGGGTTTCAATGGTCTTTAATAACCAAAAACAATAAGATGTAATCAATATTGCTCCAATACAAATATCACATTATTATTCAATGGTCATGAAAATGAAATCCAATAATTTTTTACAATTTTTTCTTAATTACATGAATTGACATTTAAAAAGGTGACCACATTTATAAAAATAAAAATAAAAATAAAAAAAAGATTGGTTTTCAATGGTCTTAATTAATACCAGACTTGCAATGGTCATGACCAATACTTTTTTATACTTTTTTTTTTAAACAACATGAATTGAAAATATTTGACACATGCATGGGGCCCACAAAAATTTGGCCCAGGCTAAAAGTTTACATGTGGCAGTTGGAGCTAAAGGACCAAATGCCTCCAAATTTGGTCAAAATTTTGATTTAGCCCATGGTTGGAGATGAGTTTTGCAGATTATTTTAGCTATATTTGAGATATAGGCAATTTGAGATGACCTTACAAACTCAACTTTAAAGGCCCACGACCATGGCAACGAACTCGGCCCAGTGAAGCTTGGGCTGAAACCATTCGACCCAAGGCTATGAATATAGCCATGATTTAAAGAATGAAATACCATTATTGACAATTAAAAAAAACTGATACACACAGTTTTGGATAAAAGCCCAGCTTCTGAGAAATTATCACCACTTGGTCTCTATACCAAAAAGGCAAAACATCTGATCTTTTTCTCAAGAAAGCCCCCACGCGATTTTCTAACTTTGGAAAATTCAAAATTTTCAACCATCACAGAGGAGTTGATAGGGAGTTAATGAAGGCAGGTCTTACAGGAGGACTTCTCCATTTTTTACAGCCAAAGAAAGAAGATCAAATCCTTTTTTTTAATATACAGAGAAACTCTGCACCAAAGCTGGTGGTCTTTCCAAGAGATAAGTAGGCTACGTTTTCAAGAGATAAGTAGGGAGTAAGAGAGTTGCTCATTAGGAAAAGCAAACTGACCATCAAGGCAGATTGTGTTTTTTTACAAGGAACAAACAGAGAACAAAGAGAGTTCTTTTTTTTTATATATAGAAAAAAACAAGTAAAAGACCTCCATAAAACTTATCATGATAGTTTTCCCCTGCCAGAATAACAAGCTTCCCTCTTTTATGGCATTGAAAAAAAAAATTCTTTTGAAAGATCTACCGCCCATTATTAAAGATTAAAAGACCTATTCCAACATTTCCTATAAATGTGAGATGAGGTGAACATATCAAAGGACAACCGAAAAATCAATCAAGACAAAAACTCTAAAGTCACGACTGACAAACTCAAAAAGATCAACTGATCTCGAAAGCTTTTAGACCCTAAAGCAACCAAAACTCTTTGATCCACAAGAAACAAATCAACTAGAATTCAAATCTTTGGTTTCGGTTCAGTCCAGAGAAATAGTTTTACAAAGCAAGATTTCTCTCATTACAAATTTGGTTTAGCACAAACCCAAGTCAAGCAGAGTCCAGATTTTTCACAAACATGAAAACCTCAACAAATTTACAAAAGGCCTTGGTCAAGCAGAACAGGCACCATAACGCAGCTCTAGCTATGTGACCATCAATCCATCCACTTTTGTCCTCTTTAGACTAGAGAGGCATCAATTCTGCCCATTCAGCAAGCCTTTCATGGCTCGAAATAAATTGAAGCTCGCCAAACTCAAACGTTAGGTATCGATTTCCAACTGAAACTCATCGTTGAAGGTGTTGACAATTCAATCCAGATAGACATACCCAATCCAAGTTCAAAGGCAGCTACCCAGCAGTAAATCAAGCCCAACATTTTGTTGTCTTTTTCGAGTTGCCATTTCGCTTTTTGAGTCTTGTAATAGGCAGTTCTGCCTAAACAGTTTGTCTTCTTTTCATTTATTCTGGCCAAAACTACCAATTTTATACTATGAAAAATTGTGAAGTCATCACCAGTCTGAGGCAAGAAAAAAACTTACTTAGGAGATATTCCTCACCCAAATTCACAATTGCTTGTTTAAGAATCAGTAACTTGGGGCGCAAGTTATCTATTTTTTAGAAGTTTGCTAGGGTTTTAAACTGCTAGCAGTGGCACGTCATGCATAAAGGAAAGTTGATTTGTTTACCACCAATGGTTGTCAAGCCAATGGGAAACTTTACCATACCATCACAGATTAAAATCAAAACGAGTGAACAATATCAATTAAGGATGCATCTCAGTTTTACTACATCGGATATATGTGCAAGGTACTCTTTTTTCCTTTGATCAGGGTTTTATCCCACATGGTTTTTCCTGAAAAAGTTTTTAACGAAGCAACATTTAGCACATCCAATATGACGTCAATGATCTAGACTAAGGTGACACTCTTTTTCCTTCGCTAAGGTTTTGTCCCACTGAGTTTTCTTAGCAAATGTTTTAATGAGGCAACTATGTCATTGTATGGTGGACATCCAAGGAAGAATGTTATAAATCTATAGGTTATGGATGCCCACTATAATAGCCACAATTACCCTATCATAATACCCTTAATTATATACTTGTAAACCTACCAATTATGAGTGGTAAATGATTTAGGACTCTCAACCCCTATAAATAGTGGCACAAGATATAAATGGAATACAAGTTGGTTTGAGCAAATTATATTGTCTTTCTCTTCCTATTATTTCTCCTTACAAGTTGGTTTGAACACCGACCCGACCATTGAGATGTCATGTGACCAGAGAAGCAAATTGATATTCTAAACACGACCAGGCCTCTGTCGAGTCAGTTACTCCATGCTCTTGATGCCAGTCCTGGTGATGGAGAGGGATCATTTAATGTGCTTCACATCCAAAGCCAGGTGTTGCTTGCCACTTAATCCTTGATAAACAAGCTGGAGATGGAAAAAGGGATCAGTTAATGTACTTCACATCCAAAGCCAAGTGTCGCTTTAACCACTTGATCCTTGATAGACACCATAGTGATAAAGAGAAGTCATTTAATGTGTTTCAGTCCCATCATTGGGAAAAGAGAAAGATAAATATTTCCTCTTTGGGAAGACTGAAGGAGATCTCTCATTCTCTCCCTTATAAATACCATTCACCTGTATTAGGACAAAGGTAATAAAGATTCTCATTTAGAAACTCTCCATCCCTCTCTCTATTCTTAAAACACTCCTAACTTTGCCATCGAAAGGGGTTCATTTAGGAACAACCCGATCTGCCCCTATTCTGATTGTTGCTCGAAGTGTGCAGGTCATCTCCGGGGAACAACTTGTTCACATGACTAGGGATACGCCCTAACCTTGAGCCAAGTTAAGACCACCTGCACAACAAGAAGGACACCCGGTTTACAATCCCATATACCCTTGTGTTTTTATAAAGATATCAAATTTTGGATTCGCAATCGTAGCTGTGTATGTCGATGACATGAACTTAATTGAAACTCCTGACAATTATGTATAAAAGACAACGTTGCATGTTTATAGTTCAAATTAAAGAAGAGTTTATCAAGGGTGACAGAACCAAACATATATCACCAAAGTTCTTCTACACACATGAACTTCAGAAGAGTCAAGAAATTGAAGTCAAACAAATTTGTTCCCAAAATAACCTGATAGACCTCTTTACCAAAGCGCTTCCGAAGTCTATATTTCAGAAGTTAGTGTATGGTATCGAGATGTGACGACTTTACAAGCTATCAGATTGTTGAAGATTAGGGGGAGATATCAATTAGGGAAGCATCTCAATATTACCGTATCGAATGTATGTGCAACGTACTCTCTTTTCCTTTGATCATGTTTTTATCCCATGTGATTTTTCCGAACAAGGTTTTTAATGAGGCAATATTTAGCACATCCAATATGATGTCAATGATCTAGACCAAGGTGGTACTCTTTTTCCTTCGCTAAGGTTTTGTCCCACTGGGTTTTCTTAGCAAAGGTTTTAATGAGGTAACTATGTCATTGTATGATGGACATCCAATAGAGAGTGTTATAAATCCATAGGTTATGGATGGCCACCATAATAGCCACAATTACCCTATCATAATACCCATAATTATATACTTTGTAAACCTACCAATTATGAGTGGTAAATGATTTAGGAGACCTCTATAAATAGTGGCACAAAATATGAATGGAATACAAGTTGGTTTGAGCAAATTATATTATCTTTCTCTTCCTCTTATTTCTCCTTACAAATTCTCTTTTAGTTATACAACAATAATGAAGATTTTGAGTTTTCACACTTTGATTGGTAAGAGCATGTATGTGTGAGAGATGTGCCTCCTTGAAAGAGAGATGTTGAACCGCTAGACGATGGGGCATTGTATCATACTATGCTTATTATCCTAGGTAACAAGTTGATAGGATTTTAGTCCCATGTCACTTTGGAAAAAAGCCAAATGGGGTAAGCTTTTTGAAAAAAGACAGAAAAACCTCTCAACTTTCAAATCAAAGACATGTAAATGTAAAGGATTCTTTAGGAAATCCAAAAATAAATAAGGGTAATTTTGTCTATTTTTGCTTATTTTACAAAAAATTTCTCTCCTTTGTGTTTTTCCAAAGTCTCCCTTTTTTTTTGGTGTGGATAGTTCCAGATCATTCTTCGTGGTCTTTTGCTTTAAAAAAAAAAAAGTAAAAATAAAATTAATGTTAAATAAGAATAAAGTTTCATTTTCATTACCCAAAAGTCATGTTTGGTGGCAAAGTTTAGATTGGATTGGATCACTCACATGATCTAAGGTATGTTCATGAAGTAAGAAATGAAGGTAGAGTTGAAGGATTTTCCACTTTGTGCGGATTCTATGAACTCTAGTCGAGATCACTTAGAATACTCAAAACTCTGTGAATTTCCATTTTGCAAAGTTACCCCTAAAGTTTAATTTGGAATCAAATTTCGCTAAAAAGTCATTTCCCAAAAAAAAAAAAAAAAAAGGCTTTGCAATCATGATAACATGCCACCTATAAAATCAGACAAAACGCCACCATCTGCAAAGGATTAGATTTTTGTCTCTTCCTTTTTTTTTTTTTTTACCTGTGAGCTAAAGTCTCCCCTTTCCTCCTTTTAGAAATTGATTGAAGAGTTGTCATTTTGTTATGACTTGCCAACATGAGATAAAATGGTTTATTGGTCGCTTCATTATCAGCGAATGCTGAAAAGATAAGGCTTATTTATTATTATTTTACTGTTTTGCAATGAAATATTTTAGTTTTTATTCTAATTTATAGTAACAAGACAACTCGCATACAAATTGATTGCAAATCCTAATTCAACCACACCCTTCAAGTAATAACATAATTTATTTCTTGTACATGCATGTTTTCTCTTAGGGTTAAATACTTTTAATTATTATTGAGTTTCACACAAAATTTCAATTTGGTCACTGTGAAAAGTATTTAGCCAAATTGGTTATTGTATTACCAAAAGTTTATAATTTGGTTAAATACCTTTTTATTCTAAGTACTTACCGCTAGTTTATGTTAAGTGAATGTGTTCAACACCTTTTTGGTCATTGAATTTTACACGAAATTTTAATTTGAATTATTGATAAATAAATAAAAAAATATTAGCCAAAAGCCATACAAATGGTTGGGATTATGATTTGAGCTCTTTTGAAGACATGGATTTGTCTTTTGTGAAACAATTGTTGAGATATGAACTTATTTTGAGACGATATGATTTCTTTTGTTAACAATCTCTTTGCTTTTGTGATAGAAAAATTACGGTGGGTAACCTTCGAACAGCTCAATACTAACCTTCAAACTTCGCCATTCACTCCGTCTCCACTCCAACAGTCCACTCCAACTAGTTGAGAAATACAAATAAAACCTGCACTTAATGAAAGATAATAGAATGCCTATAAATCCTAAACTTTAGGAAACACAGTAACTAATTTGATTAAAAAAATTTCTCAGTGACCAAAAAAATATCTAACCCTTCTTTTATAAGAAAATTTCAAAATTGAACTCTTCGATTTTATCACTGTTTTTTTTTTTTTTTTTTTTCTGTTTTTGGGAGGGCAGCCAGTTAAGACAATTTATTTTCCACAGTTGCAGCAAGAAGGGAGCTTTCACCCCTTGCGCTAGGGCAACATTGAATTTGTCTTTCAAATGATTAAATATTGTAGGGTACATGATATTACTAATCCTTTAATTGAAACATAGAAAATTGATGATCTAGCTGATAAACTGTATGACTATAACATTGTTACATGATGTTATTAATCCAAGTGTTATAACATGGGTGAACAACAAATTTATATTTAGGGTTAGTGGTAATAATCTATTAAAAAAACTAAATATACACGTATTATGGTTACACTGAAAAATTTATTGATTCAAATCATCGAACTATAATGCAAACCGGATTTGAATAAGTTATAAGTGTATTAATATTTATATCCTATCATTTTATGGGGGTTGAAATTGATAAGACTTTGTCATGACTAATCTATCTTCTATCTCAAACTTGGACAAAATTTGGAAGTTAAATAAAAGGACAGAGTTAGCAAATTTGAAGTCTCAGATGGAGTCTCTTAAATTCTACAAGACTCACTACAAAAAAAAGTAACAACAATCACTATTATTTGGTGATATTTAGCAACTAATATGAGGGTGACTAAAAAACTCTCTGAAATTCCGATGGTTGCATAGTTCCCACCTAAATTTTAATTTGGAATCAACTTTCGCTAAAAAGTCATTTCTCAAAAAATAAAATTGACTTTGCAATCATATGGTAACATGCCACCTATAAAATCAGACAAAACACTACCATCTGCAAAGGATTAGGTCTTGTCTCTTCTTTTTGTTTATCTGCGAGCTAAAGTCTCCCCTTTCCTCCTTTTAGAAAATGATTGAAGAGTTGTCATTTTGTTATGACTTGCCAAATGAGAAAAATTGGTTTATTATTATTATTATTATCAGCAAATTCTAAAAAAATCAGTGATTTAAGTGCTTATTTATTATTACTATTTTTATTGTTATTATTATTATTTTCACCATTTTGTAAAGAATTTTACGTTTTCTTCAAATTGGTTGCAAAAGCTAATTCAGCCACACCCTTCAAGAAATAACATCATTTATTTCTCATGCATGCATGTTTTCTTTTAGGGTTAAATACCTTTTTTAGTATTTGATTTTACACAAATTTCATTTTGCTCACTAAAATTATTATTTTTTGTCAAATTTGTCAATGTATTACCCAAAGTTTACACTTTCTAGAATTGCTATTAGTTTATGTTAAGTAATTGTGTTTAAATACCATTTTGCTCATTGAATTTTGCACGAAATTACAATTTGGTCAATTGATAAAAATAAAAACAAATATGCTCTTGCAACTTTGTTTTGAGATATGAACTATTGTTGAGATATGAACTTATTTTGAGACAATATGATTTCTTTTTTTGATAATCTCTTTGTTGCTATTGTTCTGTTTGAGGGGGATTGTTAAACTTTCATTAACATGAATTAGTTAAATCATATTTTTAGCCTTAATTAATGCTACACCCACGATAAATTTTTAGCCTACAGTCATTTGCATGGTTTTTGGCTACCATTTTTTTTTTTTTTTCTCATTGATCAAATTAAAAGTTCATGTAAAACCTAATAATCAAAAGGGTATTTAATGCAATCACTTGAATAAACTAATGGCATGTTTATAAATTGTAAATTATGGGTAATATAGTGATTAAGTTGGCCAATTTTTTTTTCTATGACTAAATTGAAATTTTGTATAACACTCAGTGACCAAAAAGGAATTGAACCCTTTCTTTTATAGAGAATTTCAAAATTGAACTCTTCAATTTTGTCACTTTTTTTTTTGGGTCGGGCATGAAGTTAAGACAATTAATATTCCACAGTTGTAGCTGTAAGGGAGCTTTCACTCCCTGCGATAGGGCAACATTGAGTTTGTCTTTCAAATGATTAAATATTGTAGGGTACATGATATTACTAATCCTTTAACTGAGACATAGAAAATTGATGATCTGGCTGATAAAATTGTGTGACCATAACATTGCTACATGATGTTATTAATCCAAGTGTTATAACATGGGTGAACAACAAATTTATCTTTAGGAGGTTAGTGGTAATAATCTATCCAAAAACTAAACATACACGTGTTATAACATAAGTAGATTCGTAACACCACGTGACGGAGCACGGTTACACTGAAAAATTTATTGATTCTGATCATCGAACTATGAATGCAAACAGGATCTGACACTGTGCACAATGAAAGTGACATGAAACTCATTTTTATCTTAAGTACAGAAAGAGAGACCCTAATAATTCAATTTTAGTAGCCCACATTGTATAGTGAAAGAAAGAATAGTCATATATTGATGATAGAGGGGACCTTTATCCCCATTTTTCTCTTGAGGTGGTGGAAGCCCCACATGATCGTTCTGTAGATCTTTGTCCCCCTCCATCTTTCTCTATTCAAACCGTTCAATATCGTATTCCACTTTACTTCGTTGCTAGCTCAGCCACATTGCTAAGTAATTATCACACTCCAAATTTGAATTTTCTTTCATTTCTGGTGTGTTTTCTAGTTGAAATGTAGTGGTTAGCGTACTCTTTCTATTACTGTCTCCAACAGTTGTTGACACCCTTTATTTGGTCGTAACATTAATAAGATTTATCCTATAATTTGCTCCCCACATCCAATGAAAAATCTTTGATTACAGGTTTTAGAATTAGGTACATATCTCCATCATTCAAAAAATTTCTTTCAAAATGCCGAGGGATTGAAAAGAATGTTTCGTATTAGTCTTGTATTAGACTTTTTTTGATAGGCTTATTGTTGCAGGAGAAAATGAGGTCCTTTGCTATAATTATGCATTATTGCAGGATAAAATTCAACTAAACATTAATTTCAATAAATAAATAAAATGGTAAAGGATTAAGGTTATACAACTATATTGTCTATATGTAATTATTAAAATTAAAATGAAAATAAAGTAATTTTTATATACTAAGGGAGAAGCTCAAAATGGCGATACATTCAAAAACTCTAGAAGTATCCTTAGTAAACTTAAAAGTTAAAAGGAAAAATAATCTAATCTAAATAGTAAAATAGTAAATGACAAGTTATTTTGATTCAAAATTTCAAAAATAGAGGAAGTTGGTTGAAATAGTTCTTTTAAATGACACGTTAGGAATTTGTTAATATTTTTATGCAAATAACAAAAATTTAATTGGCATACACGTGAGCGAGCGTGTGTTAACATGCTAATAAAGTTATATAACACATATGTACGTAAGTGTGTGAAAAGACTTTTCGGAAAATATTTATAAATCTAGTGTCAGGTTGGGTGAAAGGTGGAGTATATGCTACATATGCATGCATGCTTTCTTTAGCATAGTACTGTCGGTTCTAAGATGGGATTAATTAATGAGAGCAACAATATATATATGGCATGATGGGATGAAACCCTAGCTTGAAGTGACCTCAATGTCGAAGCCAATTCCAATGTGGTGTCTAGTCATCAAGGCACAGGATTGTCCAGTCGTGACCACAGGTTGGGCATGGAGGTGGGCCCCAAAGAGGCAGTCAAGTTTATCACAATGTGTTCAATTTAATGGGGCTTTAATTCTTCGAACTCAATAATGCTATGCAACCTTTTTATTTTTGGCAAGTTTATGTACGTTTGTCTCCAGCCCACGGTTTTGCTCTGTCTGGACTTTCAAGCACCGGATATGATTCGAATCCGACTGACGCTAACTTGGGGTCCCCTGTGTGTGAATGATGTGAGCTTGGAATCAATCAGAATGGTTTTGGTAGTACTATAGCAAGTCATCCACAGTATAGGTTCATGATTTGAACTGTCAATTTTAAAAGCTTAAAAAAAAAATAATAATAAAATAAAATGAAAACCAGAAACTTTCATACATGATATCATGTGGAGAATGAAGTTACTGCATTAGAAAATAGAAACTGCACTCGGAATTATAAAATACCAGGAGGCATTAAACAAAATAAAAGTTCGGGCAAACATATATATGGTACGCGACGGGAAATTATTAGATGGTATGGATATACTGCATGCATTACTGGTGCCTCATAGATCTAACCAATACCATTTCGACATCTAACATACTAGTTAACACTTAATAGCAAAGCAACCATGTTAACATTTTGTTTAACAAAATTGAACAGAGAAGAAGTTTGCCTAGGTAGGAATGGTTGGATTTTGGCCATTGCTAAAACGTTCAGTGCCACGTTTAGGGTATTACATTTTGATAAGTAAGGTATCATATGCATATGTGTGTGGGGTAGTATGTCCGTCCCTTGCATCGGACTCGAATTCCTCTCCTTCTAGAATATCGCTTTATTAAAAAAGACAAAGAAAGACGTAATATTATGGCCAACCTAACCCTAGATGGCTAAATGGGAATAAGTCGATCAAGGAAAGTCAGAAATAGAGATAGAGTCATGGACCGACTATCAAAATTTCTTTCCATCTTTTGTGTAGTAAAGTTATATCACGTGAATGATCGTTGTAGTTTGTTTCTTGTAGATTAGCCCCTAGAATGTTATGTTATGTAACAATTATAATGTCAATTATGCGCCCTTGGACTGGGACAACCAGTTTCTAGACTACTAAGATAAGTTTCCGTTTCAATTGATCACATTTTGGGTTGATCCTGCTGCTACTGCTACCTACAGATCTCGAGAGCCTATGAATAGATCTTTAGAGGCTAGCTTGAAATCTTGACTACATTGTTGTTAACTCGTGAGTCTGAAATTTGGATACATTTAAGTTGAGAGTCTATTTCATCTCTTTCAAGGAACGAATTCGAATTAGGTTGGCCTCAGTCCAAAGTCAAATATATGATCGGATTTGAATTAACGAATTTGAAAATATGCTCAAATTGAAATGCAAAAGAATGGGATCCAAAGATGTCACATAGGCAATTAACGAGAATTTTACGAAAACCCCTAATGCCGGAACCACGAAACACTTAATTGTTAAAATTGGGTGCATGGACAAACATAATGAGTACAACTGCAAGGTGCCGCCATGATTAAAGTGATGATGGGTTGAGCCGGGTCAAACTCAGACTGAGTTGGGTTGAATCTCGTGTCATGACAAAGCAAATTCGTCTAGGCTAGACTTTGCTAGATCTTCAAAGAAAGTACATCAACTTTGATCTTTAGATAGAAAACTGCATAGTTTACTTTGGTCAGGAAGAGAAGTGAGAAATATCTTTATAAATTAATTCTGTTGCATTGTGACATTCTTGAACTAATTATTCCACATCCCTATAATCCTATTCCCCTGTGAAATCAAGCGAATTAGAAAGTAAATAAATGTTCTATAAATTAAAATTACACACAACTCATCATCCCCAAGGATCAGAACACTTCGGTTCCCCAACTATAGAGCAATTTCATAACTGTGGCGCAATATTCGGTTTTATTCACAGCCAAATGATCACTCCTGGTTTACTGATCATTGGATGTGCTGTTTCCACTGCCGGCAACCCAGTACTGTTTAACGACAACCAATATCTTCTCCGGCACAAGGGGGCCATCCTCATGATCCACAATTTTGGCATCCCATCTCATGCCCCCAACGATCTTCCTAACCTTGTTCAGGACATCAACTTCATCCCTGAAGATGACGGTACCTTCAGGCCGCAAGATGCGATCCATCTCCAGAAGGATGTCTTCCAGATTGCACCTGCTTAATCCATTCAAATAATCAATCAGCACTCCGGAGGTTGTTAAACATTTCATGTAACAATGTTGAACCTTATATGGAAACTGCAGCTAATCAAAATTAGTTGTTCCATTAGAATCATGCAGAATATCGTGACTTGAAATTTTTTTAGTAGAAAAATAATAGTGACTTTGTTATGCTAACAATAGAGATAGAATTATGCATGAACAAAACCTTTAGTCGTACAGGAAGCTCAGTCTTTTCGTATAAATTATTATGTTAATTTCCACTTTATCCCTAAAAATCCACCACTATTTAATCGGCCCTAGAGAAAACAATTGTTACATAAGAGTTTTTGGGTTTAGTGAATCAAATATTCTTACATGCTGTTAGCCTGCTAAAAGTAAAATTGCATACATTTATATGAATTAAGTCTTAAATATGAAGGTTCATGGCAAAATATTGTATCACGTGATTTGATTGCTATATTATAGATCCAAACACTAAGCATGATTTATGGTACACAGGAAGAAGATGATGAGGCTTACTCGTTCCTTGTACAAGCTGAACACCCCACTAGCATGAATAAGGTCATACGACCTTGGGTACGTGGAGAAGCCTTCACACCTGAAAGAAGATTTACCTTTTTGGTTATGACATGGAATTAGTAACTACCAAGCATCCTACTTAGATCATACTATTGTAAATATTAATTGAAAAGAAACTGACAGTCTTTGCTTCGCAGGAAAACAAACCCCTTTTAATCTATTTTTCCTTTTGTAAACATTTAAATTCCAATCTTGTTCCAGATGTTGAAGACGGAAAAGCCAAGTTAAAAAATAATAATAATAATAAATCATCAAAAAACATAAAGGTTAACAAGCCCTGGAGGAAACTGATACACTTCCAACAAGGCAAATTTGTGTGTGTTTGAGAGAGAGAGAGGGGCATACCAGTCATGATAAATGCCAATGAGACCTCTCTCATAAATAACACCCAAAGTGTTCTTTGCAATTGTAGGCACCACATTCATAACCCAAGATTTTCGTGATTCCAGGGCTGCTGCAAATCCTCCAAGGCCTGCATTCATATCCATGACATTCCGATATCTGGCAGTGACAATCAAGTTGTTGATTCTTTTGTAAGTATTTACATGCTTTTTCCAGAGTTTATTATCCTCTTGGTAAGATTCAGTAGTAACTCCATCAACTAAACCATTAGCTATTCGAGGAGGGACTGCATAAAGCCTCGCAGGAAACTTCAACGCCCCCACTGCTACATCATTTGCATTGGTTACCTCAGGAGAGGGGGTTACGCATGTGTCCATTTTCTTGTACCTGAAACATACCACATAAAACTAGGAATTATGATTGCTGTAACAATCTAACTCTAGAACTGGAATACATCCATTCAAAAATGCCCTTATCAGAATCGAATGGGACATGCATGTATGGAGAAAACAAGAAAAAATAAGGACGGCCAAATGAACTTGAGCAAGCGAGATAGAAATAGACTGAAACTTCATCACTGATCTAAGGGAACCCGCCTTGTATAATTGCAACACTTGTAGAAAATGAAGCTAATCTTTGCAATTACTAGAATCATAGAATGACAAAGGGGGGAAAATAACATAAAAGCAAAGTAGAAAAGAGAAAGTGTTCACTCTAATAAATGGAATCTAAAGTTATACAATCATTCTGCTTATATCAATGCATTTTAGGTCATTCTGAACTAGGGGACCAACTCAAACAATAAAAACCCATCCAACTTGTACTGTCGAGAGATTTATATCTTCTAAGACTCCATAGCATTGACTAACATAAGATTCATAAGCACAAGATTTTCTTCTAACCAAAGTGTGTGCAAGAACACAATGGGAGGTAGGGGCTTAATTACCTTGTGTTCCCAAATAAAACAAAATTATTGTCTAGAACATCATAATAACTACAGAATGGACAGGGCACAAGAAAATTCCATTCTACAAATATAAAGTAACGAGTGATGCAAGAGGTACAAAGACATTAACTGAAAAACTTTTCACAACTGGAGGCATGCAACCAGCACATCACGTTTACAGAGGGTGGAAATGTGGAATATGTGCAACATGCCAATTTGACTACCATGTCTGTCTGTAAAACCTATGTTATGTTTAACAATTTCCTAGATAAGTGGACTGCTGGTTGAAACCATAGTCAGTAACCAATTCACTACATTTTTTCTCTTTGATTACTTCTTGTTTTGAGAAATATTGACAGGGAAATCCAGCAACAGCTACTTCATATTATATAATTTGAGGTTTTCAAAAAGGGTTTCCTTGCATTATCCTGTGACCTTTCACCTGCTGCAAAGTCCTGCGCCCCTTTCCCCTGACAGAGTATGTCTCACTTCCGGAAAAATCTACCAAACCACAAGTTAGGGGCAAGGGAGACTTTATCCAGAACCATGAGATTATCTTTAAACATGATTAGTGAATATTTAAGAACAATAAACAAGGCTCCTCAGCACAGTTCCTGGAACTCACCAGACATCATCAGCATCCTCTGTCTGGCATACATTGACAGACTTGCTTTTGCAGGATTTTGTATTAACTTTTTTCTTCCAAATAGCCATATCTCCTTTCTCATACTTTTTCTCCCAGCAAAGACTTTCAGCTAGTGCTTCAATCTGTCTTTGCTCTGTCTGGACATCCTCCTTAGACCGCTTCCACGTTTTGTAGTATGTCTTCCAATTAATTGGAGGTCCAGACAAGATCCAATATCCACCAGGTCTAAGGACCCGATCAACTTCTTTTAGATACATCCCATCTACACACAGCCGTTCATATGTGAATCATTTAACTTCCAGCACTTACAGAGATATTCAGTAAATAAACTATTCTTGAATGTTGAAACATGGAAAACAAAGTTAAAAGATGGGACTACAATCAGAAGCCCTCTTTTATATAGAAGTCAACAGATGAGGATGGATTGAGGAAGTCAAAATCAACCAAAAGAAAACTTGGGAAAATAAAATTTTAGCAGGGTTGGTTAACTAAATTAATTGCCAGATATGTAAGACTTGCAGACAATTTATCACCCTTGTAAGACTTATTTAAACTTTTTGGCATAAAATCTCATAGAAAACATGAAGTTACATAGAAAAATAGTCTCCAAAATGAAAGTGTGCAAATCAGTAATCATTTATACCAATGGAAATCAAGTACAAATGTTTACCAAACGACTCTAAACTTATTTCAGTGGTCAACCTTGAGAGTCAAGGCAAGATTGTGACAATTAATTTGACCATATGATCAGAGTATGGAAATAGATATAGATATGTTTTTCTACTATCTGTATTCAACTTAAGAGTTCACTAATTCAACTCTATTTTAATAAATAAATATATATATATATATAATAAAGAAACTAAGGAAATCAAATGTGATTACTCAAGCTTAATGCTCGTTACATCGAGATCTTACCATTTGCAGTCCATGGAATTAAACACCGAGAGCACTGAGCCATATCAAAGGCCCTAGATGGGTATGGAAGACGAATTGATCCAAGCACCCCGATAACAGCAGGTACACCTCGCTCCAATGCAAACTGCACTTGTGCTTCATGATTATCCCGTGGTGCAAATGACATGGCTAATACATTTCTCTTTAGCAAGTATGCACCCCAACTTGCAACCTGTATCATGGTTGGTCTCATTAGTAAAGAACCACATATGAACAAAAGAACTGTGTGTGAACATGTATACTAGGATAGCTCACTACTCAAATACATACATGATTCAGCTACATATATATAACACAGTATCATTGAAAGTGCATTTGCATTCACTATACGCATAAGAAAATCTACCTAACATTCTCTGGAGACTGAAAAGCCATTGTTGTACTCATAGTCTTGGATTGACTAAAGGAAGTTAAGTCGCTCAAATTAAATGCAGATGACAAATGGCAATGTGAAGCAATGAATGTACACATGCAAATGCAAAAATAAAAGCACAAGCGTAGTTAAGAAAACCAACATACACCACAACCAGTATCCAATGCTGTCCTGACAGAGCCATCTGAAATCGGAATAACAGATGCGAGTTCGTCAATATATGCACCAGCGCCTTGGGGGAACATTGTTCCTCCACCTGGGAATTTGAAAACATTTCCCTGAAACTGCACCCAGTTCTGAGCAGCTTTCTCAACTGTCAGGCTTTTATAAGGGACATTGGCATAGTGGACATAGTCACGGCCTTTAGGCCAGGGGAAAGGAGTCATATATCCTTTCCGTGCTGGAATAAGACAATGCAATTTTTCCTCTTCTGGTGGACAATGCCTTTCCCTGTATATCATATTTTCCCTCGGGAATTTCATTGCTCGGTCTTGCTCTTGACAAGGAGTATAATCAGCATACTTAACATCACAAGGCTTGAACTCTTTGGCTTTAGGTTCAGAGGGTTCAACTATCTCCTCAATGTTGTGATGTGTTTCAAAGTTCAAATCAGTAAAGACATTGCTGCAATCTGTCTGCTTGGTTACTGGAAATGCTATGCTATCTCCTTTTCCAAAACCACTCTTTTGCCACGCTCCAAGAAGGTAGAAGAAACAACACAGAGCAATAACAACGAATATAGATATCGTGCTTCTTGTTCTGTTTCCTGAAGAATTATGCTTAGATTTCATGATATTGTTGCAATTAACTTCCTCAACCCTGCACTAATAATAGAAAACTTAGAGTTGATTATTTGAAGTAAATGGTCAATAGTTGAGATCTGACAGAATAAGTATGCTTAAAGGAAAAAAAAATCATTAGCACGTTGCAGTCTGTTATAAATAAATAACATATCTCAATAACTTGATTAATTGTTCCAAAGTGTGGTTAATTTCTCCTAGCCAAATTTGCAGTCTGATATACATCAGACTTTTAATCAGCTCGACTTTTGGTAAATAACCTACCTACAGAGGATTTTGCAATCATTCTACTTTCAACAAATGTTGAAAATACAAATTCGCACTCCGTTGCGATGAGGGAAAATAACTTGGAATTTAGCTAAAAATCGGGAATTTATGAGGAGAAATTGACAATTCCCTTGTTTGGTAACTTAAATGCAGAATTTATTAAATGATGTGCGGAAAAAATCATGGAAATTGGGGCATCAAATTCCCAGGTTTAATTTCCACCAAAATAGGTGTCATTTCACAATTTCCATAGTGTCATTTACAAAATTCTGTCATTTACAAAATTTGACATACATAAATCCAAACATTGAAATCTTCAATTGCCAGAAATTAAAATTATAGAAATCTTAAATTCCGTCATTTTATAATTCTATGTCATTTTCAATTCCTTCATCCAAACAGAGGGAAAATATCATCAGATCAGTACCGAGAAGTAACTAATTGACACAAAATTTCCAGGAAGATAATAAAATAAATCCAGATGGCATCACCGTTTCAAGATTGAGACATGAGAAACATGACGGATTCGGGATACGGTAAGTTTCTAGAGGCTATGAACTACGCATACATTTATGGTTAAGGACTTTAAGAAATAAGCAGCAACTAGATTTGTTGAAGAGAGAGTGAGTTTGCAATGCAACTAAGGAAGGAGTGGATTAAATTAAACTTAGCGACTTTCTGGTATATCCATTGTCATTGCTATTCCAAAGTATGGGATTGGATTAAATTAAGGATTAACATCACCAGTAGGCAAACGTTACAATTTTACTAATCTGTAGCTCTTTTCATTTTCTTTCTCAGTTGGGGATCAAGAATTACCACCTCCAGTCCAAAATAGAAAGTTATCAATCATCCATTGCCTTAAATCAAGCTGCCCTCTTGGATCCTAAAATGGTCAATCCCTTGATCTGAAGCCAAGATGTACAAACAATGAAATTTATAACTAAATCTTAAACCTTTTAAGCCAAAAACAGAAACAAGATCACACTCTTTTTCCACACAGCCCATAAAAGGAAAAAACAAGTGCAAGCACAGATCTTGTGCTATTATACAGTGGGAAGAAAACAAAAAACCAAAAAATGACATTAAAATGATGCCAAGAAGAACAATGCATAAAGAGAAAATAGTAAGAGGTGAAAACCGGGATCAAATAGCTAACCTGAAAATGGGACAGAATGGTGTGAAAGCTTTAGAGAGATGAGCCCTCCAGTGGGTATATGGTATTTGAAGTTCTCTCTCCCTCAAGTCCCCCCACAGTGCTAGTGAATAGTGAGAGAATCTGCGAAGCAGAGAGAGAGAGACTGTGAAATCACAGTGAGTGAGTGAGTAAGTGACTGAGTGGGAGAGAATTTATGTAGAGCGGAGAGAGAGAGAGTATATAGGAAGAGAGTAAGAGGTGGTGGAGGCAATGTAGAAATTTGATGACTTTGGTCTTCAACTCTGCTTTGGAAACTCACTTGGTTGAACTCGAGTTATCCGCCGACAGAGCAATTATGCGCTACCCTCCGGAGGATGCACTGACTGTAGCCCTTCCGAGGATAATTCTAATCGCAAAATAAAATTACATAAAAGAGGTATCTATATAAATTACCATGCTACTTGTAGTCAGGGTGGAACGAAAAACTCTCATACTGATGAACTATAAATTTATTTATTTTCGGTTTAAGTAGATGCAAGGGTTGGAATGAGGTGAGCTAATTTTACTAAATTTTTTAAAAGTAACACTAATGTTTACTAATCCATAATTGGATTAGAAGGAACTGAATTAAGGATGAATTGAATTAAGGAGGTATTGGATTGAAGAGAATTAGATTCTGGATTTCTATTGAAATTGTTTATTAAATCATATGGAATTTAGGTAGGACTGGTACTAATTACTAAAATATCCTCGTTGTTGGTTAAAGTAGTTTGCATATTTGGAATTTTGAAAATTGTGTGAGGATATAATGAGTAAAAAATATGAATTCCTAATGGGTTAATTCTTTAGGAATTAGAATACCGCATCCCACCAAAGAATTGAATTATTCCAAAATCAGGAATTCAATTCCTAATTTGTGTGGGTCCCACTTACTTTTCAATTCATTGATGTGAAGTAAACACAAGAATCCTCTAGAGGTGGAAATTTAATTATTAATGAGAATTCTAATTTCTAATTAGTAAACACACCATAAATTCTTATTTATCTAATTATTTGGATTGGGCTGAAGCCCACTCTAGTCTAAGGGTGGTTTCTGCCCTTACTAAGTGGCTAAAAATATTTACATCTACATTCGAGCTCATAGTATTTTGACTGAAACATTCAAAAATAACATGAACACCGTTACTACTTAAATGTTTTTCTCTTACATATTACATATGAAAAATAATATGCAAAACAAAAGAAACTAATACACACATAAGTCGAAGAAAAATCAATCAGATGTATTCCCAATTTTATGATGTGACCTCTCCACATTCTCTAAAAATATACATTAAAATCATATTTTATTTCTTTAAAAATATAAATTATTGAATATATGTTTTGACATCACTACCTAACTTAGCACTACTGCAGACCATCGGTGGAAACAATTAGTTAAATCGAAAATGCAAACAATAAGTTAAATTGAAACTCGATTAATCAACTAATTACCATTATTATTATTTCAATGTTTTGATACGAAAATAATGTGATCATCTATTTATTTGATAGCCCTTACTATTCAGACTAATTTAATTCAACAGATTATTACTTGTTATTCTAAAATGTCCTTCAATTTTCAACCTTTTATATATATATATATATATATATATGGAATTAATTAACAAGCAACAGATAATTGAACTGCATTTTTTGTGTTGAAATCCTAATTTTAATTTGTCCTATCCACCAGAAAGAAGAAGCGTTACCATTGTTTGTTTATTCTTTTTCCTAACATACATACCATAGAATTTAATATAAAAATATTGAAATGAGTTTTTAACCACAATGGTCCTTAAATTTATACCGAGGGTGGGGAATCCAACATGTAAATACTTAATCACAAAGTGATTACAAATTCCTTAGTTTTCTAAGCTCATTTAAATTTGGGTGAACATATCAAATATGTTTTTCAGAACAAAGTGAATAAAGTGCATATATTCTTCTACTCACAGTGTTGGGCATGCATGTGGGATTGTCATACAGATATGCGAGAAAGCCTAGCAATTGTTCATAATATATATATTATAGGGCAATGATTTCCCCACTCCTATTTTATCCACTTACACTCCTTTTTTAGTTATAAAAAAGGAGTGTAAGTGGATAAAATATGAGAAAAAGGAGTAGGGAAATCACCACTCATATTATATATATATATATATATATATATATATATATAAAGTACAACTTTTTAAAGGAATCTTGCCAATGTCTTGAAGAATTTAAGGACTTAATCAAGCTAGTTCGTCAAACATTAATGAACTTAAGATCAAAATTAATGAAAGAAAATAGTGTAGACGTATTGAATTGGGAACCAAATAAAAAATTCTAATCAAACCGTTAGGTTCGATGAAGGGTTAGTTATAATCTTCCAATGAACATTTTCTGCTTGACGAATAACGCACCCAACAACAAAAAGAGATTGTGCTACACTACCACAAAGTGACTAGCTAAGTATTGAACTCACCGCAAATATATATATTGTTCTTGTATTATTGCGAATAGAACCTGCGACTTACTTTCCAATTAAGTGGGAACAACTATCACTAAATCAAAGACTAGTTGGCAGTGACTCATTGCTAACCTTCAGTTTGATGTTTAAAATTCAGGTAGATTATCTTCTAGGACTGTAAAATCATTTTTGTCGGTACAGAAGATTTGAATTTAGAATATATTTTTAAATTAGAAAGAGAAATATCACCATATAAAAACTAGTCATTAGATTAGACTGTAACATTTCTTCGTAATCCTAACAAAATATGGATACTAAAAATATTGACAAGCACTTTTGTTGACCTATGTTTAAGTAAGTCATGATTCCCATTACATTATAAATTTCAGATAAAAGAAAACAAAAAGGGAGACTTCACCTCAACAAAGTAAAATCTCACATGCCATAATAAGGTAGGGCCAAGAATCCAAGATCAAGCCGTTTGAGTCATGGTGATAGGCATTGAGTTCCATACTATTATTATTATTATTTTTTTTTCTGCTGAATAATAATTATCAGAACGTTGGCTGTTGGATCATCTGCCCTCCATAATTATTAGAAAAAAGGGCTTCTGTTGTTCAAGGTGGGTGCCTATAAACGTCAAGTGAATTAATTAATGAAAAATAAAGGATGGAAGTGACAAACAAAGACATGAGAAGCAGCATGGCTCAACCACAGATACTCACCGAAACAGAAACGAAAAAGACCCCCCAAATTATAAGATTCACAATCCTTATTAGATGTTTTAGATGTAATGAACAAAACTATAACCCATAACATGTTATTTCTGCTTTATTCTACTTCTATAACCTATAGTTGTTTATAGATTATTACTGCTTCTATAGCTTACTTCTCCGTTTGATTATCTTGATTCTATAACAAGTTAGGTGTTGAAGGAAAATGTGAACCTCTCAACATAATTTCACCACCACTAATTAATTAATGAGGTTTTATTATTTTAAGTTCGTCCTATTCGAGACGCAAGTCTTTTAATTACAATCCCTTACTACAAGAAAACCCTTTGATTCCATCATAAAGAAACAGAGTGTGTGTGTTTGGTTTTGCACCCAAGTCCAACCTCCTTGATGAGATCAAATATTTGCAATGAATAAATGACGCAAAGGGAGGAATGTGAATGAGTTTGATTGAGGAGTGTTTGAGTGAATTTAGCATAAACCAGTTCTAAATTTTGGAAATTAATACCCTTTTAAAGATCAAACCAACGTAAGATTTGTGGAGATTTGATTGATGAGAATTTGCCCACTAATTGAGAATCAAACCGGCATAGTGTGGGTCTTTGAGACAGATTTGGAGATTTTAATAGGTAGATGACTTATGGGAGAAATTGGAAATTAATGGGTAAATGTGGCCTACTAATTGAGAATTTCTGTTTGAGAGATTTGAATTTAATCTCAATGAAATTTGCATGGGTAGATGACCCGTGAAAAATTGGATGATTTTATACCACTTTTCTTGTTGTCAATGTCTAAGAAAAATAATGAGTAATTTTAATTATCCCATTAATTTTTCCTAAAAATTGAAAATTGCGCTTGGGAAATTGTTTTGGCAAAATTTGGTTAAGATAAACCAAGAATTTAAATTTGGTTGCTGTTGCGTCTATTGGGATGTTAGATTGTCTACGTACTCTTGACGGGATCAAACCGACGTAGTTCCAAACATTTGATTTAATTTGCGTGGTTTTGTACCACTTGGTCCTTTGGTGTGGTTTTGTACCACTTGGGTCTTCATTGGGAATTAATGGGACTTTTCTTATTTTAGCCCATTGATTCATAGTTTGAGAATTCATGACTTTGCACCAATTATTCACCAACTGGATTTTTAATAGACAAAATCGTTGGGCATGAGACGAGCCCGTTGTATTTGAGATTGTCGAGTCTTGAAATATTGGCTTGATACCGCCGGGCCTTGAAAGAGGTGTACACTGCGCCAGTTAATTTTCGATTAATGCCTTTCCCTTCTCCATCTGGTTCCTTCACGGCTTGGGGCTAGAAATAGATGTCTTTCAATTTCATCAAGACACCCAAGGACAAAAATCCTTCTCCCAATGAAGTACGGATAGGCCATATTGTTCTTTGTCGGGCTTGAAGACAAGAGGCACAAGAAGAACAGGCCCTTTTCTGAATAGGATTAGACCCCAAAGAGATGTGCCTCCTCTTCTTTTATCTTTTGCTGACTTTTCTTTTTTCTTCGTAATGGCTATCTTGTTTTTTTGTCTGTTGCTGAAGCTTTCCTTCAGTTAAAAAAAGAAACATGGCTGCTTTTCCCATTTTTTTATGGCTGAAGCAAACCACTTTTTTTAAGTCATATTTGCTTTTGACTGGTGTCTCTTTTTTTCAAACCAGCAACCCAAACAAAAAAAGTGGCGTACAGCCACTTTTTCTTTCCTTAATTTTTTTTTTGTTGCTGTTCTTGACTTTTTTTCTTTTTGCGGCCTCCTTTCTTTCTCTTCTCTGCTGCCCATTTTTTCGTTTTGTTGGCATACAGACAAGCACGAGATGAGGACCTCAAGCAAGACGTGGGCTGATTTTTATTTGCTGTGAGATTAAACCCCTCCATGGTTTTGTTTGTGGGTTTTGTACCCAAGTTTGTACCCAAACTGGATCCAAGCAAGAGACTTCCAGGGAGGAACTTTGTTGACGATGCACAAAAAATAAAGGTGTTGAACCGAAGTGGCTCACTTTCTTGAATTGAAACTGCCAGTTTCATTGATTTGGCTGTAGTAAGAGAAGCCCAGAAAATTCCGGGAGTTTCTCCACGTCTGTTAATGGCACCACAAACCACCTCTGGTTTTGTGATGGTTAGCCCATCATGATAAGCAATCCTTATAGAGTGCTTGTGAATTGGATGTTGAGCACATCCTGAAAGCGTCTGAGAGGAGCTGCACCTCGGAGTAGATCAGGACTTGATCTCATAAATGATTGAAATCATCTTGGCTGTCAATCCATAGCTGGATGTCATGAAGGTATTTGAGAGGAGATACGCCTTAGAGTAGATTCTTGACTTAATTTGTGATGATTTCAAACATCATAGCCAAGAATTCCCATGGGTTGATTGTACTGGATGTTGAGTGCTTCCTTGGAAGTCTTTGAACAGAGCCTTGCCATAGAGAGATTCCTAACTTTTTTTCATGATGATAGAAGTCACCATAGCCAGGAATCCTCTTATGTGCTTGCTCTTCCTTTTGTTCCTGCTGCTCCTCAAGCCTTGTGACCTTTCTTTTTTCAAATGGTATCTCTCCACAGCCTGCCGGTTGCCCTCCTCTTTTTCTCTGCAACCCTCCTGCCTTTTATAGAGTGATTGCCAGAAAGAGTTTTGAGATGGAACAATCCTCGTTCAAATTGGACTCTTCCTCCCACTTGATCAAACCCATGTTCCCATTTTTTTTTTTTTTTGTTCGGGTGAATTTTTTTGGTTCAACAATAGGTTATTTGAATTTTGATTTGTGCAGTTTATATTAGCCTTAATTCTGTAACAATAGACAGTGTCTTTACTAAAATTTTCTCATTTGTTTACACAAACACCTATCATTTACCAAATTTATGGCAACAAAATGAACATCAAAGCTCAAGTGTTTTGGCTTTTGGCTTAATTGTCTTATACCTATTTAATAATTGTCACAATTGTTCTGCATTTGTTTTCGATTGGTTCAATAGATTGAGGTCATACTTTTGTCCATCAGATTAATAGTATGTTTGATGCATCTAGAGTGTTGTTTGGCCTGTTCAATTTTTAAACTCAATTATGTCATGATAGTTATTGCCCTCGCCCAAATTTTTTCATTTATATACACCAAGACCTGTCATTTTCCAAATTATGCCAACAGAGTCAAAACCTCTGCAGAGAAGGAGAAAGAATTTAAGTCACCTGCACAGCAGAGCCAATAAGACCTAGATCCCTTTCCAACAGACGTCAAAGTAGAGGAATCCCTTTCCACCACCCAATACCATATCTATAAACACATGTTCAAACTCTTGAACAATGAACAGCTGAAAACTGCTCATATTTTGATGTTTATATAGCTGCTTAATTTATTAAAATATGCCCAATATTTTCAAACAACAAGCAGCACATAAACATGTTTGTTTATTTTTTGTAATTTAAGCTTGCTAAACTAAGCATGATCCTACTATTTAGATCTCCATGGTTATATAAATGGTATCATCTTCCTTGCATATTTTCACTACTTTATACACTTTTCCTTACAATTTCAAAACCCGCAGCATCGTGTGGGCACCATTGCTAGTTATAATGCTAAAATCAAAGTGTCTTTAATTTCTCCATTGGTTCAATAACAAAAAGAGTTGAACATGAATAGGATACAACAGAACTTATAATTTGGCTATAAATGAATAGGATACAACAGAACTTATAATTTGGCTACTTATAGCATCACCGGCATCTTTTGCATGCTCTGGCACAGGCATGTTGCATAAAAGAGTAACTCTTGATGATGATACTAAGGATTTGATGTCTGAGTTTGAAGGATTAATCTTCCACAGTCTCACCTCCCAAACCTGCCCAAAATTGCCAAATCAAAACAACCTTGAATGATATAATCTGTTTATTGAATATATTAAGTAAATGAAATGATAATTGGAAGAGATACTTGATGATGAAGTGATGTAGGATATGGGTGAATTGAGAATTTATGTAGTTTAGCGGAAGCGAAAACAATGGAAAACAGAAAATAGAACAAAAGGGATAGGTCTGGAATCTCTCCAGGGGTTTGGCTTCACACCAAGTAATCTTCAATCTCTAGAAAATAAACTTTACTCAATACACAAATCTCAACTCTCATAATGAATTACATAGAAGGGGTATTTATCATAGTAAACTTATTTTAGGAAAGAAATCCTAATCCAAATAAAATAGCAAACTTAGAAATCCTACTGAAATCTGGAAAAACTAAAAATCCTAATGAATCTGGAAAACTTAGAGAACCTAGGAACTAACAAATAAATTAGGAAACTAATTAATAATTCCCCCTTCCATCTCTTTCGTTTGTAAACCCTAATGGTTGACAAAGATGTCCTCATCATGAAGACTGGAGAGGACTAGGAGCCTGGGAGATGGATTATAATTAAGAAGACAAGGAGGATAGGAATGCGATGGTGGAGGAACCTGAATGGTTTTGCCAAGATTGACAGGCGTGGCTTCAGCAAAGATATGGTCACCAAGCTCAGCACGCTTCAAATGGTTGATGCTGAGGTGAATCCCAGCCACCCTTTGAAAACCAGAGGCCAGGTGGGCTCCTATGCTAGCCAGAGACTCAGCTATGAGAGCTGATACCCCTCCATGCAACACCTTGAAAGGCTGGTCTCAGCAGCAAAGAAGAGTTAGTCATGTTACTTATTTCATTAACATCTTCTTTTAGACTTTCAGCAGGAAAAAGATACATTATGTGAACAAACAAAGAAAGATAGAAAGAAAGAAAGAAGATGATGACCTGACAGCACTTTTGGGTGACATGGAGGTGACCGGAGACCTTTTTTGGGGTTACCTCTTCAATCTCGAACCCAATTTCATGAAGGGAAACATCCAAAGCCTCTGTCTTTGACCGTGGTGATGGTGATGGTGGTGGTGGTGGTGGTGCTGATGATGGCTTGGATTGGGACCGGGAAGCCATATGTGTATAGTTTCCTTCTCTGGCCTTTGGTGGTTTCCTTTGTTGTATAGATGATAGAACCAAAGCAATTCAATTCCCATTCATTGTTGGCTGTTGTTTGTTTGGCTTTTCCTGGATGAGAGTGGGTGGGAAGACTTTTTGCATTGGAGATGGCGAATATCATATGACATACTGTTTGGTCTTCGGTTGGTGGTGGCATTTCATCCTTTATTTATCTGGAGGGTCCACCACTGTCATAGCATTGTTGGATAGATGGAAAGGTAGTTTAGTCCACACATAGCATTGTTGGATACGAGGTTAGGTCGTAGGAGCGCCTGTTAATCTGTAATGTCTGAAGGAGGGAGGATTAGGTGGATAGGCTCCTGGTCTTTGTCATCTGTTCATTAGGAATAGTAAATTGTCGATTTTGCCCTTTACTAAATTTTTCCTTATGTTCCCTTCTTACCCCTCTCTTTGGATGCTAACTCTCCCCACTGTTTCGTTTCCACAGAACGATCGTCCGCTTCGAACCAGCTTGGTTGGGCTGGTTGGGGGGCAGCCATGGGATGCAAGGCTTCGGTCTTCGGGATTCGTTTGGGGCCGTTGATTTCCATTTGGGCTGGCGCCGTGGGAATCTTGCCGTTCGTTTAACAAGCCCCGGAGGAAACTGATACACTTCCAACAAGGCAAATTTATGTGTGAGAGAGAGAGAGAGAGAGAGAGAGAGAGAGAGAGAGAGGGGCATACCAGTCATGATAAATGCCAATGAGACCTCTCTCATAAATAACACCTAAAGTGTTCTTTGCAATCGTAGGCACAACATTCATAACCCAAGATTTTCGTGATCAAGGGCTGCTGCAAATCCTCCAAGGCCTGCATTCATATCCATGACATTCCGATATCTGGTAGTGACAATCAAGTTGTTGATTCTTTTGTAAGTATTTACATGCTTTTTCCAAAGTTTATTATCCTCTTGGTAAGATTCAGTAGTAACTCTGTCAACTAAACCATTAGCTATTCGAGGAGGGACTGCATAAAGCCTCGCAGGAAACTTCAACGCCCCCACTACTACTTCATTTGCATTGGTAACCTCAGGAGAGGGGGTTACGCATGTGTCCATTTTCTTGTACCTGAAACATACCACATAAAACTAAGAATTATGATTGCTGTAACAATCTAACTCTAGAACTGGAATACATCCTTTCAAAAATGCCCTTATCAGAATTGAATAGGACATGCATGTATGGAGAAAATAAGAAGAAAAAAGGACGGCCAAATGAACTTGAGCAAGCGAGATAGAAATAGACTGAAACTTCATCACTGATCTAAGGGAACTCGCCTTGTATAATTGCAACACTTGTAGGAAATGAAGCTAATCTTTGCAATTACTAGAATCATAGAATGACAAAGGGGGGAAAATAACATAAAAGCGAAGTAGAAAAGAGAAAGTGTTCACTCTAATAAATGGAATCTAAAGTTATACAATCATTCTGCTTATATCAATGCATTTTAGGTAATTCTGAACTAGGGGACCAACTCAAACAATAAAAATCCGTCCAACTTCTACTGTCGACTCCATAGCATTGACTAACATAAAATTCATAAGCACAAGATTTTCTTCTAACCAAAGTGTGTGCAAGAACACAATGGGAGGTAGGGGCTTAATTACCTTGTGTTCCCAAATAAAACAGAATTATTGTCTAGACCAACATAATAACTACAGAAGGACAGGGCACAAGAAAATTCCAGTCTACAAATATAAAGTAACGAGTGATGGAAGAGGTACAAAGACATTAACTGAAAAACTTTTCACAAACTGGAGGCATGCAACCAGCACATCACGTTTACAGAGGGGTGGGAATGTGGAATATGTGCAACATGCCAATTCGACTACCATGTCTCTGTAAAACGTATGTTATGTTTAACAGTTTCCTAGATAAGTGGACTGATTTGTTGGTTGAAACCATAGTCAGTAACCAATTCACTACATTTTTTCTCTTTGATTACTTCTTGTTTTGAGAAATATTGACAGGGAAATCCAGCAACAGCTACTTCATATTATATAATTTGAGGTTTTCAAAAAGGGTTTCCTTGCATTATCCTGTGACCTGTCACCTGCTGCAAAGTCCTGCGCCTCTTTCCCCTAACTGAGTATGTCCCACTTCTGGAAAAATCTACCAAACCTCAAGTTAGAGGCAAGGGAGACTTGATCCAGAAGCCATGAGATTATCTTTAAACGTGATTAGTGACTATTTAAGAACAATAAACAAGGCTCCTCAGCACAGTTCCTGGTACTCACCAGACATCATCAGCATCCTCTGTCTGGCATACATTGACACATTTGCTTTTGCAGGATTTTGTATTAACTTTTTTCTTCCAAATAGCCATATCTCCGTTCTCATACTTTTTCTCCCAGCAAAGACTTTCATCTAGTGCTTCAATCTGTCTTTGCTCTGTCTGGACATCCTCCTTAGACCGCTTCCACGTTTTGTAGTATGTCTTCCAATTACTTGGAGGTCCAGACAAGATCCAATATCCACCAGGTCTAAGGACCCGATCAACTTCTTTTAGGTACATCCCATCTACACACAGCCGTTCATATGTGAATCATTTAACTTCCAGCACTTACAGAGATATTCAGTAAATAAACTATTCTTGAATGTCGAAACATGGAAAACAAAGTTAAAAGATGGGACTACAATCAGAAGCCTTCTTTTATATAGAAGTCAACAGATGAGGATGGATTAAGGAAGTCAATATCAACCAAAACAAAACTTGGGAAAATAAAATTTTAGCAGGGTTGGTAACTAAATTAATTGCTAGATATGTAAGACGTGCAGACAATTTATCACCCTTGTAAGACTTATTTACACTTTTTGGCATAAAATCTCATGGAAAACATGAAGTTACATAGAAAAATAGTCTTCAAAATGAAAGTGTGCAAATCAGTAATCATTTATACCAATGGAAATCAAGTATAAATGTTTACCAAACGACACTAAGCTTATTTCAGTGGTCAACCTTGAGAGTCGAGGCAAGATTGTGACAATTAATTTGACCATATGATCTGAGTATGGAAATAGATATAGATATGTTTTTACTATCTGTATTCAACTTAAGAGTTCACTAATTCAACTCTATTTTAATATATATATATATATATATATATATATAAAGAAACTAAGGAAATCAAATGTGATTACTCAAGCTTAATGCTGGTCACATTGAGATCTTACCATTTGCAGTCCATTGAATTAAACACCGAGAGCACTGAGCCATATCAAAGGCCCTAGATGGGTATGGAAGACGAATTGATCCAAAGCACACCGATAACAGCAGGTACACCTCGCTCCAATGCAAACTGCACTTGTGCTACATGATTATCCCGTGGTGCAAAGGACATGGCTAATACATTACATGTATCATGCTTGGTCTCATTAGTAAAGAACCACATATGAACAAAAGAACTGTGTGTGAACATGTATACTAGGATAGCTCACTGCTTACATTCATACATGATTTAGCTAAATATATATTACACAGTATCATTGAATGTGCATTTGCATTCACTATACGCACAAGCAAATCTACCTAACATTCTCTGGAGACTGAAAAGCCATTGTTGTACTCAAAGTCATGGATTGACTAAAGGAATTTAAGTCACTCAAATTAAATGCAAATGACAGAATGGCAATGTGAAGCAATGAATGTACACATGCAAATGCAAAAATAAAAGCACAAGCATAGTTAAGAAAACCAACATACACCACAACCAGTATCCAATGCTGTCCTGACAGAGCCATCTGAAATCGGAATAACTGATGCGAGTTCGTCAATATATGCACCAGCGCCTTGGGGGAACATTGTTCCTCCACCTGGAAATTTGAAAACATTTCCCTGAAACGGCACCCAGTTCTGAACAGCTTTCTCAACTGTCAGGCCTTTATAAGGGGCGTTGGCATAGTGGACATATTCACGGCCTTTAGGCCAGGGGAAAGGAGTCATATCCTTTATGGCTGGAATAAGAATATGCAATTTTTCTTCTTCTGGTGGACAATGCCTTTCCCTGGGGAATTTAATTGCTCGGTCTTGCTCTTGACAAGGAGTATAATCAGCATACTTAACATCACAAGGCTTGAACTCTTTGGCTTTAGGTTCAGAGGGTTCAACTATCTCCTCAATATTGTGATGTGTTTCAAAGTTCAAATTAGTAAAGACATTGCTGCAATCTGTCTGCTTGGTTACTGGAAATGCTATGCTATCTCCTTTTCCAAAACCACTCTTTTTCCATGTTCCAAGAAGGTAGAAGAAACAACACAGAGCAATAATAACGAATATAGATATCGTGCTTCTTGTTCTGTTTCCTGAAGAATTATGCTTAGATTTCATGATATTGTTGCAATTAACTCCCTCAACCCTGCACTAATAATAGAAAACTTACAGTCGATTATTTTAAGTAAATGGTCAATAGTTGAGAATTGACAGAATAAGTATGCTTAAAGAAAAAATAATAATTAGCACGTTGCAGTCTGTTATAAATAAATAACATATCTCAATAACTTGATTAATTGTTCCAAAGTGTGGTTAATTTCTCCTACACAAATTTGCAGTCTGATATACATCAGACTTTTAATCAGCTCGACTTTTGGTAAATAACCTACCTACAGAGGATTTTGCAATCATTCTACTTTCAACCAATAATGAAAGCACAAATTCGCCCTCCGTTTGGATGAGGGAAAATAACTTGGAATTAAGCTAAAAGTCGGGAAATTAAGAGGAGAAATTGACAATTCCCTTGTTTGGCAACACAAGTGCGGAATTTGTTAAATGATGTGCGGAAAAAATTGTGGAAATGGGGCATCAAATTCCCAAGTTTAATTTCCACCAAAATAGGTTTCATTTCACAATTTCCATAATGTCATTTACAAAATTCGACATACATAAATCCAAACACTGAAATCTTCAATTGCCAAAAATTAAAATTATAGAAATCTAAATTCCGTCATTTTCAATTCCTTCATTCAAACAGAGGGAAAATATCATCAGATCAGTACCGAGAAGTAACTAATTGACACAAAATTTCCAGGAAGATAATAAAATAAATCCAGATGGCATCACCGTTTCAAGATTGAGACATGAGAAACATGACGGATTCGGGATACGGTAAGTTTCTAGAGGCTATGAACTACGCATACATTTATGGTTAAGGACTTTAAGAAATAAGCAGCAACTAGATTTGTTGAAGAGAGAGTGAGTTTGCAATCACAGCAGGATTAAATGAACTAAGGAAGGAGTGGATTAAATTAAACTTAGCGACTTTCTGGTATATCCATTGTCATTGCTATTCCAAAGTATGGGATTGGATTAAATTAAGGATTAACATCACCAGTAGGCAAACGTTACAATTTTACTAATCTGTAGCTCTTTTCATTTTCTTTCTCAGTTGGGGATCAAGAATTACCACCTCCAGTCCAAAATAGAAAGTTATCAATCATCCATTGCCTTAAATCAAGCTGCCCTCTTGGATCCGAAAATGTTCAATCCCTTGATCCGAAGCCCATAAAACTAAATCTTAAACCTTTTAAGCCAAAAACAAAAACAAGATCACACTCTTTTTCCACACAGCCCATAAAAGAAAAAGCAAGTGCAAGCACAGATCTTGTGCTATTATACAGTGGGAAGAAAACAAAAAACCAAAAAATGACATTAAAATGATGCCAAGAAGAACAATGCATAAAGAGAAAATAGTAAGAGGTGAAAACCGGGATCAAATAGCTAACCTGAAAATGGGACAGAATGGTGTGAAAGCTTTAGAGAGATGAGCCCTCCAGTGGGTATATGGTATTTGAAGTTCTCTCTCCCTCCACTCCCCCCACAGTGCTAGTGACTAGTGAGAGAATCTGCGAAGCAGAGAGAGAGAGAGAGAGAGAGAGAGAGAGTGTGTGTGTGTGAAATCACAGTGAGTGAGTGAGTGAGAGAGAATTTATGTAGAGCAGAGAGAGAGTATATAGGAAGAGAGTGAGAGGTGGTGGAGGCAATGTAGAAATTTGATGTCTTTGGTCTTCAACTCTGCTTTGGAAACTCACTTGGTTGAACTTGAGTTATCCGCCGACAGAGCCATTATGCGCTACTCTCTGGAGCATGCAATGAGCTGTAGCCCTTCCGAGGACAATTCTAATCCCAAAATGAAACTACATAAAAGAGGTATCCATATAAATCACCATGCGACTTGTAGTCAGGGTGGAACCAAAAACTTTCATACGGGTGAGCTATAAATGTTTCTTTTTCGGTTTAAGTAGATGCAGGGGTTGGAATGAGGTGAGCTAATTTTCACTAAATATACTAAATTTTCTAAAGTAACACTAATGTTTACTAATCCGTTATTGAATTAGGAGAAATTGAATTGAGAATGAATTAAATTGAGGAGGTGTTGGATTGAGGAGAATTAGAATTTCGGATTCCAAATTTATGTCAACAGAGTTAAAACTTTTGCAAAGAAGGACAAAGAATTTAAGTCACCTGCACAGCAGAGCTAACAAGACCTAAATCCCCTTCCAACAGACATCAAAGTAGAGGAATCCCTTTCCACCACCCAATACCATATATATAAACACCTGTTCAAACTCTTTTGAACAATAAACAGCTAAAAACTGCTCATATTTTGATGTTTTATAGTTGCTTAATTTATTAAAATATGCCCAATATTTTCAAATAACAACAGCACGTAAAACATGTTAGTTTATTTTTTGTAATTTAAGCTTGCTAAACTAAGCATGATCCTACTATTTAGATCTCCATGGTTATATAAATGGTATCATCTTGCTTGCATATTTTCACGACTTTATACACATTTTCTTACAATTTCAAAACCTGCAGCATCGTGCGGGCACCATTGCTAGTTATAATGCTAAAATCAAAGTGTCTTTAATTTCTCCATTGCTAGTTATAATGCTAATCAACAGGTTCAAAGAGAGTTGAACATGAATAGGGTACAACAAAACTTATAATTTGGCATACTTCTTTAGAGCATCACCGGCATCTTTTGCATGCTCTGGTACAGACATGTTGCATAAAAGAGTAACTCTTGATGATGATACTAAGGATTTGATGTCTGAGTTTGAAGGATTAATCTTCCACAGTCTCACCTCCCAAACCTGCCCAAAATTGCCAAATCAAAACAATTTTGAATGATATAATCTGTTTATTGAATATATTAAGTAAATGAAATGATAAATTGATGAAAGATTAAAATATAAAAAACCAAGGAGGATAGGAATGCGACGGTGAAGAGCAGAGGAACCTGAATGGTTTTGCCAAGATTGACAGGCGTGGCTTCAGCAAAGATATGGTCACCAAGCTCCGCACGCTTCAAATGGTTGATGCTGAGGTGAATCCCAGCCACTCTTTGTAAACCAGAGGCCAGGTGGGCTCCTATGCTAGCTAGAGCCTCAGCTATGAGAGCTGATACCCCTCCATGCAACACCTTGAAAGGCTGGTCTCAGCAGCAAAGAAGAGTTAGTCATATTACTTATTTCATTAACATCTTCTTTTAGACTTTCAGCAGGAAAAAGATTCATCATATGAACAAACAAAGAAAGATAGAAAGAAAGAAAGAAGATGATGACCTGACAGCACTTTTGGGTGACATGGAGGTGACCGGAGACCTTTTTTGGGGTTACCTCTTCAATCTCGAACCCAATTTCATGAAGGGGAACATCCAAAGCCTCCGTCTTTGACCGCGGAGATGGTGGAGGTGGTGCTGATGATGGCTTGGATTGGGACCGGGAAGCCATGTCTGTATCAATATATTATATATAAATAAATATATATATATATATATATCAGTGTATATGTTGTTACAATTGTGGTATATATCTATGCTCTTAGTTTCCTTCTCTGGCCTTCGGTGGTTTCCTTTGTTCTACAGTTTGGTCTTTGGTCTTTGGTGTTTGGTTGGTGGTGGCATGTCATCCTTTGTTCATCTGTTCTGGTTCAGGGATGGATAGATGGAAGGGTAGTTTAGTCCACACATAGCATTGTTGGAGACGAGGTTAGGTGGGAGGAGCGCCCGTCAATCTGTGATGTCTAAAGGAGGGAGGAGGATTAGGTGGCTAGGCTACTGGTCTTTGTCATCTGTTCATTTTTGCCATTATTTATTATTATTGTCCTTTTCTCTTTTTATTTTGTCAAAAGTTAGGAACGGAGAGAAGAATTTTCTTACAACATACTGTCAAGTTGTCAAAAGGATTCGAATATGAAACTACTCACCTATAAATTAAGATCTTTTCTCATTAGACTATACCCATGTTGGTTATTCCTTTCCTCAACTGGGCTCTTTTATGTGGCCATAAATTTAGACAGGAAGCCACTATCATCTTTTGTTTTATCTTTTCAGTGGATTAGCACCTTATTTACTTAAATATCCAATAACTTTTTGTTTTCTTTTTAAGCCCTTTATCTAGATCTAGATTTCGGACAATTTAATCCTTATGGGTTGCGCGTTGCGCGTGTTTTGTATGCTTACGTATCTCAACTTTTGATTCTAACTTGTATAATATGTAGTAAAATATAAAGTTATTCCAACTCTTTTCTTTTGAACTTACATGGAACGTAAGTATGGTCAAGATGTTGTTTCCTGGACTTGGAACGTAAGATTTCCTGGGGATCGGGTCCTGCTAAGTGTGGCTTTGTAGAGGAAGCAATTCTTAAGTTTATGTCCATGGATGTAGAGCCTAATTATGCTACTCTTGTCATTGTTATGTCTGCTTATTTTAGTTTAGGAGCTTTCAAGTTTGGTAAAGTTGTTCATGGCTATTGCCTGAGGAATTTATGGAAGGAGTATTATTTTGGACAATGCAGGGTTGGATTTCTATTTGAGATGTGGGTCTTTGGTGAGTGCCAGGTACCTGTTTGTAAATATGCCTAAGAGGGATTGTGTATTCTTGGACTGGCATGGTGGGTGGTTATGCACAAAGAGGCTTTTGTGAAGAGGCAGCGAGGCTTTTCCAACAAATGGTACAAGGAGGGGAAGCTGAGCCTAATGAGGCTACCATTGTCAACATATTGTCAGCGTGTTCTTCGATTGGGGCACTGAGTTTAGGCCAGTGGATTCATCCCTATGTAAGTACGTGGCGGATCTCATGGTGAATGGCAATGTTGGAAATGCCTTACTCAACATGTATGACAAGTGTGGCAATTTCAGTGTTTAAAGTCCTGGATTGTAAGGATATCATTTCGTGGAGCAACAGCTCTTTTCGCTTATGCTAGTCCACGGGGTTCCTCCTGATGATGTAACCTTCCTTGGCTTGTTATCAGCATGCAGTCACACAGGCCTAGTTGATCAAGGGTTGATATTCCTTAATGCTATGAAAGATGTTTACGGGATTGTTCCTAAAACGCAGCATTATGCCTGTGTGGTTGATATGTATGGCCAAGAACCAGAGGGTTTCATTAAAGAAATGCCAACAAAAGCAGATGGCTCTGTTTGGGAGCTCTGCTTAATGCTTGCAGGATTCATGGGAATGATAAGATGTTTGAGAGGATCAGGGATGGTCTCCTCAAGAGTAGAGGATTAAGCACTGGAACTTATGCTCTATTGTCGAATTCGTATGCTAATCATGATAGATGGGATGATGCTAATGAGGTTCGTGACAAAATGAGACAGATGGGGCTGAAGAAACTGCCTGGATGTAGTCATAGAGGTTGATCCATCTGTCTCTCCATAGGATGATCTCAGTACATTATTGCCATACCTTTAAAGTAGCCGCTTCTCCTATTTTCAGCTCTAATAGGAAATAGAAAATATCGTAACACATTGGCATTCTTTTCTTCTTCTTTTTCTGCTTGGAACATTCGCATGTTTTTAGATCATCTATCTATCATGTGACGAGGTCCTATTCTGACCCATCCTCTATAAGTTTGTAACAGTGCTGATTCACAATCTGAAAAATAAGATGCTTTAGGCAAAGAGAATGAATATTGAAGTTACAGTATCTTAAACTATACGTTGAACTTCAATAAAACAAACAAAAATAATAATTTAACACCCAAAATTGGCTGAAATTATAAAAAAACAACAAAAATATACAATTGTTTCATGTTTAAATAGTGTTAGGGTTTTTTTATAAATACAAATTGTTTATTTATAAATTTGTAAAATAATAATTTAACAAACGTCAAACGACAACATTACAAAAGCAAAGGGTAAAGACAAAAATTTGTCAGTAAATTAAACTCCACTCAAAATATTGTAACTGAGGCATGCCTCCGATCCAAAATTTCCTAAATAAAAACATAACTGAAAAATAAGGAAACTGTGAAGACTTCTGGTCGCATGATCCCGCGTGCTGCTATATCCTGCCAAACCAGAGATGAAAGAACTAAGTTCTTTTTCAGCAGCAAGTACACTCCATGGTGCATACAACAAAGCACAAATCTACCTCCCTGCAAGAAGAAAAAGTATACTGATTGCTTGCATAAACATAAAAAACATTGAGCACATGACAAATATACTACTTCAGTCCTAACACCTTCAATAGTATGAAATCAAATCAACATCACAGAACAGGAGATTAATTTTAATGATCAATATGACACTAGCATTTCCTAAAGGACCAAAAACTTCCATCTGGTAGCTACGAGAATGTTATTCTCACACGTACGCATCTGATACACGGAAGCGTAGGTTGATGAGGTATGCATGTAATAGACACAAAAAATAGAATGCAACTGGTCCCATAAATCATGTAATTTGCATAAAGCATACGCATCCCTAAAGCTGGTCAGAGAAAATGGAAAATCAGCATATATAACTGTTTCCCACGAGTGCTAAAAACAAAGACAAGCTGAATTGAAAAGTGATGCAATGTGTCTGAGTACCTCAAATATTTTAACGCCTTTGAGTTTTTCCAATTGATCGTTTTCCAGAGAACAAGTGCTTTGGTTTTAAAGTGGGAATGACCCTATCTGCCTCTCCACGACGAGCATTCTTGTTTCTCATCTTATTAGATTTATTGGCCTTTTGTAGTGCCTTAGCCTTTTGAGCAGAGTCCTTGAATCCCTCTCCAGGGACAACTTCAGTTGGAGGCCTTGATCTTGACCTCGAATGGGATCTAGATAACATGCGTTGCTTCTTGTTGGGTGTATCAACATCCATAGCATCACCACCATCAGTATCATCCCTGTCAAGTGATCTCTCCCTCTTCCGGCCCCTAGTTGAGACAGATCTGCTTCGAGCTCTGTTAATTGCCTTAGTAGGATCAAGTCCCAACTTTGATAGCTGCCTCCCCATTCTCTTTGTTGTGAACTCCCTGTCCTTGTCAAATTTCCTTGGTACAGTTGGTCGACTCTCTGCTGTACTTTTCTTGATTCTATGTTGTTGAATGAGCAAGCTTTTCTTTTTCCTTATCTCAGCCAATGTCTTTTGCTCTTCTGGAGTCAATTCCAATCCCTCCATCTCAAAATTATCATCACCCTCATCTGCCTGCCGGTATCCTTCTTCTCGTTCCAACTCCGCAAGCCTATGCAAAATATCAGGATCAACAAAGTCGTATACGTTGTGCCCATCAAGAATTTCTGGCATGACATCCTCTTTCCATTCATCATTAGCTAAGATATAGTTTTTCTTCAAACTGGCAGAGTATACACCTGCACCGCCATTGTCATTCTCCAAATCCTTTTCTGTATTTCTTTTTTCCTTCTCTGCTGCTTGCTTAGCCTTTGCTTCTAAAACTACCTGAGGTATACATGGGGGTCTTTCCTTATTGTCACGTGGCTTTGGCATTGCAACATGAAAACGATTTAAGCAGTCATTTATCTTTTTGGATTTCATCTTCAATTCCACTCTCTGATTCAACAACCTCTCACAAGCTGCATTCTTTACAGCAATAACCCCCTCCTCGGTCAGAGTGCTCATGGTCAAGAGTACCCCCTCATCATTGGTAGCCTCACCACCTTGACCAATCACTGTCTTCATAGCTTCAGCTTTCATCTCCGTGACCAACTTCTTGTCTTCCTCAGATATACCCTCCAATGGCTGCAAATCAGTCTTGTTGCAGACAATGATCAATGGTTTGTTCATAAACAGAGACTTAATACTGTGAAAAAGAGCTGCCTGTTGGGCAATGCTGTACCCACAAGACCCCGAGATGTCCAAGAAAAACAACACCGCAGCTCTCAAGTGAGCCAAAGCTGTGATGCTGCACATCTCAATAATGTTACGGTCTTCAAATGGGCGGTCCAAAATCCCTGGTGTATCAATTACCTGGTACCTCAAGTATTTATAATCTGTATGTCCCACAAAGAGTGACTTCGTGGTAAAAGCATAGGGCTGGACATCCACATCAGCCCTAGTGATCTTGTTAATGAATGAGCTCTTTCCAACATTCGGATAGCCACAAATCAATACTGTCCTGGTATTAGGGTCAATTGACGGTAGCCTTGCCATGTGTTGCCTAATTTGTTCTAGGTAAGCTAAACTAGGACCAATCCTCTTTATAACTGTGCACATGCGGCCAAGAGCAGCGACCTTGAGACATTTGCATCGGTAAAGTGAATCACCATACTTTAACAATTTCACATAATCTTTAGAAATCTTTCCAATAAGGTTCCTTGCAGTATTGATTTGGCCAAGAGCAAGCTTGTAATGGTCTTTGTTGTAGAGAACATGAAGGAGGTCGCCATAGAAAGGGTGGATGTCATCCAGCCTAGGAAACTCATCAATGATTGTGGAGAGCTTCTCATGAAAATTCTGTTGGGTATATTTTACTTTACGCATATAGAAAGAACGGAGGCGGGAAATTGCATAACCCTTGTGGACTACAGTTGGGGTCTGCCTCTGGGTGCGAGATAGGATGATGTCAATGAAGTCCTTCCCATTTGGTACAACAGTCATCTTCTTGAAGTTATATTGCACCATCTTTACTTATTCGCCTGTTTACAAAAATAAAACAAAATCAAGTTAACACCAAGGTTGATTACCATAGTGAGAATCTGAGAACTTCTCGCATATTTATCATGAACCAAATTTTAGATTAATACACCTACCCAATTAAATTAATAAACCAAATTCAATCTCATTAATATTATTATTAATCAACCAAATTCACATATATCAAAAGCAGTAGGCATAATAAAATGAAAGAAAATGAATTAACCACTCAACAAGATGCTTCTCACGACCAAGATTGCTATTAATCGCCCTATGTCAAGTGATCAGTTAAGAAAAAAAAAACTTTAAAAAATTATGCAAAACAAAATCCAATGCTTCTCTCTTCAACCGACTCTTCTAAAACCGAGATGTGGAGTTCAACAAATACATATGATAAGAAAACAGAGAAAAAAAAAATCAAAATGTGCAAAGCCTCACCTGGATAACAGTTCGCAAGAATTGTTGTCAATCGCAACACAACAAGAGGCAAATATAATAAAAATTAAGATGAAAAGAAAATAATGTGAAGGGAGAGAAGAAGAAAACCACGAACCAGCGGCTGTGGATTTACAAATGCGATGCTGCTGCGGCTGAAGGTAAGTGATAAGGGTTTAGGGTTTAGGGTTATTGTTTACAATTTTAACGCCAATTGTTAATTCATTTCCAAATATGTCCACAAAAGTTTTCAGCAATTATGTTTTGATCCCTTTTTTATTTTTATAATTGTAAAATCATCCCTGCCGTGTCTTAACTCGGAGTTGACTGTGTCTGGGAAGTGTCTTGACTTGACCGTGTCAAAGTCGTTGATCATGTCTGAGGTGTGTCCAAAGAGTGTCCACTTATCAAACTGTCTGACACTTCACCACTTCAACTATTTGGAGTGTCCGTGCAACATAAACGGCCCACACAATATTAAAGTCATATAAATTTTATTTAAAATAAAAAATTAAAAAAACCTCATTGAGCAATATAGAAGAAGAAGCGACGATGGAGCTGGACCTGGTGATGCACATGATGTTCCTTGGAGCATATGTTGTTGAGAAAAAGGTTAGGTTGAGTTCTTGTTCTTTCATCTACCGTTGAAACCAAAATGAAAAAACTCTAGCTCTCTAGAGAAGAAGAGGGATGGGTTTACAGGTTGAAGTTTTAAATTTATATTTTTACCCCACGTTTTACAAAATTTTCAAACAACCATAAAAATTCCTAGATATTTTTAAATCATCCACCGTGTCATGAACTGTATACGCGTATACTGTTACATCGTTGTCGTGTGAGTTGGTCGAATACTTCAATATGCATATCTGATACGTAACTCAACGTATCGTACATGTATCGTATTTGATACTCACCGGATACTCTCATACCCTACTTTTTGGACATATCCATGCAACATAGACATACATTGAAAGTAGAAACTATATCATAACTCAAAGAACACTACTATTTCCACTCATGCCTTAATTCCCCACCCACCATGTAAATTTTTAAAAAATACAATCCTATTTTTCATATACCAGTAGCAATGTATGTTTCTACATTCGAAGCTGCCTTGCAAGTGTTCTTCACTTTGTAGGAAGTATCAATCAGCGAGGCTTTTTATTTCTTAAATGATAGTAAAAGAACAACTTGATAATCACTAACTTCTGAAGAGTTTATTATTTGAATGTGTTGAGAGGATTAAATTTGAATCTATTCCCTCATGTATTCTCCCGAGTCTATTAAATTTGATTTGAGTATAATATCAATAGTCCTTATCGAAAACTTAAAAAATACCCATTGAATTAAGCATAATTTTTATTTCATTTTAAATGTAGAAAAAAATTTCTTATTTACACATGCTCATATAAGTAAACACCTTTATTCCTAAAATACCCTAAGACCTTAGAAGTCATTTTACAAAGGAATAAAATTGTCTTTAAAATTTTGAAGATAAGCTGAGTGGAAAAATATGACAGGAAGTAAAAATAGCAGCAATCAATTCAAAAACTAATCTTCACAGAACATCACATGATTTAAAACATCTAATTTATATTCACGGTATTTTATTTTTAATGCACAAGAGTCAATTTCTCAACCCAAAAATGATAATAACCACACCAAAGCATCAGCTACCAGACAAATGCATATAACATGTGGTCAATACCTACCAGCAGGTGGCATACAGAATCACTATTAACATGGATTCTATAAGCAGAAACAACTAAATACAAGTAGTAGACCTAATCTACTGAAAATAATTTATCACTAATTTCATAACCAAAATCATTACTTTTCATCATCAGACAGTAATCGATGTCAAAACACCACAAAACAAAGTTGGAGAGTTAAAAATAAATTGACAGAACTTCAGATGATCCATGGGTACATAAGATGCAAACTGGATAAACTATACTAATGAATCAGTTTCCTGCTACCAACAATGAACACTTTCCATCTTCAGAGGACTTTTCTTAGGCAACTAGAGGAGCTCCCAGATCACCTGCCGGTATCCTTCTTCTCGTTCCAACTCCTCAAGCCTATGCAAAATATCAGGATCAACAAAGTCGTATACGTTGTGCCCATCAAGAATTTCTGGCATAGCATCCTCTTTCCATTCATCATTAGCTAACATATAATTCTTCTTCGAACTGGCAGAGTATACAACTGCACCGCCATTGTCATTCTCCAAATCCTTTTCAGTATTTCTCTTTCCCTTCTCTGCTTCTTGCTTAGCCTTCACTTCTAAAACTACCTGAGGTATACATGGGGGTCTTTCCTTATGGTCACATGGCTTTTGCATTGCAACATGAAAATGATTTAAGCAGTCATTTATCTTTTTGGATTTCATCTTCAATTCCACTCTGAGATTCAACAACCTCTCACAAGCTGCATTCTTTACAGCAATAACCCCCTCCTCGGTCAGAGTGCTCATGGTCAAGAGTACCCTCTCATCATTGGTAGCCTCACCACCTTGACCAATCACTGTCTTCATAGCTTCAGCTTTCATCTCCGTGACCAACTTCTTGTCTTCCTCAGATATACCCTCCAATGGCTGCAAATCAGTTTTGTTGCAGACTATAATCAATGGTTTGTTCATAAACAGAGACTTAATACTGTGGAAAAGAGCTGCCTGTTGGGCAATGCTGTACCCACAAGACCCCGAGATGTCCAAGAAAAACAATACCACAGCTCTCAAGTGAGCCAAAGCTGTGATGCTGCACATCTAAAAAATGTTACGGTCTTCAAATGGGCGGTCCAAAATCCCTGGTGTATCAATTACCTGGTACCTCAAGTATTTATAATCTGTATGTCCCACAAAGAGTGACTTCGTGGTACAAGCAGCATCAGCCCTAGTGATCTTGTTAATGAATGAGCTCTTTCCAACGTTCGGATAGCCACAAATCAATATTGTCCTGGTATTAGGGTCAATTGATGGTAGCCTTGCCATGTGTTGCCTAAGTTGTTCTAGGTAAGCTAAACTAGGACCAATCCTCTTTATAACCATGCACATGCGGCCTAGAGCAGCGACCTTGAGACATTTGCATCGGTAAAGTGAATCGCCATACTTTAACAATTTCACATAATCTTTAGAAATATTTCCAATAAGGTTCCTTGCAGTATTGATTTGGCCGAGTGCAACCTTGTAATGATCTTTGTTGTCGAGAACATGAAGGTCTCCATAGAAAGGGTGAATGCCATCCAGCCTATGAAACTCATCAATGATTGTGGAGAGCTCCTCATGAAAATTCTGTTGGGTATATTTTACTTTACGCATATAGAAAGAACGGAGGCGGGAAATTGCATAACCCTTGTGGACTACAGTTGGGGTCTGCCTCTGGGTGCGAGATAGGATGATGTCAATGAAGTCCTTCCCATTTGGTACAGCAGTCATCTTCTTGAAGTTATATTTCACCATCTTTACTCATTCGCCTGTTTACAAAAATAAAACAAAATCAAGTTAACACCCACCAAGGTTGATTGCCATAGTGAGAGAATCTGAGAACTTCTCACACATTCAATAGTAGTAGGCATAATAAAATGAAAGAAAGTGAATTAACGACTCAAAATTGCTATTAATTGACGGCTAACAAAAATAAAAATAAAATAAAAAAAATTGACGGCAGAAGAAAATGCAATGCTTCTTTCTTCAACCGACTCTTCTAAAACCGAGATATAGTCTCGTATTGCATGATTGAGTTCAACAAAAACATATGATAAGAAAAAAATCAAAAGCTACAAAGCCTTACCAAGAGGCAAATATAATGGAACTTAAGATGAGAAGAAAAGAATGTGGAGGGAGAGAAGAAGAAAACCACGAACCAGAGGCTGTGGCTGTGGTTTTACGAGTGCGATGCTGCGGGTGAAGGCAAGTGATAAGGGTTTAGGGTTTAGGGTTGATGTTTACAATTTTAACCTCACTTTTTAAAACATTTTCCAATCTGTCCACACCAGTTTTAATAATTATGATTTCACCCCAGTTTTTGTTTCTAAAATTGTAAAATGTCCCTGCCGTGTCTTCATTTTAAGTTGACCGTGTTCAGAGAGTGTCTTCTTAATCGTATTTGGGGAGTTACTTGACCGTGAATAATCGTTGATCGTGTCCAAGGATCCGACACTTTGATACTTCAATTAATTGGAGTGTCTGTGTAACATAGCTGAGAATAGGGGTAGGCAATCAAACCAAAAAACCGAGCCAAATTGGGCTGAAAAAAATTGGTTTACCAAAACTGGATCGGTCCAGTTCCTATTCTTGTAGTGAAAAAACCAGACCGGGTGTGTATTTTTTAATTTTTCTAATAAATGTTTTTAAGCCCAATGTTTTTAACCAGACAAGGTGTATATTATACATGTGTTTATCTATAGAGGTGGAGTTGTTAGTTGTGGGTGGACCTAGCATTTATGGGTGTTGTGAGATCATGTGGGTTTGTGAAGCCGTTGTAGTCGTCTCTGGCCAGGTAGATGAGAACGGTAAGGCCCTTTCACTTAGAGGTGTCTCTGGTCTCTAGCTATTGGTTTTTCTACCATGGTCTACATCAAATTGTCTGATCCTCTCTCTTTAAACTCAAAGTGGGCTGAACTCAAAATTTGTACGCTTATTTTGCTCATTGATCCATCCATCTCTCCATAGGACGATCTCAATACATTATTGTCATTCCCTGTAAAGTAGCCGCTTCTCCTTCCGCTGTTAGCTCTAATAGGAAACAGAAAATAGAAAGGCTTAAATGCTAAAATAGTTCTTGTGTTTTATTACGTTGGTCAATTTGATTCATGTGTTTTCAATTTGGCCAATTTAGTCCCCGTGTTTCGTACCATTAGCTAATGTGGTCCATTCTGTTAAAATTGCCGTTAAATAAACATAAATGATTTTTTTTTCTTTTTTGTTGAAAACCTTTAAACTTATTTGAAATTTATTTTAAAATTGTAATTAATTCAAAAATATATTGAAACTTCATTAAAACCAAAACATAACATTAGGAAAGAAAAAAAAACAGGATGGGCATAATCAAGGAGGGGGGAGAGGCTGCTCAGCGATTGGGAGGGGGGGTGGGGCGACGACCAGAGTGGGCTAGAGGATCCGGGCGGCGCGGCTAGGGATGGGACAAATGGCCAGGGAATGGTGGGGTTGGGGAAGATCTTGCTGGGACATGGTTGGGCGGTAGGGGTTGTTTGAGAGAGAGAGAGAGAGAGAGAGAGAGAGAGAGAGAGCTCTCAGGGGTGGGAAGGATTCGTGTTCAGGAGGTGGGTGTGTGTAGGGGAGTTGGGGCCTTTGTGTCTGGCTGCGGAAAGTAGCTGGGAGAAAGAGAGAGGAAAGAAGGGTGGTGGGGGTGGGGGCTTAGATTGGACGGTGGTATCATCCTTTGATTTTAATTTCTTTTAGTTTTAGATTTTTTTTTGTTTTTTTTGTTTTGGTAATAAGGGGACTAAGAGCCCTGACCAAATTTTTTGATCTTATTTAATTATCCATTTTTAAATTGAATTCGAATATATCAATTTCTTTTTATTAATATTTAAACAGTTTTTAAACTTTTTAAACATAAATTTAACGAATTGGATCACATTGAGTTACAAACCTAGGACCTAGAGCGTAAATACTCTTATCCATTTGAGTTACAAACCTCTTCCTATTCAAGGTTTGTTATACATAATAGTTGGTAAATATTGTTGAGGCCCAAAAATCCAAGGTTGTGCCCAAATAAATTCCCGGCCCAACGCAATGCCTTATTAAGAAAAGACCTGATTTGAAGCACGCGAAAGTTCGTCATTCACGCTCGCACGAGTCATGATTCACGTGCCATGCCAAATAAATATGCAATCTATCATGCTAAGAATTGAAATAAGCACTGGCTTTACGAGCCCAAGTTAATTATCCCATCATGCGTCATATCCTTCTTCAAAACGACAAAATTCAAGCACGCCAAGCGACATGCAATGCTGAGCGGAAAATCATTATTATTACACCTAGCCACGCTACAAGCTTAAGTGGGCCTAAGCCACGCAAATTCCTTGGCTTGCTTGAGTGGGTTGTGGTATGGATGGTAACAAGCTTTCATGAGGTCCATTGATGAGCCGAGAAATGGAAGTTTTGGGCTACTTGGGAGCCCCAAAACTCAAGCCCATTTCTTGAGCCCAAATATGTGGGTAAGCATAAAAAAAAGGAAAAAAAGTGATCCAATGCCTTAGGAGAACCTCTAGTAGTCTGCTGCAACACTGAAACAAACCCACATCAGTAAAACGCTCAAAATAAAACAAATAGACTATTTCCAGCAACTTGACGAAAACTCATTAGACGCTGGAAATAGTATGCCAATAACCCAATACTGTAAACAAAGCCTACCCTAGCGCTTTGTAAAAATCTAGCATCGTATTCCACCCTTTTCAAAACTCCAAAATAGTCAACGAGAAGCCATGGCAGGAACCAAAGGAAATCCATGTGTGTAAGAGGAGTACCCATTGGACAAACGACTCCCCCTATTCTTTTTTCCTTTGTGAGCTCTGTTTTGAAAACCAAGGAAGAAAGTAGGTGGCTCCTCACCCCCATAGGGGAGGTCCAGCCACCCAAAACCTTGGAACCCCAAAGAACTTGTAGCCCAGAAGCTCTGGTTAAAGAAATTTCACCAAAAAGGGTGACTGAAAAGAAGCAAAGGAAAAGTGAAAATGGATGATTGATGGAATTAGGGTTCTAAGTGCCTATAAAATGGAGCTTCCTCTACCCAGCAAAATCAATCATCCAGAGTGCGACCAAGCTTTGTCAAGCAACTGGAAATTCACTTAAACCACATCTAGAGAGCAAGCTTCTCTCTTACTTCCAAAACCCAGCAATTTCGTGCTTTGTTCATCTTTCTTCCCCTTATTTTTCCTCATAGCAGATTGTTTTGTTATTTGATGAACCTCTGTCGAGCTGCCAAAAAATCACTTAAGCCACCCATTGCCTAGCCTCTCCCTTTTTCTGAGTCGAACCCTCTGATAACCCTTTCCTTAGAACCCCAAGAACTCACAGCTCTCTCTCTGTTTATGCTAAACTCATGACTGTTTTGCTCCCATGCCACAAGCCTCTTATGCCAAGCTAAGAATCTACCTATAAGCAATTGTTGTTTTTATTGGTGAAGATAACCAGGATGCTTCCTAAGACTTCACTACCCTTTCGAAGCATTCTTGGGGCCTGATTCTTGAACTCAGGCACATGAGGTAATTTCACTTGTTTCTTTTCTTCGGTAGCCCAAGCTCATTCACAGTCAGGCTGCTGGAATAAAAAGACCCCTACAAATATCTATCTTTTTATAATAATAGTAAAATTAAAAGAAAAAAGGAAAAAAGAAAAAAGAAAAAACATATTGAATACTACTTGCATTCTACCCATCAAATTAGATATGTATGGATGAAATGCACATAAGTGAACCTTATTTTTGGGTCAAAAGATGCATAGTGGGTGAGGTTTGGGTAACATGCCCTGTAAATACTTAAATCCTTATTGACCACAAACCAAAAAAAAAAAACCCTTAAATCCTTCATTTAAGTATTCATTAAATAACTTTCCCTTTTAAGAAAAATTAGGTACTAGACATAAGTAACTTTACTAATTAGTATTTGAGATATTGTGTATTTTTGTTTGGGTTTTAATTCTTAGGAAAGAATTGTTATTTTGTATTAGGCCAAAAAGGAGGCCCAGATTCGTTGGGCTATCTAAAAAAACTGAAAAGACAATGCTACCCTTCTTCTTAAAAAGCCTGACCCAACTTTAGAACTTACAAAGTAATTTTGATGGTCTTTAATTATAATATGGTAAAAGTAGGTACTATATTTTGGCTTTATTCTAATTAGCTGAAATTGAATTTCTATTTACCTAAATAGTAAACTATATTGTGTGTGAAAACTAAAGCTCAACAATAAAGGTGAGTGGGAAATACAGCAGTGTGTATGAAGCAAAAAACTAAACTTTCTAAAACATCTTCAACAATATCAAGGTACAAATGAATCCACCATGGGCTATCTCCTAATGGTGCATGAAAGAGAATTATCATAATTAATATTAACAAAGAAAACCATATTAGGGTGTGCCCTAACTTGGTGGTGGCACGCTTATGCAATTTGAAGAATGACTAAAAATTTCATTGGTCACCTCGGTTGAAAAGAGGGATATATAATTTGGCATGCTCAGAGGGACACACTATATGAGCAACTGAAAGGAATGGAAACATTCCTATCAGCCGATAAACTACAATGGCTATGACTCTTATGGCTCAAGTAGCCAATCCATCAGCCAACATGGTGAGCACAACCACAATGGCCAATATAGTTTTACCCATCAAGGTGGGTCTAACAACAAATATGACTCAAGTAGCAAATTTGATGGCAAATATGGTGCGTACAATTAAGGGGATATGATCTTTTGAACCAAAATGGTTCAAATGATCAGCATATCTTTGGTGGCCAAACCAATCAAGTGGCATGGGGGCAATACACTTACTCATATTGCCAATACGGCTTCCACCTATATGTACAATGAGCCTAATTATTGTTCCCACCAAGCAAATCATCCTATTGGCTATGGTGGCCAATATAATCTTAAGGTGGGTGAGAGGCCATTTGGTGGCCTTACCCACATTGTGGAAGAATATATGAAGGAAATAAGGGTAAATTACTCAAATGGTTCTCAAACTTATACTCGATTTATATTTTGGTTTCTCAATTAAATTATTCATTCAAATGGTCCATCAACTCTATATTATTCGCTCCATTGGTCATACCGTTACATTCTGTCAATATTTCCGTTAAATATGAGGGTAAATTGGTCATTATTTACCCTAAAATTAGGTTAAATCTAACAGAAAATTAGACGGCAGGACCACTGGAGTGAATAATATAGAGTTGATGGACTATTTGAATGAATAATTTAGTTGAGGGACCAAAATATAAATCAGGTATAGGTTTGAGGACCATTTGAATAATTTACCCAAGGAAATAAAGGAAACATCTAAGTTGAATGTTTTATTAAAAGAGTTCTCATACGGATTACAAACTTCTCATGACCTTTTCGTCCAAAGTTTGCGTAAGATTTCTTTATATATATATGGTATTTTAGTTGTTTGTCGCTCTCTTTCTCTTGTTCAAGTCCTGCTCATATGGTAATGCTTTGTGCAGATTCTGTCTCGCCTTCCAAATTGCTCTACACATTTAAAAAGGTCGTATGCTATTTCCTTAAAGACTTGGAATTAGCTTCTAAGGATTGTATCTCAAACTCTCAGTTATGCATTTGATTTGCACATAATCGACTGTTATTGTTGAAACCATGGCCATACCTTCGAATGGAACAACTACATTAATTTTCATCCCCTCTTCATTGTGAATTGAATTATAGATTAAATTGGCCACTAGACTCAATTGCATGTTCAATATGCAATTGCTACATTACGTGGTCCAATTGACATTGCATTGTATTTCAAATCGTCAATTTTATGTGTACTTCGTTGAAAATTTGGATAATTTGCACATAATTTGTTGTGAACCCCTTCACTTCAAATATAGAGCATGAGGAATGCAGCTCAGCTTCTCATACTTGATCCAATTTTCACAATCACTGAACCCCAACCCACTTTCTCTTTGGTTTCTTTTAAATTTGTTTTGGCTTTCCTCCTCCTCGAGTCCAATGGAATTCTTCGTAGTCATGTCCTGCAAAATGTAAGAACTCACTAGTAGTCCTACCAAAATACCAACATTCATCAAAAGACGATTGCACCCATTCAATACAATCAAATGCCAAAAAAAAGCCAAACAAATGATATCAGAGAACCATTTCAATGCACACCCTTATATAGAAAGTCATTCCTCACATTTAGATGTTCCTATTATGGGTGTCTACAACACCACACCAAGGTTTGACATTAGCTTCAAAAACTAATAATTTACCAGATGACCAATTGCATGACCTTAGTCTAGTGTAAGTAACCAATTACAAATGTTCCTAACCTGTTACAGCCAGTTTCTTCTCATTCCCTTCCTAACTATATGGAGCTAAATAGAGAATAAAGGAGAAGCTTTTCTTTCCGACCAAAGCAATACAAATTCTGTATTCTTACAAGAAGCAGTTAACTAGACCTTATCAGACATCTTGATCAATCTCCTGTACAACCTCTCAGAAATCTCCCTGTGAATCACCTCTCAAGGACAAAACATTCGAAGTCTTCTTGGCCCACGTGATAATGGTCACTGCTCCAACATCATCGTATCAAAATTCAGCGCCTTACGCTCTGTTTGAAAGGAGTGGTCCAACAAACATTAATTTCACTAAATTGTTGCTGAACAGTCTCTAAACAAAATGGGGTTATGAGAAGAGCCCTGTCGCTCTGAAGCGGGAAATTAATGTTCAAGAAAACAGATACACAATTTTGAATCAAAAATATAATCTTGTGAGACTCACCAGCATGTAGTGCTTGAAGATGGTGTTCAGAACTTTCTGCGGCTCTGCTGGACTTCAACTTGCTATCCTCACCCCTTATCATTCTTCTTGAAGAGCTCAAAGAGCCTTCAACTACACAAAATGAGAGTCGACATGCCAAAGTTGATTGCACAGAATTGACGGCATAAAAAATATTCACAACTACCCTTGTTTCCATAGAGCTCCCAATTTCACAAATTTTACAAGTTTGGAAATAATTTTTTGCTATTAAAATAAATGAATAATTGATGATAAGCCAGATATTGGGCCATGTTAGGATGCACTATTGACATAAATAAAACACAGTCTGCCTGCATACCTTGCCATTCCCATACTACTTTTGATTCACCCTTCACCAGCTTTGGATAACAATCTACATGAGAATCCTCCTGAACCAACTCTTCTACCTACACATATTACAGATATTACTATTAGAAAGATAAACAATATTATGACCACTATTTTCAAACTATATAGAATAATAGAACCCATAAAATCAAACTAAAATTTTCCTTTGGGATTGAAAGCAACTAAGATTAGGTAACAATACAAATAATATAACAAAATAACTAATTAAAGTTATACAAAGTGGATGTACTTGAACTTTTCGATTTCACGTTTCTCACTATGGATATAATGATATATTTCATAGCTTCATGGTAACATTATAATGGAGTTAAAAATAAGTATTCTTTTATATCTTAATTTGGATGAATGGAATAAAAAAGCCTTGTACATACAAGTATACAGCAAGGCATTGTTATGTTTAATAGAGACTATTGGAAAACAATATATCTCTAAAAGGAGGCATGTAGGAGCTGTCATCATGCTGGTGCAAAACAAGTTAGAACTAATCCCTTAGGTAGTAAGAATGAAGTGGGGAAAGCGCGTAGGATTAGAATAGGTCATGATTTGAATCCTGCCCAGTGTAAATAAAATAAAAATAACATGAATTAAATATGAGCCACAACTTGTGAGATCATAAAGAACAAAGATCTATACATCTAATTATCGTCATTGGCTCTAGTAAATCAAAGGTTGATTGTGACCTGACCCAACCCAACAAGCCAAACCCGAGGTTAGTTCGACATGAGTCAGCTGCAAAAGTAGTGGGCATCAGCTCAGGCTCAGTGATAGTCAAGTCAGGTTAACTTTTTGTTTGTTTTTTATAAGTTTAGAATTTCTTAAAGTAGATGTATGTTACATGTAACTAAAGGTTTTATAGCATATAAGAACAAGGAAGAAATTACTTGATTCATAAATAGAAACAAAACAAACCATATCAATCAAAACATTTCAAAAGGTTCTTACGTTAAAACGGCAATTCCATTGAAAATGTTCAGTTCAATAATAACATATAAACAGATCCAACTTCTCGTCCCCAAAAAGTAAGCAGAATTTACAACCATAAATTAATTTGAATGTAGTTTGAACTCGAATGACATAGTTAAATACATACCACTTTAACAAAGGAATACTACAATGGATACCAAAAGTACATTCACTGAAGACTTATGGATTAATAAATTATCAATTGAACAAGAAATTAAAGGTTGAAGTGATAATCAAATCCAAAGAAAGATGGAGATACCTTCTTCCACAATACAGGGTCCTTCCTCTCCTTTGGCAAAAGAAGACGATCTCGCAACCGAGAGGCAACAACCCATGGCTCACATTCACTATTCACACTCTTTGACATGAAGGCCTTCTCCTCGAGCACTTCACAAACCTACAAAGTTGGCAATTGAAATCGTTTTAACAAAAGGAACTGAACAATTCAAATAAACCAAGGGATTAAAAAATTGAGTCTTGTTGAAGTTCTGCATCATTGACAAATCACGTCTAGTATGCACTTATAAATTAAGGTAACAGTTTACATGAATTTAAGGTAATATAACATTAGACCTAGCATGTTTCACTGAGGAAATTTATGTCATCATTTTCTTTGACTTTTGAGTCTCATATTAGATATTTTCTAATGTGATATGAGGAGTTATTCCTGTCCCCTTCTCTTATTTCTTCTTCATCTATTTTTCAGGTTTTACTCGTTAAATATTCCAATACTTAGAAAAGGTTCAGCCCAATTCAATCATAAAGAAATACTTCTATTGATGGCTGTCTGCCATGCCACTAGCTTGTGTCCAGTTTCTCACAGCGATTTGTGCCTAATTTACAGCCCAAGATATCTATCTGAAATATATTGTTCAAAGTAACACTATCAAAAATTTTAAAGAGCATTTGGAAAAAAAGAATACTTTTACTAGCAACGCTATCAAATCTTTTTACGAGCATTTTACATTCTAAATGCAAAGTTTTCCCGAATTATGTGCATGGATCTAAGCTTTTCCCAATCTGACATGACACGGCTTGACATCAACATTAACATAATGTCCACTCATTGAGATGGAATGTCCACTTATTATTTCAGATGTCACAAGGAAAAGACTGGACATTTCTCATGCAGGTCCATTCAGAAAATACAGGTACATTCAGAAAACACAGGTACCTTCAGATAATTTTTCAAAACTCAGGGATTTAATGAGGTCAAGTCCTCAAATTTTAGTCTGGAAGATGGTGAAATCCTTCTAATGTCTGACTTACAGAAATAATAACATAAAAGCCTAAAATGTAAATACCCCTTTCCAAGTACAGAACAAATGGTATCATACATACCTGTTGGTAAAGGTCATCAACTCTAGTTGATAGACACCGTCTTCGGCGGAGTTTCCAAAGTATGAACGTTGATCCCAAAAGCTGGAGATCTCAATACTGTCAACAAGCTTCAACATGTTGATACTAAAACATAATCATTAAAGGCTGCCTTTAAGAATGGAATACCAATGCACAAACTGGCAAAATAAGTAATGCATGCTCAGAGATCCATTGACGAATGCGACATGAAAAAGGTTTGTAATGTTCAGCTAGCATGTCAGGACACTTCAACTCTTTGACCCTATACACAAAGAAAAGTAAACACAAAATACAATGGTTAGGGTACATTAAGAAAGAGGAAAAGCTTCCCTCCATAATGACATACCCACGAGAACTTGTCCTTGTATCCAACATTCTATTGACAGTCTCCATTGTCCTTTCTTTTGTATACATATAAATGGCATTATCTGGGCCAACATGTTCCAGCAGCTCGCGCTTATCTAAATCATTCCATATATCATTTTCTTCAACCTGTCAGAACCAGACAAGCTAAAGCATTGTCAAAGTGTATTTAACAGCAACCAAAAATATCCATACAGAAATAAATTTGATCAATTTCATAGGATTTTAAAAGTCACTAACCCAAATTGTTCCAGTTTCATAGCACAAAAATTCAGCAAGTGCCTCACAAAGACGAATTTCTACCCTTTCTGCCTGTATTGTACAAGTCCAAATAAAACATAAATGTATCATGTATGTAAATCTATCAGTGTGCATAATACTCCAATGTAACTTATGCAATTTTTCATCCCTAGAATATTAGTGCAGCAAAAAGGAGGAGACTTTCAGGACGTACAAGTTTCTTAGCTGTTTCATTGATATCTCCATCTTCTATACATAACTTCCCACGCTTCTTAAATCCTTGAAGACACTCCATCTTGCCTTGATAACATCGTCCATTACTTGGGCAAGGCTCACAAGAATCTGTAATAATCCATATTGATTAATGTAAAATCACAATAGAAATATGCATCTTGCTGAAAACTATTGCTCATGAGTCATCAAGAGGTGATTTTGAGAATCAATCAACCCACAAATCCGTAGCCCAGGTGACTCACAGCCTCCCTCTCAACCAAATGGGCTAGGGTTGAAAAGTATGCAGCTGAATGAATTAAAGGAACTAGAAGATACAATATAGGGAGCAGAGAAATGCCCACAAGAAATGCTAAACAATCCAGTAAACGCTATAAATGGATAACCCGCAAAGCTTGTAGCAAAACATTTATTAAAAATTAGTAAAACTATTATTTCCACTATTTTATTCTCCATTTAATTTTCCAATCATCTGGATATAGATAATAGATGTACTGCCCTTATATCACCTTTGTACCACCATAGAACCATCAGTTGTGGTAATTTATGATGTAAAGAATCTTTACACGGAGATATTGCCTTTACAAACATGATTCAGTTATAAAACACAACAAAATTCTAGTCTACTTCACAACATAAATACAACTTGAACACAGGTCCCTCAAAGTCACGACAATAGGTAAGAGAAAATGCTTGAGTTCGTTTGAAGATGTGTGGCAAGCCAGCAGCATAGGGTACCCGGGTGCATAATCAGCTCTGCAAGCCTGCGTTACTGGGAGCCTACCCGCACTCTGGTCTGCATACACAAAACAGACAGGACTTGAGCCCAACAAGGGCCAACTTTAAGCCTGAGACAGACTGAAACCTGGAGTCAGAAGGTGACCATGCTCTGCTGCCATTCGGGGATACCCACAGACATGCATAGTTAGCCCCAGCTAACCAATTAACCCCTACAACAAATCTCCAATGACTTGGCACATCCCAGAGTTATAAATTCTAAGAATAACTGCTATTCAGAGGTCCGAAACACTTCTAAATCCAAATATAAGCATATTGATCACAAAATGAGTTTGTAGCCACAAAGGCACACCTTTTAAACTGAACACAACCAATATAAAACAAACGCAAACGCAAAGAACCCATTTTCCCCTTAAAAAAAATGAACACCGATCAATCCACAATGGAAATTCAGCTCAAAACAACAAAGCAAGTCACAAAACATCCAAAATCTTGTTGGGGTTTCTCGAAAACAAACATAAAGTTGAGAGACCTACCAGGGAGGAAGTCCAGAGAGTCCAGGGAGCTATCACAGAAGGGCTTGGAGTGGCGGTTGATGAGAGTGGAGGACAAGAAATTGAGAGTCAAAGCGACCGAGGCTGCGATGGCCAGCACTACTGTGAGCCTCGAGAACTCTTCTTTTGAGGGAAAGAAATTCTGGGATGGTTCCAATGTTGATGCAATGGAAGAAAGAGAAGACTCTGGGCTCGGTTTTGGTTTGGGTTTCGGGCGCTTCTTCGAAGTTGAAGACATTGATAAATTAATACTGTTGTGTCGGTTACTGCGAGGCAAAAAAATGGGAGAGAGGAAGGAGAAGGGAGGCGAGGAGAAATGAAAATGAAAGGTAGGCGGCTGTCCCCTGGTTTTGGCCTTCTGAAGCTATTAATCGGTCGGGTACAGTATGAGCTTGACCCATTTAAGATTCCAAAATGGGTTGGGCTGATTTATTTTTATCTTTTTTGACAAAACGATTTTTTAAACTATTTTAATATATGAGGAGAAGCAAAATGACCCACTATTATGGCTGGTTTGGTGTACTTGCTTTCCAGACAAGGTCTTGAGTTCGAGTCTTAAGCATCTGTATTTTGTGGGTGAGTTTAGTGTATTAACGCCTTTCTCAAAATTGAGTTCAAGAGGGCGGACAATGGGCACACTTAGGGTTGGGCATGATACGGGATGACACGAGATGAAGGTCATCCCAGTGTCAATCCCAAATAGGGGAATCAGAATGGGATGACACATAATGTGAGTTTTTGGGAACACGTTCAAACCATATCGGACGCAAACATGACCGGTATGATTCGGTATCAATGTTGATACCGTAAAAAATCCTGCAAAATTTCAGAAATCTTGCAATTTTTATAAATCAAGCTTGATACAAAGTTTACCAATAATCAAGATTCAAGAGTCTTGTTCAAGACTTCCAAATTATATGATACGTTGAATAATTCACATTGGCTTTCACAAAGCCTAATACAACAAAACAAGCAATCAAGAGTCTTGATTCAAGACCAACCAGCAATTTGATGCATCAATCTTCTTAACTATATATTCTACAAGCAACCATTATTTCCAAGATTCTGAAAGCACCTTCACCTACAATTAGCAATATCTTATTCTCCCCTCCATTATTATCTATTACAGCAAACACAGAACCAAGATAATATATGGAGAAGACAGAGTGCTCTGAAGCAGAAAACTTTGGTTTTGTGACCACCAGCCTAGAGCCACAGGCTACTGCCAAGAGGAAGAAAAACAAGAGCAAAAACCAGAGGAGGTTTAACGATGAGCAAATCAGGTTGTTAGAGTCCATAGTTGAAGCGGCTTATGCAGGTACTTTTACTTTTAACTTGTACTGTTCAGGTACGGTATGACACCAAACGGAATCACAATTTTAGAACTGGTGTCATGCCAAACAATAACGGGATGACACGGTATCATCTCATTTACACTTCAACACCAAATGGGACGGCATGAGATTGGCACGATTTCGGTATTCCAGTTTTGATGCCCAACCCTACACACACTTACTTGACCAACTGGCCTAACTTGTCATGGTGGGCTTCGACTGCAATTCACCTTAATTTTTTAGTGAATCAAATGAATGATGTTGTTAACTTACTATTGCCATTCCAACGATTTGGAGATGCCTTGCCATTTTCTTTCTTATTTTCTGAAAATTATGCTGTGAACGAAACTCGCATCATTGGCTGACTGAAGGAAAACCAAGTATGCAGTTTTCCAGTTGTGTTGGTTGGGGAAACAGAGGTTTTATTTGAACGAAAACCCAACCTCTGATTTAGTGGAGGTGTTTAGCAGCCTCAGAAAAATATTAGGGGTTGAACAAAAACAAAAATTGAAAGAAAAAAAAAACAAATTGGGGCTCCTTCAACAATATGCAAAACGCAATTAGTGCCCATCTCTCGCATGTCTGCTCTGTTTCCATCAGCAAGTAATGATCCTTCCTATATGCAGGCTTGACAGAACACACTGGCATAGAAGTTTTGAAGAACCACTGCTAAATGGCCAACAGAACTGACCACAAGCACAAATCCTCTGGCACAAACAGTTCCTCCAAACTTCCCCAGAAAATGGCTCTGTCTGGGAAAATGCCAAGTGCAAATGGAAACATTGGATTACATGCATCTCCATACCCATCTTAACTTTTCCTAAAACAAATGCTGTGATTGTGCAATGCTTATTCTCAAAACTATTTGGTTAACAGGTAGTGATATTCAAATGAAAGATCAAGGCATTTGAAAGGAATCACAATCTTCAAACCTGAAAAATTAGGTCTCTTGATTCGCCGACCCTTAGGAATTCCCTTCCCATTTTCCAACTCTAAATCCTAATCCATTCTAATATGATTGGAAATTATCCCACTACACTTCGGTCTTTCCATTCCATCACTAATTTTCACTACAAAGGAGCTTCATGCAGAGTGGAGAGACCAATTGTTACTGAACCTCTAATACAGTTTCTACTTCTTCCACTGAATGACAAGTTACAAGTTTGCAACCCAAGATTTCAAGAGACTGCAAAAGGGAATTTGAATTTCTAAAGCACAACATTTTGAATATAGAGTCCAACAAGAAGCTCTATTTCACATTAAAAACCCATGTAGCTTAGAAACACAAACACTATCCATTATGAAAGAGCATTTGAAGACCATAAAAGTTACCTACAAGAACATCTAATCAGCTCTTAAAATCACAAAATAAAAATTTCGGTTCTTCTAAAACACAATGTATCATACTAAATTGCCCATCTTTAAGCTAAAAGCTTCAAATTCACAGACGTTGAAACAACCCCATGAATCTAAAAACATACCAGCAAAACCCTCAACAGAGCTTCTCTCAGAAAGGCAAATTACAGCGAATAAACTACAAAAGCTCACAAAAGGAAGGTCCTTTGCCTTGTGCAGTTGCTCAGAACACCACGCGAAACTGGGGCGCGTCGGAGCCACTGGCGGGGAGGATCTCCCAGCGGCAGGGCTCGAGGTCTTCGGAAACGGGGCAGTATCCGGCGAGAGTGACATTGTCGGCGGAAGCGGCGACCGACCCGAATTCAAAGACTGTGATGTTGGCGGGTCGAGGCACCTCAACGGCGCCGTTCATGCCCGGAACCTCGACGGGTTTCGGAGCCGGGTTGGGCTTGGTTTCGGGTTTGGGGTCTTTGCCTTTCCACCATGAGAGCAGACCCATGACTGTCTTCTTGACCTGGTTGTTTTGACGGTAAATGGATTGGGTGATGGTAGCTTTGCATTAGCCGCATAAGGGCATATGTTTTTCTAAGAACAAACGATTATTATTTGGGGCTGGAGTTTATACTATTTACGGGAGTGCCATTGGGCCAGGCTTAAGAAAAACACTACAGCAAAGATACATCCGTCAAGACCCTCCCAAAACTGCTCATGCCACTCCACTCCATAGCAATCTGAACAGAATAAAATAGTGGAATTTTCAATCTTTGATTTCGTAAAGTTTTTGGAGGTCTAGGTCTTCACACTTTCAGAGTTTATACTGCCGGTTAGTGTTTGATCATATTCTCATTTTGTATGCATTTTCTGTGGACTTTACTATTGTATGAAATCTGGGATTGTAAGTTGTGAGATTGAGTTTATAATCAATTGGGTTTGGTTGAATTTTTGTGTGTTTTTGAGATGTGGGTATGTTTCATAAACTTTGATTTGGTTAGCTTTGGTTTATAAGATTATGATTCACATTTTGAATAGCAGACATGTTGACCAGAAAGAATGTAGAATCCGATTCTGGAAAGAGAGAAAACAAGAATAGTGGCTGCTTTTATGAGTTCATAAATGCATTTAATACCATATGCCTGTATCTTTGTTAATGTAATTTTTTTTTTTCAATCAGGTTTCTTTGTTGAAATTTTTTATTGACAGCCATGAATGAAGACCAACGCTTACTCTTCCTCAGCTCCTCTTCTCACTTCCCACCTCCACAAGGTCCACATTTTCTATCTCACATTTTTCCTCTCAACAAAATTATGTTTTCTGTTGATTTAATTTTGAAATGCTGGCATCAGGAGTGAAGCTATCGTATGGAACGTCTGGGTTCAGAGCGGATGCATCCATCCTCCAATCGACGGTTTACAGGGTGGGAATTCTAGCGGCTCTAAGGGCCCTCAAGACCCAATCTGTGATCGGGCTGATGATCACAGCCTCTCACAACGAGGTCTCTGATAATGGAGTCAAAGTTGCTGACCCGAGTGGTGGAATGCTTTCTCAAGATTGGGAACCCTTCGCTGATACCCTCGCCAATGCTCGTGATCCCCAACATCTTGTTGAGGTCCTGTTTTCTTTCTCTATATAATCCTTGGATGTGTGTGTGTGTTTTTTTTCCCCTTTCTTTTCGTCAGTTTGTATTGAAGGTTGACTGAAATCTTCAACAGTTGATAGCTGAATTTGTTAAAAAAGAAAACATCACACTTGATGGCGCAAAACCAGTGGAGATTTTGCTGGCAAGAGATACAAGGCCCAGCGGAGAATTTTTGCTTGAAGCTGCTAAACAGGTATCTGCTCTTTTACCATTGTTTAGGATGAAGCTTTTATAATCTCTTTAGGTTCTTGATCTAGTTAGGATTTTCTCCATTGAAGGGAATCGGTTCGATTATTGGAGCAGTTGCCCTTGACATGGGAATTTTAACTACTCCACAGCTACATTGGATGGTTCGTGCTAGAAATGGGGGTGTTAAAGCATCGGAAACTGATTACTTCAAGCGGCTTTCAAGCTCGTTCAGGTAGTTGAAGATGGAGGTTGTGTCATGGCTTATGAGTTAGTTTGTTCTTTAAAAAATCATATCTTGATTGAATGACTTCACTTAAGGTCTTTTCTGTGGTTGGTTAGGTGCTTGGTAGATTTGAGTCCTAGTGGAACTCACGCCAACAATGTGGATGACAAGTTGGTTGTGGATGGGGCAAATGGTGTTGGTGGAGAAAAACTCGAAATATTGAAGACAATGTTGAATGGTTTGGCTATTGAGGTTCGGAACTCTGGAAAAGAAGGAGGTGTACTCAATGAAGGAGTTGGTGCTGATTATGTGCAGAAGGAAAAGGTTGTTCCCTTTAGTTTTGGTTCACAGGATGTTGGGATAAGGTCAGCCATCTTTTGATTACAATGAATTTTAATTATCATTTACTTATAGCTTGCTTGAAATGCCTGTATCAATAGATACTGCTGGCAAATGCTTTAGAAACACATTATCTTGAAAATTTCTTTTGATATCAATATATGGATGCAAAATACATGTACTAAATCAATGAGATAGATGGGAGAAACTTTGTGAAATTTGGTGGCTTATTTGACTTGTTCTTATTCCTTCGTGGTCTATATTACGTTTCATTGGGCAACACTTATGATGTTTTTCATAATAGCATAACTAGTGGCAAGTTTACTGCTTCTAAAAAACTTGAATTTTGATCTTATTTAACAACTAGTTGGAGTGCTTACAAGGGATATATACACCTATTATTGATATAAATGATCATGGTCTCAGAAACAATCTTGACTTTTATTTCTCATGATGTTTTCCCTAAAACTAGTTTGGTTTGTTTACAAAGGATGCCAGTGTACAATAATCCAAGCATTGTTTTGAGGTTTCAAACTGGTCAATTTTTTATGTTGTCAATTTATTAATGTTGTATTGTTGATGCAAAGTGTTACATTCAATGATAAGTAGGGCGAGGACTAACTGCTTGCATGGTTCTAGCTTTTCAGGTGTGCTAGTTTGGATGGTGATGCTGATCGGCTTGTATATTTTGTTGTGCCATCTACAAGTAGTAACAAGATTGAACTTGTTGATGGGGACAAGATTTTGTCTTTGTTTGCCATATTCATCAAGGAGCAACTAAGCATTTTGAATAAGGAAATAGATGTTAAGGCAGAAAATGGTTATCAATGTCGCCTTGGTATTGTGCAAACAGCTTATGCAAATGGAGCATCCACCGATTATCTCAAACAGTTAGGGTTAGAAGTCACATTTACTCCTACAGGGGTAAAATACCTGCACGAGAAAGCTGCGGAGTATGATATCGGGATTTACTTTGAGGCAAATGGCCATGGCACCATCTTGTTCTCAGAACAGTTTTTATGCTGGTTAAAGGCCAGAACCACTGAGCTTTCTGATGTAGCTAAAGGTTAAACCAGACAGACTTTATGTGTTTTATAAGTGCTGACACGATTGTCCATTACCTATTTTAATGAAGTATATGGTTGTTTCTTTCAGGTTCAGAACAGCATAAGGCTGCCTTGAGACTATTGGCGGTTAGTGAATTGATTAACCAGGCTATTGGGGATGCATTGAGTGGGGTGCTCTTGGTGGAGGCAATTCTGAAATATATGGGATGGTCAATACAGAGATGGAATGAGCTTTATCAGGATCTACCCAGTAGGCAGCTCAAGGCAAGTGTCATTGATCATCTTTCTATGTTCCATGCTGTTTCTTCTCTTTATAGTTGTTTCTTTTTGGGCTTGCATATGTCATTCGTTTTACAAAATAATTGATTTTCTGTCATTTTTGTTGTTGGAGGCAACTTGCCCGGAAGAATAGTTGTGTAAATGCTTATGCTTCAGCTTTGTTAAGTATAATATTATTCAGAAACTAATTCTTTTACTTTTTAATTATCAGGTCAAAGTTGTGGACCGAAGTGCTGTTGTTACAGCAAATGCAGAAACCGTGGCTGTGACACCCCCTGGCATTCAAGAAGCCATCAACGCTGAAGCTGGTAAGCAGCAAATGAAATCTTATCCTTTTATCTTACATGCTGTTCAATATTTTCTCTGCATGATATCTGTATTGATTATTGGTCTGGCCATTAAATTGCTTGGCCAGCTTTTAAAAACAAACTTATGCATTGGCATCCTGTATTCATCATTATGCAGAAACTTTTCAAAGTGATGACCGCTATGTTTCACATTGTAGAACTAGATTTCTACCTGTATATTCAATTTATAAACAAATTTTTGAAGATGATTTCTTTTGTTCCTATTTATATTGCAGCTAAACACCCTAGAGGCCGATGTTTTATACGACCATCGGGAACAGAAGATGTTATACGTGTATATGCGGAGGCATCCTCACAGGATGCAGCAGATAACCTAGCCCAGTCTGTGGCAAAACTAGTAGACCAGTTCCTTGGGTTTGGCAGCTCCTAATGATATCTCCAACTTTCACGGAGCGCTTCTTAGACATCAGATTAGGCTTAATGCCGAATGAATATTATTGGGGGGAGGGAAAACATTGAATTTGTCTTGTAACCTTACATTCTATTATACATTGGTTTTGATAATGGATTATCAAAATAGACACTAGTTTTTGGTCACCATCTTGTACTGTGGTGTGGCATCATCACATTCTAAGCATCGTCAAGTATGCCATCCAAAACGTTTTGAATTGTGATTCAGCTTTACATGCCGTTCAGTTTTTGTGAACCAGATAGAATAGGTGCAAATTAAAACGTTTTTGAGAACCAGATAAAATAGGTGCAAATTAAAACGCTCCAACACACAAGCATATGACAAAAACCAGATTAACCAGACCAAAAAAACAAATTGAGCATCAAGTAAACTTGCACTAATGTGCTTCAGCAACTTCAAGAACCTTTGTTGAGTATTTTTTGGTTTGAGACCTCCGTTGATTAATGCTAAACATATTCAACAAAACAACAGAGAGAGAATTGAGCTTGCTCTTAAATTTTCAATTTACTGAAGTTGTTGAATTCCTCATAGAGTAAAGGCTTCTTGCAGAACCATATGGATCGATTCCAATATACTGAGTAACTCTAAATCATTTTAAGTGGCATGATATGGATAATTTAGACTTGAGCTTGCTAAGAGCCACTCATACACCACCTTAATGACAAAATGGAAGCTTTTGAAGTAACATTCTTCAAATGAAACATGAGTTTTTTTCCTTGAGAAAAAGCTGAGTCAATAAACTTGTCTACAAAAACTACAATGGCAGTGCAAAAAGAGAGTGCTGTATTGGCCATGATACTCCAGAGGGAAAGAAGGCATGGTTTATATGTCCGTCAAGCATCTGCTTGAGCCATGTATTCTCACAGGCCTCTGCAAAATATGAATTCAGCACATCAGTATACGCATAAGAAGGTAAATAACGAAAATATTTTATAAGCAAAAACAAGAAAGGCATCCATAAAGATATTCACATTGAAACCAAAAAAAAGGGAAAAAAGAAGTGTGGAAATTAAAACAACAATAAGTAAAGTCCATTGACAATGAAATATGAATAGTTCCAACTCCCAATATAACCTTGGGAAGAAACGGCACTTGTTTGGTTTGGGCTTTGCATCTTTGTCAACACTCCAAAATCTAGAATTCTAGTGGAAAACTATAACTTGCTCTCCAAGTATATATAAACTTCATAACTCAACAGAAAGGGGTTTGTGCTTGACGTTCACATTGAAACTTAGTGAAAAGCAACGACTAGAAACCTTAAATATTTTCTTATGCTTGGTTACATGAAGAATAGAAAGGGAAAATAAAGCAAAATAAACACAGTTTGCCTAAGTTTTGTTCTATAAGTTGAAGAATCTTTATCCCTTTCTCAAACAAGGGTTTACCAAACAAATGGTTGAGCAACATTTCCAAGTCACTTCTATGGGTAGTTTACAATAGGACAACTACAAAAACAACTAAGCACTCGAGCAAACACTGGTTTTCACAGGCATAACCTCAAACACTTTAGCTACAAACAAGCTACAAGCTACAAGCTAGGGAGGCCCTCAATTCAATAAAACATTCCGGGATCTATCAATTGGCACAAAACCCAATTTCAACATACACATTCTTAATCATGTAATGTAAACATTATGCATAATCTACAATCCAGCTATTGCAATTCACTGAACCCGTATGAACAAAAAAAAAAACCCAAAAATAAGATATGGGTTTTGTGAAATGGGTATGTATGTATGTATACCTGACTTTCTTGGAGAGGATGGCCTTGAGCTTGCGAGCGAGGTCCTGAGATTTGATTCTACGCTCGAGGTTCTTGCGAGCCAAGACGCGTTTCTCAGAGTTCTTGATGTGGTGGGTTTGCTCGCGCTTTATCATCCGTTCGATCCCACTGGACTGCATCTTCCTCTGCATAAACGTCAGCGCCGACTCCAGGTTCCCGTTGAAGACCTTCACCCGAATCCCTCTCCATTGTTCTTGACGATGATGGTGCCCGTGGCTCACTGAGTCGACGCCCTGACTCGACCGTTTGAAAACGTTCCACACACTCCGAGTCGCCGAGTTCATTGCTTGGGTTTGTCTGTTTTTCTACGGATATGGATGGATGGCAGCGATGGCTGTTCAAGTGAGTCGGCGGGCCGCCGGAGGCAGCAACACAAATGCGGCAGGTACAAAAGGTGGGAGTAGAATGAGAAGATGAGAGAAAAGAACTGAGAATTGGGAGTTTTGGGGCCTGGGGAGTCGAAAATGAGTTTTGGGAGTTTTTTTTTTAATTTTTTTAATTTTAAGGTCTGGCTCAAAACGGCGTCGTTTTACTAACAACCCATTTTCAAGAAGCGAAACTTGATGTTTCAAAAGCAGCCAAGCGTCCCAGAAGGAGAGAAGCGCGAGTTTTGCTTAAGATGGCGTGCTGAGAGAGAAGAGAGAGAATAATAGGCATAATAATAATAACAACAACAATGGCTCCAAGATCTCTGATTCTTCACCGACTCACGCCCTTCTTTGCAGCTCGAATCAGGCAGAACCAGAGGCTTCTCAGCTCTTCTTTCTATTCGTCTTCTGCTGTAGAAGAAGCCTCTTCTTCATCCTCATCTTCATCTCCGTCCCTCGATGCTGTTGTGATGACTGATACATGTGTTCAAGTACCCTCTCTCCCTCCCTTCTCTGTTTGTGCTTGAAGATTTTTGTTTTTGATGGCTTGCCTGGATTTTCCATTTCTGTTTATGGGTTCTTTTTCCTTGTTCTCAATTTGGGATGTTTATGAAGTTTTTCTAATTCATTGGGATGCAAAAATTTTGTAGTTTGCTTTATTTGTATGCAAAGAAAATGAAGATAGAATTTATTTATTTATTGAAGTTGAATGAATATTTTATTTGCATATTGTATTTCAGAAACAATAAGCATAAGCCTCAACACAACGTCACAAACTGGTTTTGATTCAGTTGTTTAGCTAACTTGTGATGAACCATTTTCTTTTTATTAGAGACTCTAAAGATGATAAGTTTTGTCTTGATATAATCAGTTATCCTAGATTCTGTATATAGCTATAGAGACACAGAAAAAAATGAAGTGGGTTATGCTAATTGTTACAGAACTGTGTAGTGGATGGACGAAGACAAGTTCTGTTTTTTTCTTTCAGACAAATGAGCCAAGCAGCTTTGTTTTAGAAGATTTTTGCAGTAGCATTTCTATTTTTTGTTTTGATAATGTTGGTTATCATGCTCATGAAAGGCAGTTTTTAAATGAAGAGAGTGCCATGTAATTTATGACCTTTGGGTTTGTAATCCTTATTTATATCGTGAGTCAGTGACATGGGTGTGCTGACTTTGGCTTCTCAATGACTGTCTCACAGAGAATGAAGCAGCTGCAAGCCAGTGAAGCAGAGGGAAAGATGCTTCGCTTGAGTGTAGAAACTGGTGGATGTTCTGGGTTCCAATATGTTTTTGATCTGGATGACAAAACCCACCCAGATGACAGGTTTTTGTCCCCTCTTCATTCTCTATATTTCAAATTCTTGACTAAATGCACTTTTGCTTATCTGGGTTGCTTGTTTAATTGGAGATCCATACATTCAATAATAGAGTATTTGAGAAAGAAGGAGTAAAGTTGGTGGTCGACAATGTTTCATATGATTTTGTGAAAGGAGCAACTGTTGATTATGTTGAGGAGCTGATCCGTTCTGCTTTCCAAGTAAGTCAATTTGTTATGTTGCCTTTGCATGCTTTATTCTTGTATTATGCTTCGCGGAACTGTGTGTGCACATTGAATCTTATACCTGTGAACCCTACATGGAAATTCATTGTATGAGATATGCGAACTAGGATAATGAGCAAGAAGGATATTCTTCATAATGAAAGATCTATTTTTAAAGTTTTTCTTTAAAATTTGTGAGTATTGGAGCTTAAGAAAAGTAAGAACCATCTGCTAGACAGAAAAGCCATCATAATGGTGTCCTATATATCAAATATATTAAAGATTTTGTGTAGGTCTTGGCTCACCTTTGCACAGTGGTTCACATGTAAGAAGCATATGATAATGGTACCTTTGATGGGCTATCAAACAATTTAGTGGGCATGAAACATATCATTATGGTGTCATATGTCATATAGTTGGCATAGAAATTGTCTGAATGTTGCCTTTATTTGGCATCACTGTCTATATTATATCCTAAATAGGTTGCAGTAATTGAAAGATAACAGGCAATGCAATGCAATATGGTGCTCAACTGCCAGTGCAACAAATAGGTTAATGCTGGTGTCCTGTGGTTGTTTAGATTTGTTGGTTGTGCCTGTCTTTTGGTAAACAAAATGGGGATGTAAATTAAGATCTCGAATCTGCTGAGTTCCATCTAAATTTGGTAGGACAAAACTCTTTTAGTAGTCTAAGTAGACCTGTTGCTTATTTTAGATGTTCATGTCTCAATGGGATGTGCTCTTCAGGAACGTTCTATGGTACTAAGAAGTGTGTGTCATGAAGTTCAATTATTATTTTTTAAATATTAGTTTTCTCTAGGCTTTACCGAGTGGGAGAAATACCGGTCCCACTCTAGTAGTCTACTTTCTGCAGAACTTGAGGCACAAATCAATCGGATACATTAGAATACTGCAGTCTTTTGCAGCCTGGAGAAAATTAATAGAACTAGAGCTTATAATTTGGTTTGAAGCTATTTGGAATTCGTCATTTGCATTTCTTTTCAGTTATCGGTTACAGTGTGTCAGATGCCTCAACGTAGCATGTTGTACGATTTCCTGATTGATTACTTGTTTGTCGTTGGGTAGTTATCTTATGATGCTATAAATAGTGTTATCAAAGCCAATGGCCTCTAGGCCACAAGAGAAGTGTCATTTAAATACCACATCTTTTATACAAGGATTTATGTACAAGTAACCCAATCCTGGTTTTTCATTCAGGTGACTACAAATCCAAGTGCAGTAGGTGGGTGCAGTTGTAAAAGTTCCTTCATGGTCAAATAATAGATTTGCAAGTACTTTTGTGCACTCCCTTCCAAGATGGCTAAAACTAAGAGGTGAATTAGGTTCAATCTAAACAGGTGCTTACATATAAATTTTTACTTGATTTAAAAAAAAAAAATTATGTAAGTACATTGTATACTTTTTTTGATGTACCAAACGCTTGTACCACATATATTTCATTGAGATATTTTTCTTATACTTTGTCAGCCTTCTGGCTTGGTGGTTTTAGTATCATAGACTGAAAGGAGATATTTTTAGTACCAAAGAGTAGGAAAAGGAGTAGGCAGGAGTAAATGGGTAGTATGAAATGTCTCATGCTTATTAACTAAAGGAAAATGCAGATTGTGTGACAAACAGATTCAAATTAACAGATGAAAATGCAGATTCAAACAGTTATGCAACACTTTATGCATACCTGCGGGTGTAGCCTTGCGGGCATACCGTACCCACTACATCACATGCTTTCTTTTTCTTTTCTGACACAAGATATTGGGGAGGGACAAATAATACACAAGACATCGGATGTAAGGTAAATACTCTTAGTAGCTTCCAACAATGTACTCACGATCTGATTGCCATTAGTAACAGTATAATGAACATTGCTTACTTAAGAGGTATGTGGAAGGTGGTATCCAGGCTCCCTTCTTCACGAGCCAAGAAGTTTTGGTGCACCTTAATACATGTTCCTTATATTACCATCAACCCCAACCTACCCGCGGATCAAGGGATAGATTCAAATATGTTGAGGCTTTAGGAATCGAAGGGAACTCTCTTTTTGATTGATTTCTGCTTATGTTCTCTCTAGTTTGCTTTGCTTTCATATTGAAGGACGTCCTAATTTAATGGTAAGGAAAATATCAGACATCGTCCTTGAATAACAAAAGCATGTGGGGATCTCATCCCTTGTTCCCAACACTCATGTTTTATGGCTTTCCACCTTGAGCAACACACCCATGTTTTAGGGCTTTACACCTCGACTCGCTTAATTATAAAAAAGAAAGAAAAGAGAAAGAAAGAAAATAAAGAAAAACAAAAAATATAACAATATCAATGCAAAAAATTGGGGAATAATTAAGGGTTTTGGATGGGGTTTGGCTGCTAAGTCGGGTAGGAGAAGGGGAGAAGGGTATTGGGTTTAATTTTTTGTAGATCAAATATGAACAAAATCCATGTCAATTACATAATTAATCTAACTAAAATTAATACCAATTAATCTAACCAAAAGTACATGTGATTTGGAGGTCACGAGATAAAAGTATACATGATTACAAGTTTGGGGTAATTTTTGATGAATTTTTCAGAGCACATATGACTTTTTAATGAATTTATGAAGTTAGTCTAATTAAAAATTGACATGTGGCGCCTTGCTAATGGATCATTTCAAAAAGGCATAAAAATGAGAAGCGCTGGATTACAACCTCAAACACGCTGAGTCTTTCTTCTTCGTCGAAGCTCTGCAACTTCAATTCTAAAAGTTCTTAAAAACTTCTAAAATTCATAACTTTGGTTGTGGGGCTCCGATTGACGAACTGTTTTTTCCTACCATTAGGGGTCGTCGAGCAATCTCTTGGAGTCGTCGTTCTGCTCGCCATGGGGTCTGCTCAGACCTCCACAGGCTGTCCATAGACTTTTTTCCGACCAGTTCGTGGGTCAAGTGATCCCTCTTGTCCCTTAGTCCGTCCTCCCCCGTACCTAAGGAAGAGAAGCCATGGTTTTTGGTGTGGGTTTTTGGGACTGAGTTTGCAATATCCCGCATTCATCTTTTCCAATCTCTGTAGATTTGCCATCTCCAGGTTGAAGAGGAAAGCTCATCTCTGTATGCAAGCTTTCACGTGTGGGAGGCAAGACGGACCCGGATTTTAAAATAGGGTGGGCTAAATTTAGCTACTAAGTAGATAGAAAACTCAACAATACCATGTGATTTCATTGATAACCAAAAAAAAAAAACAATATACAGCAAGAACAATAAAATCAATTACAAAAAGGAGAACTAAATGAGGTTAGGTTATTTAAATTGAATGAGCTAGGATTTTAAAGGTCCGTCTACAGCAGGTTATACAGTTTTTTGTAGGTTTGCCAAACTAAAGTTATGTCTACAGCAGGTTAGCCAGTTTTTTAAGGTGATTTTTCTTCACAAATTATTTTGAGTTTTGAGCCATTAGATCAAAACTTTTAAATCCAACAGTTGAAAGCTTTGATGTATTGATACTCTAGAGCACACTAGAATTTTCGATAATTTATCAACTAAGAGCAAATCAGAATCAGAATTCAGAACTCAGAGATAGAGCCAAATTAAGAGAAAAGCAACAAGAAGCATGAGTTGGTTTGGAGACCAAGTAGCCACAGTTACAACCTTTGTGTGTCTTTTCATCGTCTTAGCAGCTTTCTTCAAGACAGTTCACAAACTATGGTGGACGCCAACTCAAATACAGAAGCTGATGGCTTTGCAAGGGATCAAAGGCCCTTCTTACAGACTTATCCATGGAAACAACAAAGAAATCTCCAACATGCAAAAAGAAGCCATGGCAAGGCCTAGAAATTTGTCACATGACGTGTTTGCTCTAGTTCAACCTCATTTGCACTCATGGACAAAGATATATGGTAATGAAATCTTTAGCTTTTAACCTATGATTTTCAAATCTAAAGTCAATCTCTTTGTCAAACTGTGAACATGAACTACATTCTCCTAAAACCTGACTTGATCAATGGTCTGGATTCATAGTCTGACAAGTTTACACTTCTCTAACCCTGGATAAATTTTTGTAATATTAGGGAAGACTTTTCTTCAATGGGATGGTCCTCAACCTGTTTTGGTCATTACGGATCCTGAGTTATGCAAGGAGATACTGAATAACAAACATAGAGCTTATCCAAAATCCAACCCGGTAGCCTTTGTGATGAAGCTATCACGAAATGGTCTTGTAACTCGAAAGGAAGGTGAAAAATGGGCGAAATTGCGAAAGCTGGCCAACCATGCTTTCCATGGAGAGAGCTTAAAAGTAAGTTCATAGTAATTACTCGTTATTCTTATAGAGCTAAAGTAATAAAAATTATTCATCAAATGATGTGTCAGCATGTGAGTCAATATTTATCTATGAATCAATAACACGGTCATTTAGTGAAGATTAGGAACTAATTGAACATAAATCTGCTAATTGCATGATAGTGGTGTTGGTGTTGGTTTACTAGAGTCAGATTCATGCAATGATAGCTAGTGTTGAGACGATGCTAGAAAGGTGGGAAAATCATGAAGGCAAGGAGATTGAGGTGTTTGGAGAATTTAGGTTGGTGACTTCAGAAGTAATTTCCAGGACAGCATTTGGAAGCAGCTACTTAGAAGGGAAAAACATTTTTGAGATGCTATTGAAGATATCCTCCTTAACGTTTAAAACTGCTTTGAAACCCAAGTTTCCTGGCCTCAGGTAACTTCCTCTTAACAAAATCGCAAATTTCTGATCTCGTGTTTATTTTTTCGCTCAATTTATATTTCAGTAGGTTTGTTAAAACCAACGATGAGATTGAAATGGAGAAGCTTGAGAAAAGAATACGCGAAACCATTATAGAGATTGTTAAGAAAAGAGAAAGGAAGGTAATGCCTGGAGAAGAAGAGAGCTTAGGGAGTGATTTTCTTGGATTACTTTTAAAGGCTTATCATGACACCAATGACAACCAGAGGATTTCATTGGACGATTTGGTCGACGAATGCAAGACATTTTACTTGGCCGGACATGAAACCACTGCTACTTTTCTTGCCTGGACTGTCTTTCTTCTGGCATTACATACAGATTGGCAAGAGGAAGCAAGAAAAGAGGTCCTACAAGTATTTGGCAAGCAAACTCCAAACCCGAAAGGCATTGCGAAACTAAAAACTGTATGGAAGTCAAGAACTGAATTAAAGTATGAACTCCTGATTTGTTTGCTCTCTCTAACTTTGATTTCCACGCATATGCAGATGAGTATGATCATGTACGAGTCCCTGAGGTTATATCCACCTGTTGTTTCGGTCATTAGAAGAAGAGTTGAAAGGGAAGTTAAACTGGGAAGGCTCATTCTTCCGGCTAACCTTGAATTGGCCATCCCAATTGTAGCATTTCATTATGATTCTGAACTCTGGGGACAAGATGTGCAGCTCTTCAAACCAGAGCGGTTTGCTGAAGGGGTTGTTAAAGCTACAGACGAGAATATAGCAGCATTCTTACCCTTTGGAATGGGACCTCGGATTTGTGTGGGCTTAAACTTTGCAATTACAGAAGCAAAGATTGCTCTGTCAATGATTTTGCAACGCCATGCCTTCACTCTTTCCCCAGCTTATACTCACTCACCATCTCAATTTTTTACAGTTCGTCCACAACATGGAGTTCAAGTAATCCTACACTCACTCTGAACTGCCCACAAATGTTGCACTTGCTTATGAAGATGGAACCTCAGCTTTCTGTTGTGTTAGGAGTTGCTTCTTGTTCTTGCTTCCTTGAAGACATGAAGACTATAATGAACTGCAGTCAATAAACTTGTCATTTCACTTCATGGTTGTTTTATCTGTAGAATAAGAACTGGATGCTGTAACATTGAAAAAATGCAAATAAAGGGTTCTATTTAAATCTATCATTTCTGCCTGCCAGATGGGCGTTTTCATTGCAGCACCTTTAAACTGGTAACTTTAGCCATAAATAGATAAATAAATGCCAGGCTTGAAAGCAATTTTATGAGGTTGGTTGAGCAACATGGGATGAAAAATTTCTGTATATTCGATCGTAAGTAAATCCAGACTGGACTTAATCTTCAAAATTACAGCACTTGAAATTCAATTGATTTCAGCACGTCTCCCTTCCCTTCATTGGCATCTTCATCCCTTTAAATTTTCATGCACATTTCTATTCTTCATACTATCCTTCCCCTCCAAAACCCATCACTCCCATTGATGCAGTGACTTCCCCTAAATCTTGCTCCTTTTGCTGTCCCAGTTCTCTGCCTTGGTCTTTTTGGTGTTCTTCTCCAAGTACTTCATCTTCCTCTTTCAAGGGGCTGTGTAAGGATGGTGGCCCTGAATACCTTGAGGACTGCAGCATAGATGTAATCTTTTTTTAACAGAAAGGCAAAACGAATTCCAAGATAGTACTGCAAACATAAATGTCTAACAGACTCTCTAATGCTGTTCAGTTATTCCAAGGTCATGCTGACAATGTATGAGACTGTGATGAGACCTTCAGAGTCATTAAGAAACTGAAGAACACTAACCTACACAATAAGTTTGTATTGCTAAATTTGACACTGCTGGGAGTGAGTTCCACTTAGTTGATGGAACGGTTAAGAGATTATCTATGGTTAAACTCTTCACAACTTACATCGAGAAATGCTTAACACAAAGTGTCAATACACTATAATCATGAAAACTAGTTGAGATTACAAGTAGGAATCATTACTAAAGTTGTATTCTGCCCCTGAAAGTTCAAGGATCACCATTTATCATTCACCACTCACCAATAGCATAACAGGACCATGAAACGCATTTTCTGTGCCATAGCACAACTATAATTGCAATTGCTCCAGTGAGTGTCAGGACACTCAGACTCTGGTGAAATGGCTGAGTTTTAAGAGGTCCTTAATAATGAGAAGCCAAAGAAAACAGTTTGTTATACCAAAAAGCTACAATCTATATCCATAACTCCGTCCTATATTGCGTTTAAGTTCTTTGGTTATACTTCACTGTGTATGCTATTTTCAACTATATGACTGTAAATGCTCTCAGATACCAAGAAAATTAAAGAAAAAACTTTGGAAATGAAAAGGAAAAGGAAGCTGATCAACTTCTTTATTGAAGTTTAAAAAACACATTTTTAAATGTAAATATAGAATGGTTAGCTATCGTGGCAACTCAATCGCTCATAGCATCTGGCTTCTCTTCTTTAGTTCAAATTTCTTCATATATGGTATACAATATCTCAATATGCCATAGAAGTAGGCAGACTTGGGTATTGAATAATATTAACATAAATAATTAGGAAACATGTTACTTTCTATATTCATATAGAAAAGTGGAGTTGATAGGCAAGACTACAAGTATAAGAAAATTATAAAATCAACAAAATGATAGTTGATAGGCAAAAAGTGGTTAAAAAAATTACCACAGAAGCAGATGTATTAGGTTTGCTTCATTGAGAGATGCTCGATTCTTGTTTAGTGGTCCTACCCCTGATAGTTTTCTTCGTTGGTGTAGATATGCAATTCATATTTCCAGAAGTAAAGCTTAAGGAGGCTGCTAACACATGTTTCCATCATCACCTGGAAGTTGTGGAAATGGTAGGGTATCGTGGTCATCAAAGTGTTGTCAAAATCGTCATCTTCTTGATAAAGACTGCTGTTTCTCTTAAGAAAATTGTGATAAATACTGTCTGACAATTATTTTGTGGTGAATCAGTGGATGAGAGTGATGCAGAGGTGGAGGAAGAGGATGCAAGACAGCAACCTTTGCACGAGCTTAAACGGGAAGTGCATGCTGCTATAAGTTTTGAATGCCTCTAGTTAATGCTACTTTTACTTTCTGTTTGGCAAATATATCGTACGTGATGTACATATCATTGATTTTGGATACACCAATCATCCCTTTGTGGTATGTTGATTGTACAGCTAAGAGGTGTTCATGGTTTTGGGACCTGTACACCCTCTAGAATCTAGGTAAGAGAAAGATGGATTTCTCTTTCTTTTTTGTTGGTACACACACCTTATTGACAGAAAAGGAATGGACAGGGTAATTAACATTAAAATGATGTTGCATTAAAAATCGTAAGAGCAATTTCTGGTGCAACTGTGGAATTTCCCAATCCAATGCTCTTGATTTTAGATATAGACTGCCTCAAGGAGCCGTATGCTTCCTCAGTTTTAACTGCATTATTAGCTTGTTGCGTGTCAAAGTAGTCTCCAGGATCCTTCATGCATAATAATTGAGCAACATGAAGATGGTGAGGTTCTTGAAGATCCTCCATCTCAGTCGTCCAAGCAATCCTACCAAATCTCTCCTGCACACCACTCTCATCAACTTCGACGATGCTTCTTCCTTGAAGAACAACAGCACCTTGCTGGTTAAGGTCTTGTGATAAAGTACTTCTCCTGCTGTACACCTCATCCCGAAAGAATATCCCATGATCTGGAAGGTGCGTATAATCGTCTCCTTGGTCAGCTTCCATGTCCAAAGTTGGATCAACCCGTTGAAGCTTTCGACGAGCTTCCCTTGCCAATACCTCATCCTCCTTCAAAAACATTGCCAGTTCCTCATCATCGGAGGCTTCTGCTTCAGCTGCAGCAGCATTCCCTGTGATTCGGAGGTATTCAGCTCGAAATACTTCGTCCAAAAGTTTTTTTCCGTAGTCTTACTGGGAACCAGAGCAAGAAATGCCTGCTGAACAGCTGGTTTCAGGGCAAAAATTTGATACTTAATCTCTGCAGTCAAACTAAAAGTAACCGTGTTCATCCGGCCATCCGTCATGGGTTTGGTGTCCATTATCATTGAGTTTCTGAAACCAACCCGTTGCTTTGGCTTTGGACGGCTATCTACATCACCAAACTTGTTCCTAGCTGCCCAGAACTCAGCTTCAGTTAAGACACCACTCATTACATACTGCATATGAAGTTTGTGCAATTCACTGCTTCCTCGTAATAGCTTCATACGGTGCATTATTTCTGCCGTACAGATTTGTTCATCAGAAGAACTAGTAGATATTGCGGCTTCTCCACGCCTAGCAAGCGCATTGGCTGCAAACTCTCGGCATACATGAAGATCACGAAAACTTGCAAACACAAAGATGTAAGTTTTGTCCTTCTCACTGAGACGAAGCCAAGGTGGTCTATCTCCTCCCTCCTTAGTGTTTTTGAGACGTGTAATTTGTTTAAACTCCACATCGAGCGCCGGTCTCGCGCCGGTGGACGTGTGAACGTTTGGGCTGAACACAAACTTGTTCTCCGTCATAGTTAAAACCCCAAGAGTCCCAGGATCTCTCACTGTAGCCTTGTAATTAGCACGCTTCACCAGTTGCATACACCACGACATCTTCAGAGGAGTTCAGAGTATTTGATTTTGAGGAAACGATGTGCAGGTGAGATGTGCTTTTATGGACAGACCGAGGGAGGGATTTATTTGGTTTTCCCATTCCAAGTAGGATTACTCGAATTATTTCCTATTCCCAGTAGGATTATTGGAGAAACCGAGGGAGGGCCTTGTGAGAGATCCTGGGACGCGTTTAGGAATTGGGGGCCTTGTGCGTTTGTGAATCTTTTTTAATTGGAGAACCGAGGCCCCCCAATTCCTAAACGCTTACTAGAAAAGGAAAATTTTCTGAAAGCGTGTACGAGAAAAGATAAAATTTCTGATCTCATGTTTAGTTTTTCACTCAATTTATATTGCGGTAGGTTTGTTAAAACCAGCGATGAGATTGAAATGGAGAAGCTTAGAGAGTGTTAAGAAAAGAGAAAAGAAGGCAATGTCCGGAGAAGAAGAGAGCTTAGGGAGTGATTTTCTTGGATTACTTTTAAAGGCTCATCATGACACCAACGACAACCAGACGATTTCGTTGGATGATTTGGTCGACGAATGCAAGACATTTTACTAAATGACGGACGAAACCGGTATCTTTTGCTATAAAAAGATAAATAAATGGCAGACGAAAGCAATTGTATGAGGTTGGTTGAGCAACATGGGATGAAATTTTTTGGTATATTCACTCGTAAGTAAATCCAGCCCGGACTTGATCTTCAAAATTACAGCACTTAAAATTCAATTGATTTCAGCACGTCTCCCTTCCCTTCATTGGAATCTTCATCCCTTTAAATTTTCATGCGCATTTCCATACTTCATTCTATCATTCCCCTCCAAAACCCATCACTCCCATTGATGCAGTGACTTCCCCTAAATCTTGCTCCTTTGGCTGTCCCAGTTCTCTGCCTTGGCCTTCTTGACGTTCTTCTCCAGGTACTTCATCTTCCACTTTCAAGGGACTGAGTAAGGATGGTGGCCCTGAATACCTTGAGGACTGCATCATAGATTTAATCTTTTTTTTTTTTTTTAAACAAAAAGGAAAAATGAATACCAAGATAGTACTGTGAACTTAAATTTTCTATCAGATTCTGTAATGTGGTTCAGTCATTCCAAAGTCGTGCTAAAAATGAGCGTCCAATGATGCAACACCTACATTATTAACTACATTGGAAAAACCTTGTTATTGTTCCAGTTTGTGGTTGCCAGAGCCGAAGAAAATAAGACGAATAAAGTATTTCATGGTCCAACCCCTTAAAGATTGAAAACACAACATGATAATGCTTGTACGAGACTGTCATGACTCTAAGAAACTGAAGAACAAAAACCTACGCAATAAGTTTGCATTGCTAAATGTGACACTGCTAGCAGTGAGTTCCACCATTAAGAAATGTTTTTTCCATTACAATTTAACACCACAGAGTGTCAAGACACTAATCATGAAAACTAGTTGAGATTACAAGTAGTAATCATTACTAAAGTTTCATGCTGCCCCTGCAAGCTCAAGGATCACCATTAATCATTCACCACTCATCAATGGCATAACAGGATTGTGAGACGCATTAGCTGTGCCATAGTACAAGCATAATCTGCAAGTGCACCATGACGTACTTCTGTGTAGCACAAGTGAGCAGCATGCTCAAGATGTAGGACACTTAGACTCTAGTGAAATGGCTGAGTTGTAAGTGGTCTTTAATAATGAGAAGCCAAAGAAAACAGTTTGTTATGCCAAAACGCTACCATTTCTATCCATAAGCTCTGTCCTATATTGCGTTCAAATTCTTCAGTTATACTTCACTGTATATGCTATTCTCAACTAAATGACTATAAGTGCTCTGATATACCAAGAAAATTAAAGAAAAATTTAATGAAAAGGAAAAGGGAGCTGACTGACTTCTTTATTGAAGTTAAAAAAACGTATTTTTATATGTAAATATAGAATGGTTAGCTGTCGTGGCAACAAATTTTAAAATGAATATTGTCAACTCAATCACTCATAGCATCTGGGTTGTCTCTTCTTTACTTACAATTTATTAATATGATGTATACAATATCCCAACATGCCATGTGCCATAGAAGTAGGCAGACTTCGGTTTTGAATATAGAAAAGTGGAGTTGATAGACAAGACTCCAAGCATAAGAACAATATAAAATCATTAAAACGATAGTTGATAGGCAAAGAGAGGTTAGGAAAATTACCAAACAAGCAGATGGATTAGTTTCTGGTGTTGTCCCCACATCAGTGATATCAATGAACCTGTCCAAGTCATCATACAGGGTTACTGACAGCGCTTGTGTATTGAAGTTGTATCCATCTCTCTTGACCCTAGCAAGTTCAGCTTCCTACAAAGACAAGCATGAGAATATGAGAGGGCAAAGAAATGCAAGGATGCGTGCATGATGTTACAATTACACAACAATTACTCCACACCTTGTAATAAAAAGACGCTATTAGGCATATTGAGCGTGCATGTTTCCATCTATTAAACACATTTTCATTTTAAACCTATAACACTGGAAGAAAGGAGATCAAACTGTCTGTTGATGTGAAACACCGAGATCTTATTGATATGCTATAAATCAAAAGCACAATGCATAGTGGACAAGCTGCTTACAGGAAGTCTGGAATGCATACAAGATATCTAACCCAAAGAGCATGCAATGTCCAAACAATAGAGAATTCAAGACCACAGATGAATGAGCAAAACTAGAATTTGACAGTCTGAGGAAATTGAAGACCACAAAAGCCTAAAAACGAACTCTGTCCATCCCACAGGCCTTCCACTTCCTCCCCTTAACATTTTCAAAAATAGTCCTCTTGTTTCGTTCCATCCATGCTCGGAGGAGCAAAGCAATAACTTTGAACAGCATAATAAATCTTTCCCATTATTTGTCTAGTGGAAAAATGGAGTTTCTATCAAGTATCCAATGTTCAATTTTAGTTCTACCCTCATTTCAAAATTATTAACTCACAATCTAATAGCCATGATTGTGAATTTGTGAGTGGTACCAAACTATGTTCACTCATTGTTGATGATACATTAAACAAAACATTAATTGACAATGAACAAACCACAGAAAAATACATAAATTAACACAAAACGAAATTAAGGGTACCTGACGAGAACTGAACTCTATAAAACAACGACCCAAGGTTTTCTGGTTCAGGGGATTAAGAGGCATCGAAAACCCATCTTCTTTAATAACACCAACTTCACTAAACACTCGTCGGATTTCGCTTTCGAGCTGCTGGGCCATCTCCGCCTTCACAATCGGAAGGTTATCAACGACGATCACATTTCCGAACCCAATATTGAAAAGCAAACCGTCGTCGTCGTAGAACACTTCTTGGCCATCACTGTGAATCATAAACAAAACAAGAAAACATCATCAGTTGAATCAGAGTTTCGAGTTTTGAGGGTCGAAATCGTACAGTGGGGAAAGAAAAAGGAGTTTTTGGATTGTACCCAAAATTGTTCTCAGTATTATTATTATGTAAGTCTTGGTTAAGAGGTGGAGCTGCAGAGTTGAAGTGGAGGGAGGAGAGTTGGAGACGAAGCTCCTCGGCCTCGGCCTGGATGTCTTCCATGGTGGCGGTGTCTATTGTCATGCTTCTTACTGAGAAGCAGAGCTTATGCTTTTCTATTGTCACGCGTGCGCGGCTGATGCGTTGGAAGACCCTGTGCGAATTTCATGATAGGGGAATGAGACTGAGAAAAGTATTCTAGTGAATAAGGTTACAACAAGCGTGATATTTATCATAGTATTATTAGTTGGATAGCAAAATAGTGATATCTTGTTGCGTTTAAGTTTTATATTTTGGGTTGAATTGTTGCCTATAAATTTTTCTTGTGCGACTAGCAGAAAAAAGGGAATGACACTGTTTTAATCGGGTGTCAATCACACTATGACAAGTATCAAAGTTATCACTTATGGCAACACAAGTGTTTCTCGTGAGACTAATGCTAACATTGCTCATTTGTTATTTGAAACAAATTAATGATTTTGTTTGATTTAGTTAAGTACCATTGTTGTTCAAGTGTTTTGCTGAAATTTTATTTTGGTCTTTTGAACTTGATTCCTTTTGTTTAATTTTATGCAAATCTACTCTGAGCCTTTGCATGTGACACATGCACGTTAATGTCTAAATTATACGAAAATAAATAAAATTGTTAATAAATTGCAATGTATGAACTAAATTGGTCAAATTAAAAATATAAGGACGAAATTAAATGTATCGTGCAAAGCATGGATAAAAAAATTATTTAAATCATAAAATATTGTTATAAGAGCAGATAAGGGGTATCAAATGTTATAACTCTTAGAACATTAAAAAGAGACATGTCACTAGACAAAGTGTTAGTTAAGAAACCCTAAATTAAGGTTGAAGATATATGCGCTACAAAAACCATGGACCAGAGTATTTCAATTAAATTGGACTACTGTGTTGTGATTTTGTTTTTTTGTTTTTTAGTACAAGCAATTTGGGGAGGTAGGTTTACACAAATATTCATTGAGAATCTGAAATTTCAAACCTCTGCCCACATAAGTGGAGATGAAAGAGCTCAATCAATTGAGCTATACTCCACAGCCACTCTTGTAAACTTACAAAAGCTACAACTGAATTTTTAAATGAGGCAACATTAATATATTAATATTTATGTCTTACAAGTCTCATCTAGACCCCTATATTGTTCTATTGCCCAGCAAGATAATTTTTCTATAGGAAACCCCAGAAATTGACTCCCCTTAAAAAAAAACAAAATTTTAATTAATTAGGGTAAAACCTCTTCCATTTAGTATAGGAAGGTTGACATCAATCTCAAGCAAGAATGCCCAACTTCACACCAGAATTCGACATCAAGGCAGGCTACTTCATACTTAATTCAATTTTCACATCAGAGTTTTCTATAATGAGATGTTAAAACATATTTGATACAACACCACACTCAATTACAGGGATAAAGAATAACACTCAACAGGGAAGGAAAAAAAAAGGTTTTCTAGATATATAATAACAAGCTGTTATTGCAGGTAACCCTCACCAAGAAATAAAGACATCCTACAGGCAAATACAACACATCTTTACAGAAATCTGGCAGGACTCCAGCAGAGCCGTATCTCAGATTGCACTGTAGCTGTCTTCATCACTCGTTCGAATGTAACACATGATTGCCAGTACAAATACGAAAAAGGACGCGAGCTCCATTGCCATTGCTCCCCAACCAATAACACCAGCATGCTTTAAGATAGCAGGTATTGCAATGCTGCCAATAGCTGAAGCTCCAGTCAGGAACTTGGTTGCATTAACCCATCTGTTTCATCATTGTTAGGAAGCAAGTAAGAAGCTGAGAAATGTTGAAGGAGATTTAGATTGAAAGCAATGGATATTACAGTAAGTTCAAAGGGTGAAAGACAAACCCATTATCAGATTCTGAAAGTACAGAAGAATCAGATCCCACAAAGAACAGCAATGGCATTGGAAGAAGCACATACATTATTACTGCAAGAGAACATAGTGATGACTAAACCATTAGCATGCAAGTCGTCATGCAAATCATTGAAAACCTACATAAAGGGAATTCTCTATTGGGAACTAAGGTTCTTAAAAAATGTTTTTATTTTCCTCAACCTGTGTCTGTACATCATGTTGCTAGATGTCAGTCAACATCTAGCCCTATTACTATCCTTTTACCACCTGATATAATGCTCAAACGCTCCTGTTTCCAGTCAGGCCAAGACAAATATGAAGAAAAAAAAAAGTTCCGAAACAATGAAGCAAAGAGATGAGAAACTTTGCCAAAAGAATGTATTCAGATCCATTTTATTCATTTGAGTTCTGGGATAATTAAAGGAAAACAAAAAGTGGATAAAAGGGAACAGAATATGAGTACCCTTAAAGATGCTTTCTCAAAGAAGCTAGAGAATCCAAAAATTGGAATCTTTTATAGTATTGACGTACTTATCATTTCACAAATACATTAACATGTAGCATCACATAACAGCTTATTTGGCCAAAAGAAAAGGCATCATATAGCAAGTTTAGGAAGGAAAACAGCAATGTTAAATTTGAAAAAAAGTAATAAATTAAAGACCCAAAAGTTCAGTACGTACTAGTAAGCATCGGCCACCAATTATCGTACAAAGCACATGCCTGCCGCAAAACATGTGATAGATGAGAACACATAGGATGACTATTAACCTTAGAAACAAATGAATTCAGCAAATATAATTGACAAGAATGAACACTACCCACCAAAATTTGCAATACAATCCCTCCAGAGACCAAAATTGCCAAGGCAGCAAGTTTCCCAGTATGCAAGCAGGCACGCATATAGCCTGGTAAGTCTGCCATCGAGTACTTACCTCACCTCATAGATGGGGAGCAACTGAAATTATGATGTGAATAAAATGAATATACGGAAAGCATAAACTCAGCAAAAACTGACAAAAACAAATAAAAGAAAGCAGTCCACCATAAACAAGTACATGAAATATTCTAGCAGTCATACCACAGGATGTATGTGGTCAACCCAAAGAATGAAACAATGGAAGGATGACGGTGATTTTTTGGGTAAATTGATGATCTCCCTTCCTTTCACTCAAGTATTGTAAATATTCTAAACCAACACTTGTATGTTCATTCCATAGATCAATCTCCGAAGGTTAGTCCCTAAGCATAGAGTGAACTACTGAACCACTTGAATCATAACAGCCTTTAACAGGTGCCTTATAACTTCTCCAGTAATTAAAAAAAGTGTTTTGCAGTTGAAAAATCATCACAAAATCTACAATACAGATTAACTGTTCCACAGAGTCCTACCATTAACAGGTGCATTCATTGCCCATCTCCTACTTACATATACATACATATAGAGTTCATTTCTCAATGCAAGATTGTCCTAACGTTGTGCGCAATCAACATACCCATGACCCGGATATACAAATATACGTAGCTCTGGTCTAATATGTAGATAAGGTACTAAAAAAACATAACAGCCTTTAAATTGGAAATGGAGCTGAGAAGCAACTTCTATTTCTTTAAACAAACCTGACCCACTTGGGAACAATGTCATGTAGAAAAATTCATATAGTTACTCAATCACAAAAACACAATCATTCTCAGTACTTCTGTGGCACAAAGAAATGAAATCAATTCCAATTAGCAAAAGGTCTGCAAAATAGGATGACAGCTGCAACCCTTCAAATGGAATACAAAAAGAGGTGAATTCTGAGCATAAAATCAAATGCATGGCGATGAACAGATGAACTTCAGAGTTTTTTATTTTATTTTTACATAAATCATTTGTGAATTACAATAACCCATCAAACAAATCACAATCACCTGAATTTTACATCGAAAAATTCGACTAACATTGCTTAAACAGACGAATTATACACTCTGAGAACCTAAATTAACTACGCTCCAAAACGAAGATGCTTAAAAATGTATGAAAAACTTGAGTGGTACAAAATGTAGAGGAAGGCTTACCAGAGGCGAATCGGAGGTGAGAGCCAGAAACGTTTAGTTTTCCCCGAAAAGAAACGCGTAGCGGTGGGGGAAGTTTGGATCGGGCGCTGCAGTAATTGTTGTATTTCTATATTAACAGCAACATGGAAGGGCGCGGAAGATGCGAGACAAGACACTCTGTGTCTTTCACTCTACAGGAGGAGGGAGGGTTTACCGTTACAGCTACGCAGCAACACAGTGAGTTTGGATTGGGAGAGGTCAGAGCTATTGTCGGTAATTTATAATTATATTGTTCATTTTAGGGAGAAAAAAAAATAAAGTCATTTTCGGTGGTCTCCGTAATTTGCCCATTTTACCACTTTTGTCTTCATAGTTTTAATTTTATCAATTTTATCTTCATAGTTTCCAATTCGAAGCAAGAATCAAGGAAGAGAAGGGAGAAGAAAGCTTGAAGGGTGAAGAATCAACCCGCGAATATTTTTCGTACAGAAATTTACTCAAACAGTCCACTCCACTCAAATTCCTCCTCATTCACCCAGATTTTAACTAATAGATGCAAATTTTTTCAAAACCCCAAGCTCCAAAATCGCACCTAAAATAAATGGCAAGAGGTTTAGCATGTGTCTACCGTTAGATAGCTTAAATAGACTGAAATACTCTTTCACGTGGTCAAAGCTTAATGAAATTGGGAGGAATTTTACAAAAATTGAAATGTGCCCTTGAATTGCTCAAAAAGTACTGAGACCAAATGATAGAACAGGCAAACTACAATGACCAAAGTAAATTTTTACCTTGATTTTATTACTAAGTATAAAATAAAAAATAGAAAACATAAAATAGAAAAGTAATAAAACAATAAATATCTTTTTTAGTTGTGTGATTTAGATCCAGTGGGTCCCAAGGAAAATGTTTGATTATTTTGATTTGAGATGGTGGAGATGACACGAGAGAGAGAGAGAGATAAGAAATAAAGGTATGAGGTAATTAATCAGATTAGTTTTAGTTGAACATGCATGGTTGCTGGGGTTTGAGTTTGAAGGACTGGTTTAGCGGTCGGTCAAATTAAGAAGCAATTGGTCTAATAATAAGCATCCAAATTGATGAGAGGGAACATTGAGAAAATGCATTAGAAATGATAAAGACAGACAGAGAGAGAGAGCGACTAAACGACGGTGAAGAAAAGTTTTGTTTTAGGTAGGGGGTCGGTTCTAAGAATTTGGAGGTCCTGTAAAAAATAAAGGAAAGGGAAAATTTAATTGTAAACCAATACAATCAGTACAAAAGACCTAATCGTATAGGCTATAGGCCGAGCCTGATTTTAAAAAGAGATACCACATTTATATACCATCTTTCTTCTTCGAGGAGGAAAAAAAGAGAGACTTTCTTTACTTTTAAAAAAATTTAATATGCTGGTCCATGTAGTACTTGTCATGTCATGGGTTAACGAATCTCTCGTCGGCTCGATTGACAGAGGGTATGAAACTGTAGTGAAACCAAAGTTCCGTGTACGAAAATGACAAGAAATGAAATGTTGAAATTTGGTAAACTTCCGGACAGTAACGTGAAAATTTAGCAAGAATAAAATTTCCCCCCATCGTAGCACATAACAAGTTCATTGAATTGCATTAGAAACCCCCAATTAGCACATCAATTCAAATTGCATTAGAAACTTAGGAAAAAAGTTAGGAAGCTGAGCGAGGCATAAGGCCAGAACATGAAACAAACTCAAAGGGGGCACAAAACACAAAGGCAGACAAAGCAAACACTTTGCTAAGACGAGTCAGAGGGATGCCAGGCAAAAGCAGTGGTTCTATTGCAAGGGGACTTCTTGAATTTCACAGTAGCAAATCTGCACCTGATTGTTTTTCTCACACCATATGCAGTAGACTGCAAGAACAACACAAGGCTTCTTGCTGATATTGGAAATAACCCTTACCAGCTTTAGAAACCATATGAGCATGATGGTGCCAAGATGTTGAGAGCCATGTAGAGCCACATTTGGTCATTAATTGCCTCCATATCCCCTCACCATAGGTCCATAAAAAAAATCTAAAAAAAAGGTGGCTAGGTCGAAAGGAACATGAGTAGGACTAGGAGAATAGATTTGCATTCGATCCTTTGTCGCTAAACGCCCTCTAGTAGTCATCCTTAGTATGGACTGAAGAAATCAAAAAAGCTTAACCAAAGTACTCCCTGATTGTATGTATAACTGAATCGCATTCCAAGGAAATGCAGAAGGGGAGCAAGAGGGGAAATACCATTTGATAAAATCAGCACGACAAGCATCAGGTTGATAAGAAGGCAGATTAGTTTGGATATCCACTAGGATACAACCAAAAACCCACTCCACACCCTCCCCCGCTCCCTTTGTTTTCGAACCTTTAGATGAATGGTTGAGAATTGAGATCTATTGAAATGCATCTCACCCATTATGTATTTTAGCTGTTCATATCTGATCTAACATTAGGAAAAAATAAATAAATAATCCTCACTTGAGAACCTTTTCAAAGAATACTATAAAACAAACATAAGAATCTATGAGTATTGCAAAGAAAGTTGATAGGCCTCAAAACTCTCTGACAGAAAGTCCTTCAAATATGGAAAGGATTGCTCAACCCTGCTTGAACTATAAATTGCTCCATCATAATCAACTGAGATTTTGGCAAGGGCAGTTTTCAGCAGTCTTGCACAGAGCATCAGTGTATAAGCCATAAACCATAGCACCCCAGTCTATAGAGCTTTTGATAGAGCATGAAACAAATTCCCCCAGGCCAAATTATAGAAGGCCAGATGTATGATAAAATCAAGGTCACCCTGTTTTGTTTCCTCTCAGCTTTCACATCTCTTATTTCTCTGCCTTCTGTTCTATGAAGATTCCAGAAAGAATCAAATATCGTCTCAATGGGTTCAGTCACTGGAATTTCAATGTACATGACTGAAAACAATCTCAAACTGTTCCATGATCTAGTAAATACAAATTCTTATTAGTCAATGCTGGCCTAGAACAACAAAACTCTTATCATTTCATTAGTTTCTAAGACGTCACTGATTTCATCACTAATTCATCAGTTTTTACCTTTTTTACATAGTTTTAACCCAAATATACATACCAGGGTCACACTAATTCCTTTCTAAGATGCTATTCCGTCAATCTTTACAAAGTTTTGACCCAAATATACGTACCTAAGTTTGTTTTCACTGGGAAGATTAAGTCACCTAAAAACTCCTAAGATATATGCCTTGCTAATTCATTGCTAATAAATTATACATAAAAAGGGGGTACGTTGTCAGCCTCAAATGGGAGAAGGAGGCTGAGATTTATCGGAAACCATATTTTGTTATTTATTTTTCATTGCTCTTTAAGTCCCTCTAGCATCAGGGAGCATCAGAAATTCTAATCCAGTAAAAACCAACGAGAAACCATATGGTTTATACACAAGATATCGGATGAAACCATATAGCATTACAACTTTTATATCAAACCGTATAACTTGGTTTTTATTCGTAAAAGAAGAATTCAGTTACAACTATCATATGTTTGTAATGGCAATCACCAAATGCCATAGGAATTATGATATGAAATTGCAACGGAATCAAACATAGGCAATGATTATCAATTTCAATAGAAAAAACAAAGAAATCAATGAATCATCAAATTACCTCCTCAATGCAAAATGCATATCCAATTCCAAATTGATCAGACAACCTTCCCTTGCTTCATCTACTCTTCTGTTGAAGCCTTGGAGCTCCGAAAACCCTTCTTCAACTCGGCAACTCTCTTTATACAAGCCGCCTTCGACTTCCCAGGCACAGCAGCTGCAACCTTCTCCCACCTCATCGACACATCCTTGGGAAACGCCTTCAGGGCATTGAGCAATGCAATGTCTTCAGTTGAAGCCCAACTCACCCCACCACCATTGCTCTCTTTCTTCACTTCACCATTTTCCACCACCAACTCATCACCCAAGTCTTGACTCTCACTCTCGATTTTCTTGTCATTGGGCTTACGCTTCTTCAAAAACTCTGCATAAGAATCTGAATCAGTCACTTTCTTCTCTCCCAATTCTTTGGCCTTCTTGATTACACTCTCCACCTTATGCTTTCCCCGAAACGACTCGGAAATAACCTCCCACCGTCTCAGCTTCCCTACCGGGTGCTTCAAGAGCAGTTTCTTCAAAAACTCAACATCCTCTTCAACCCACTCCGTCTCTTCATCAAACACCATAGACCCATTACCATTACCTTCGGAAACCCCACGCTTTTTCTCTTCTCTCACAGGCCCATTAACAGTTTCGGCCACCGGTGTCGAATCTGTGCCCAATTCATCAAATCGACGCGGCTTTGATCTCTTTTGAGACACCCTCTTCTTCGATTCCTCCTCTACTTGGGTTATGATTTCAGGGAGGTCGAGGATTTGGCCGTGACCGACGCGGATGTCACCGCCGGTGACTGAAGCGGGAGCGAAGGGGCCGATGAGGATGGAGAGAGCAACCCAGATGAGGAGAGATTGGTAGGGTTCGGATTGGAGGAAGAAGAAGGAGAGACCCAGTAATAGAATTGAGAGTAATATTGTAAAGGCAATGAATGGTTTGTTGAGATTCTTGTAATGGGGTTCTGGGTCTGTGGCTGAAGAACCCACTGCTTTCGATTGGAAGAGGAACCTTGGCCTTGCGTCCTCGTCCAAGAACTCCATTGTTGGATCTCAGAGCTAAGCTAAACAGAGAGCCTCTTTTATATACTAGTCCATGTAGGTTCAAAAAGTCATATGTGACGGCGTCGTTTATGTGACTTACAGCCACACTCAAAGTCATATAACATTGGGGCTGTCATTTCTTTTCATTTTTACTTGGGTCCTTAAAGTTGAAGCCTTTAGAAACTGTTACTTTTTGAAAACCAGTTAATGCGCGCCTCATTTTGCCGACCCATCCGTTTTACCTTCTCAGAAACCTTAGTCAAAATTCGATGCTTTGATTTATTTTGCCGATGTTATAAAACCCAGATTGCATTTTCAAGAACCCATCATGCAAAACTCACTTCTGATGATTCACAGCTTCTTCATTGTCTTTCCCAAAATCTATTTGGAGAGGCACGCAAGCTGCTTGAGAAATTGCCTGCAAGAAATAGCCATGGCCGTGTTGTTCACTGGACTTCTTTGCTTACAAAATACTCGAGAAGTGGTTGTGTTGATGAGGCTCGGATGCTCTTTGAGATCATGCCGGAGAGGAACATTGTGACTTATAATGCGATGTTGTCAGGGTATGTCCAATCTGGGAGGTTGAATGAGGGCTGGCGGTTCTTTGAAGAGATGCCAGAGAGAAATGTTGTATCGTGGACTTCAATGCTCTGTGGGTTAGCAGATGCGGGGAGGATTGATGAGGCGCGTGGATTGTTTGATGTGATGCCAGAGAGGAATGTTGTTTCTTGGAATTCCATGATTGCTGGGTTGATTAGGAATGGGGATTTGGATGGAGCAAGGCGGGTTTTTGAGCAAATGCCGATGAAGAATGTTGTTTCTTGGAATGCCATGATTTCTGGGTATGCTGAGCATTGTAGAATGGAAGAAGCAAGAGTGTTATTTGATGAGATGGTGGATCGGAATGTGATTACGTGGACTAGCATGATATCTGGTTACTGTAGGTCTGGCAATGTGGATGAGGGCTATTCTTTATTTCAAAAAATGCCTGAGAGGAATGTTGTTTCTTGGACAGCCATGATTGGTGGCTTTGCTTGGAATGGCTTCTATAAAGAAGCTCTATCACTATTTCTTAAATTGAAGGGGAACTGTGACACAAAACCGAATGGAGAGACCTTTATATCGCTTGTATATGCTTGTGCAGGTATTGATTTGCCTAATCTTGGCAAGCAACTACATGCTCAGTTGATTGTGAACGGATGGGAGTATGATGATTATGATGGCAGATTATCAAAGAGCCTCATTCACATGTACTCAGCCTTTGGTATCATGAATTCTGCATACTTTATTTTTATCAAGAATTCAAGTAATTGTACAGCTCAGTCTTGCAATTCCATGATTAATGGTTACATACAGATTGGACAGCTAGACCAGGCTCAACATTTCTTTGACAATGTACCTATCCGAGACAAGATCTCTTGGACGTCTATGATCACTGGGTATTTTAGTGTTGGACAAGTATCAAAGGCTTGTTATCTTTTCCAGATCATGCCAGATAGAGATGCAGTTGCATGGACAGCAATGATTTCGGGGCACATCCAAAGTGAGCTTTTTGCAGAAGCTACCAATTTCTTTTCAGAAATGAGGTCAGAAGGTGTTTCGCCTCTAAATTCAACATATTCAGTTCTTCTTGGAGCTGCTGGTGCAATGGCATATCTTGATCCTGGGAGACAGTTCCACGGCCTGCTGATAAAAACACAATATGAATCTGACTTGTTTATTAACAACTCGCTGATTTCCATGTATGCGAAATGTGGGGAGATAGATGACGCTTACCGTGCATTCTCAAACATGAGTTTGCGGGATTTGATTTCATGGAATTCCATGATCATGGGGTTCTCTGACCATGGAAATGTGAATGAGACTCTGAAGATCTTTGAATCCATGGTGAAATCTGGGACCCGCCCAAATTCTGTCACTTTTTTGGGCATACTATCAGCATGTAGCCATGCAGGGCTTGTCCACAGAGGGTGGGAGATTTTCAATGCCATGAGTAATATTTATGCAATTCAACCAGCTTTGGAGCATTATGTTTGTATGGTTAATCTTCTGGGCAGAGCTGGGAAGGTAAAAGAAGCAGAAGAATTCGTTTCAAGGCTACCTTTCAAATCAGATCATGCTGTTTGGGGGGCATTGCTTGGTATATGCGGGTTTGGTGAAACGAATGCTGAGGTTGCTAGGTATGCAGCCAAACAACTCCTGGAGCTGGATCCTTTAAATGCACCTGCCCATGTGGTGCTTTGTAACATATATGCCGCTAATGGTCAGCATATTGAGGAAAAATTGCTGAGAAGGGAGATGGGATTGAAAGGAGTGAGAAAGGTTCCTGGATGCAGTTGGATTGTGCTGCAAGGAAGAGTTAATGTCTTCCTCTCAGGAGATAAATTACTTCCACAAGTGGATGAGATGCTATCACTTGTATTTGGGACTATTGGTCAGAATCATAAGATGGGTAGAAATATGTGAATATACGGTTAAAAGAGCATCATTTGATAAATTCCAGAGGGGGATTCGAACTTGGGGCCTCTTCTATCAGTGAAAGAGGTTCGTTTGATGCAAATTTTTGTAGTTTATTTTACATTTTGAATCCATATTAAACACAACAGGAGATTATTGATGGAGTTTTTTTTTTTTTTTTGTTTGGGTGGTGGTAGTGTTCTCTTATAATGATTTACTAAAACTTTCTTCGTAGGAAAATTCAAAATTCCACACGGGTTTCTTTGTTATTTGAAAGAATATCCTCAGAGTGGAGTAACTGATGCACCAACTCTTCGCTTTCAGAAGTCTCTGTGGGGCATCTGAGGTTTGCCAATTATGCCAATTATGTCATTTGAGGATGAGAGCCAATTATGTCACCCAATACCTTCCGATGCCTTAAAAAGTGAGGAATCTAGTCGCAGTCATAATATTAATAAAAAAATAAAAGAAGCCTTCATTAAGAAATTTGTGTGATCATTAAGGGTAAGAGGAACCTTATTGTATTGATATTGAACATAACTCACACAAAAATATAATAAAAAATTGATAATTTATAGAATTTGGTTGAACACTGATGATTACATGAAGGAATTCTGCCAACTAATCCTCTTATTCAAGCATATTCCTATTTGCAAAAGAAAAACATTAATTAATGAAGCACAACAAATCAAAAGATTTGTGTAACTAAGACAAATTTATAAATTAGAATATTTGATCTGCTGCATTTGCATGTCTATCTATAATTAGTTCACTTGAACTCCTGAGTCATATGTTTGTCCAACTTTCCAGTCTTGTGGTATGTTATTCTCAGGAACAACCCAATTCTCATCACCATCTTCATCACTGAATAGCATCCTTATCTGCAAGGGTCCACTTGGGGGTGAGGTAGTTGTCCAAACTGCTCCATAACTCCTGTCCAATAGTTTGCAGGCAAAATTTTGTGTCTGCACATTTTGAAAAAAAGAATTTTTAATTATGTGATGATGAAGATGACAGAATAAGAATAAAGCAAGTAAAGTTGGTAGCTAAAAGATAAGAACATATGACTTGGATTCATATGCAGCTCTCTAATTTCATTTGGTAATTGATCAGATTAAGAACTGTTTCATCTTTGTTTCATTGCTTTCCTAGTTGAAACTACAAGTACTGAATTTAATGGTGAGGAGAAAATATACCTCACATAGCTGGACAGCTGTGATATCGTTCTTCCCTTGCTGGTAATATATTACAAAAGCCAAATAGTGAGGATAATTACTGTTCTCATCAATCTTGATTGTAATATTTTTTCCTGGGTAGCTGCATGAAACCCTGTTTTGGAGAGAGAGAGAGAGAGAGAGAGAGAGAGAGAGAGAGCTACTTGGTTAGTTTCTAGTCATCAAAGTTTTTCATAAATGAATAGCTACATATATAGATAAAGGAAACCATGTGTTTGTGTGTGTTTCAATTTTACAGATTGTTCTGTTGGGACAATCTTCTCTGTGTAACTATTGATCAGAAGTGTTACCACCTCCATTGTGTAACTATGAAAATGGCTTATTTCTTCCTCAAAGTTGCTAGGCTCTTACCGTCGGTATTCGATATCGACTACTCCTTGGGACAGCAGAGAAGCAGCTGCATCAGTAGTTTGAGCCATCCGGCTAAAGGCTCGTTTGCTAAGGATGAAGTCCGTGTTGTGACCGGAGCCTTGGTCAGTTATAACCACAGTTGCTCCTTTGTCTGAGCAATAGCGGCTGTTGGTGCACCTCACCTAGTAAATCATGCGGCAAAAAAATTAATTGATCACAAACACTAAACACTAACACACACACACAAGCACATATTTTCATGCTTTAGGAGTGCGTGCTCACCTGGTAACAAGCACCACATCCAACGCCATTGCGATAGAGGTCGGAGGCAGCTGAGACATCCCCTCCGTTGATGGTTGCTCCAAATGAACCAAACCCACAAGCACCTACTATAGTTCATAACAAAAAATGTTAATTAGTACTAAGCATACACATAAATCCACTACCACATACATAGCATGCCCGCAACATAGAAATCTACTGTTCATTTTGTTTTCTTTAAATAAAAGTCTCTTACTATCTGTTCCTTGCTCTTCAGAATTCGGATAATAACTTGCCCGAGAATGAACGAAACAGTCACTGCATGTTGCAGCCTCCCCTGGAGTTTGTACTACAAGCAAGACAATGAAAAGGGAAAGTTGAGACCACAGAGAGAAAGCCATTATAGGTCCTCACAAGCAAAATGAAATGAGAGCTAGTTTTCTTGCTAGAATGTTATTGCAAGTTGGTGATACTGCATGAAGCTATAGCTAAATGGTTAGTGTATTTATAGTAAATTATGAAGTCCAACTTCAATTTGGTAAGCCTCACTAACTTTGACATTCTTCTGAAGAATTTTTTTTTCTTTCTGAATGAGTGGAATTCTGTTACTTGCGTTTGTCGGCTACCTTCCTAGCCATATTTATTTACTTGATGTAGAATATTATTGTGGAAAGCTTCTTTCTCATCTTTCAAATGTGACAGTGATTTTTCTTTCCTTGTTGAATTCTGTGGTATTAAATTATCAAAAAGTCATTAGTTAAACTGTATCCAAGTTTATGCTATTTTCTTTGTTTCAGTCTAAATATGTTTGCAGTGTTATTAATTCATAAATTTCTCAAGTCAGAAGCAGAAAAGTATGAATTTGTGGATAAGCATGTATATAAGATGAGAAACATTTGATTCTCACAACTTGAGCTGATTTTTTTTATTGATTTGACCATGATAGGTTTTGTTGACACTGGCATACCAGAGAGAGGGGTCAAAATCAAAGATTGAGATTTGAGACTTTTGAATAGAATTTCCTTGAATTGGAATTACAAGGCAAAGTTAGGTGCTTTTGCACTAGATTAACCCCTTATGTTCGGCATCTCAAGTTTCCCACCTAGTGCTAGTTTTGATTTGAGGCACATGGGCTGTGATTTTATTTTGGGTGTTAGGAAGTTCTTAGGAAACACCCTTCCTTCATATGTATTGAACAAAGATGGCCCAAGCTACAAAAGTTGTTTGCAATTACAGTTTAGTGTATAATAAGCACAGTGGATCACTATTTAATTGATGGTAATTATTAGATAGCAGTAATATATTTGCCAAAGTATAGTTTCTTAATTAAAGGTGTCTTTTTATCTTGAAGTTCACTTCAAGCATGCCGCTCCTTCCAAGTTGATCCTGAATATAATTTTCTATCAAGTTATTTTATGGCATGACAGTACGGAAGACGACATAGTTTAGAAGCGTACTCGGGAATTTTTTAACTGAGATGCAATTTTGGCAAGGATTTATAAAATAAAACAAAAAACAAAAAAACAAGCGCAACAACAAACTAACTTCGTCTAGGCTTTTCGTCGAACACTTAGAGTGCACCTTCCAGGCTGAGCAGAGGTGCAATATGCAGCACCTACAATGGTTTTTCCAATGAGGGTAGGTGCATATGCACCTCCTTGCTCCTTAATAGGTCCACCACTGGTTCAGATGTATATCTCCAAAGAGAATTGCGAGACAATCTAATATGTAAATCATTTGATATGTTGTGTTTTAAACTCTTGATCGAAATCTTATAATTTCTAATTTCTAATTTTAATATATAGTTCAAAGGCCAAAAGACATTTTTTTGTCCCTGTAGTTTGTCTATTTTTCACTTTTAGTCCCTACAGTTTCAATTTGGTCAATTATGCCCTTGTAGTTTCATAATTATAGCAATTTAAGGACAAGTGATGAATTTCTATCAATTTCTTTCATGCCGTCAGGTATATTTTCGTCCATTTCTGCCATTTAAATGTTATAACCAAGATGAAACTCTCCATTTCATCTATATATATAAAGCAAAAGGCAGAGAATTGTAAACATTCAAAATACCAGAAAATGCCCTTGGTTAATTCAAACATTAAGAATTGAAATTATTAATTAAATAAGGATAATATGATAAATTCTTTTTTTTATATTAAAAAAATTAAAATTAAAAACAAAATAAGATAATAGGTTCTACTTTTATGAAACATAACTACCCATATTATATTTTATTAATTCTAAAAATAAAATAAAAAGAAAAAAGAAAACCAATTGACACATGCGTGAGCATGTGCCAAGGGGCTAGTGTTCTTAATGTTTCTTTTTGTTAAGCTGCCAACAGTCAATTATACCAAGCATAATTCACGCATGTGCCAAGGGGCTAGTGTTCTTAATGTTTCTTTTTGTTAAGCTGCCAACAGTCAATTATACCAAGCATAATTCAGTTGTTTATCCAACAATGATATTGCAACAATGCTTATAACCATGCAAATTATATGGAAATAATGTAAATGAACGTTTGATCCAACAATTGTGTTTCCTAAGGCCATCTCCAACAATGAGGCCAAATTCCAAATATCTCAAATTTTAGTTCAAATTACCTCGCAACTCAAGAAAATTAAGAGGCTAAAATTTGCAAAAATCCAAATTTGGGGAAATACCAGTCCAGTTATTGCCTGGACTAGAATTTTTTTCAATGGAGCCCACTCAAGGCTGATGTAGCCCATGTGCAAGGAGGTGTGATTAGGCCCGTGCTGCTGCTACTGTAGATCTTGTCATGCCACGTGTCGCTCGCTGGTGAGGTTGCTATTGGAATCCAACGGCACAATTCAAATGGCAAAAATGGACAGAAATACCCCTAACAGCGTGAAAGAAATTAATTAATGGAACTGATGGCGGGGAGAGAGACTTGTAATTGTGAATATGCTCTACTTTACAGTATGCCGACGTAGACCGCCATTTAAATCAAGGAAAGAAACCCATCGAGCCCTATCAGCCATGACATGGAAACCATTTTGGGGGTTGGGCCCACCACGGGCATAAGTCTCACAATTTGATGAGCCAAGGATGGGAATAAAACGTTGCATCATGAGGAATTTTTCTGCAGCAATCCTAGGAATTCAAATGATAATTCTGGGTTTAACGAGTTTACATGAATGTAGAAAGGTGAGTGGTCCTTACAGATCTTTTTGTAAAATAGTAAACCTGTCGACAGACGTGACTTTAGAACACGTCGATGTGACGAGCATCACTGTGATCAAAATTGTTGATCAGGTTTTGTATGAAACGTTGGGACTTAATCATATCATCCAACAGAAACAGAGGTTTTGTATGAAACACTGGGAATGAGAATTCTTACTGAGTCGTGAATCTCGTGGTCTATATATATAACAGCTGGTGCTTTATATGTGACGAGTAAAGCATAAAGACAAGTTTATGGAGGGGTCTAGCTGTGCTTTGTTTATGTGTATGTGAGAAGAGTAAAGAAGATCGAATCCCCTTGTGGTTGCCTCCTTCCCTTAGAATAGACTATCCATCGAATCAAGAAAAAAAGAAAGAGTAAAGAAAAGAGGTAAAGTACTTTTTCTATATTATATATATACAGTGTTTGAGGAGTGCATGCAGCAGAACAAGAAGAAAAAACAAAACAAAAGATGAGTCACTCAGGAGGAGCAATGAAGCTGATGATGGTGATGATGGCCATGGCCCTGCTCACCACAAGCCATGCCATCGGCATCCACATCAACACCAGCGTCGTCACCGGTGGCCACTCTGCCTCCCGGTGCAACGGCCTTACCGACACGGCATGCCGGATTGCTCACTCGGAGTTGGACTTTGACTTGGAGTTCATATTGGACTCGGAATTCAGCATAAGGCTTCTCCAGACAAATGACCCTCATCTTTCTCAGGAGGCGTTAGTTTCAACGAATGCTGTGTCCTGTAACCAACCAGAGAATCCAAATGGCTGCCATGGCACGGCAAACAACACACCCATTCCAGACCACTGCAAGACGGAACCCACCAATAGGAGTTGCCACAAAATTCCCCCCCATTAATCGGCCGCTACTACTACTACTACTACTGGTGTCTATTGTTTTTTTCTGCTTCTTAATATTTAGTGCCCTACTCAATCAGCGTCAGTTTAATTTCTGTGTACGTTTGTGTGCTTTTGATTCTCCCTCTTCTTTTTTTCTTTTTTTTGTTTTATTAAGGAAGTGGATTCCAACTTGGGATGTTTTGTATCATTTAGAAGAACTAGTTGGTTGGTTCTTCAAATATTTGTGTGCTGTAATCGTGTTAACCAATTTCAATTTCAAGTCTATATGAATTACTCTTTCTTTTAAATGTCGGAAAAATAAAAACATTACAATTTTTTGTGTATCTGGTACAACCGTACAAACCGGGTTGGGAAGAAACTACATGCGAGAAGAGAGCATTTCGGTCACCAACTTAATTTTTTTTTTTTTTTCGAGGGAGGATTACCACCTTAATTAATAGTGAGCATTTGTTACATGAATTTGAAAAATTAAGTGAAATTTGATATTGATTAGTCTTTTTTTCATATATGATTTCTGGATTCGTTAGTTAAGTTGCTTTAGGATTCTACATTACTTTAGCATATTTCTCTTTTTCCTGTTTTTCACTTTGTCAGACAACAGCAACAAAAGAAAAAGCAAAAGCTATCATATTGAGAGTGACTCCTGTACAACAATGTAGAAATAAACCGCGTACTATAAAAAAAGGAAAAAATGTCTACCTACCATACTATTTACACTAGGGGTGTGCATCTTAAATCGAAATATCGAAATCGTACCCTAACCGCACCGTACCATACCAATTTTATACCGTTTCATTCGGCATCGATAGATATTCGACCGCATCGCATCGTATCAATCGAGTATGGTATGGTAACGATATCAAGATTTTAATACCGGTCAATACCGTCTGTACCGAATAGTACTCTATTGAAATATAATTTTTTTTTTCATTCTCTCGCTCTCTGTCTCTCGCTTGCCTTTCAATTTCTCAAACGCTTTTGTCATTTGTGTTTGGATTGTGTTTGTATTTTTGTAAGCCATAAAGCATAAGTTTAACTCTTTTGGTTTGTAAGCCATAATGCATGAGTTTTAACCATTTGGATTTGATGAATATGTTGATGGATAAATATTGATTTGGTTGATTTAGATATTAAATATGTTGATGGATATTGAATATGTTAATTAGGATTTGGATATTGAATATGTTGATGGATATTGAATAAGTTGATGCATATTGAATAAGTTGATGGATATTGAATATGTTGAATCTTTGAATTTGTAACTTAGGCATCACTTATTTTTGTGCTGAATATTGAATTAGTTCATTTTTTAGTTGTATCATTTTGGTACCAAAATGGTATTGATACCGTACCGATACCGATTTGGCACGGTACGGTACGGTACCAATTTTGGCAAACCATAATACCGTACCGTACCATACCGATTCAAATTTCCGGTATTGGTAGTAGTACGGGCTCAATACCGTACCGTTCTCACCCCTAATTTACACCACGTACTTCAAATATTTGAGTACTGTAGTTGTGTTAACCAATTTCAAGCCTATATGAATCACTTTTCTTTTCAATGTCGGAACTAAATCCTAAACAAGCAAGCAAAGCAACTAAAGATTAATAAGTTTACAACCCGGGAAAAAGGAAAGTAGAGAAAGTTAAAAAAGGAATTCCTACGGTGCGGTCTGTGGCAATGCATTGATATAGTGGTCTCGACTTTGGATATCTAGAACTTGGGGAGTGCAAAACAGAAAATGTGAGTAGATGAAAACAAAGCCTTAAACATAATTTATATTCAACATAAATAATCCCCTCCGTTTTAAAAATAATAATGCCCTAAACACCATGCAATAAATTTCTTCGGTAAACTTACGGAAATATCATCCAATATTAGAAAATATTTTAATTCAGTAAAATTTCATATCATGACATACGATAAGGAAAACCATTTAATTAATACTTCTCAAATTCTTGGAAAACGATGAAAACTTATTAATTTAATCATTATTGTAAAACAATGACCAAAGTAAACCCGTTAATATGAAATATAATCATCAAAACCCAAAATCCTTTTTCCCGCAACCATACTCTTGCAAAAATACAATATGCCAAGAAATTTCCAAATATCCAACCTCAATTTTGAACTTCATTTCAAATGTTCATACATGTGCAGAGTACTCTCATTGCGCATGCTCAAGAAACCTCAACCTATAAATAAATCCACACACACACACACACATACACACATATTCACCACACCATCGTCATGTACCGGGGAAAAACAATCCAACACGAGGACTATTTTTAACTAGACCACATGGCAGAATCTTCCATACTCATGTGACTAAGGACGAGCAGTCCAACCCGAGGACTATTGCTTCCCAAATAGACATGGCAAAATCTTCAATATACATGCGACTGAAAGTCTTACACGCGCAGACAGTCTCGTCAAGGGCTCTACGGTACACCCCATCAAGGGTGCCTGGGTCCTGACACACCTCCGAAGAATTACCACGTGTCGAATATCACCACAGTCCAAAAATCCAAAATCATATACTTTAATAATAATAATAATAATAATAATAATAAGTATTAGCCCAAAAAAAAAAAATAATTCTTATGTAGCCTTGTAAAAGCCAAGATAAACCAATATGAAATTTCATAACTTCAATAATCCAAGATATACTAGTTTCCAACCCAAACATAATTATGCAAGTAATTCCATATTTGAATAACAATGCACATTCAAAAATAAATGTTCACTCACAACAAGTCCAACGATGCTCAACTATGAAAGGGCTCTTCCTGTGAAATATGTGAAAAATGAATACCTATATCAAAGATTTTGGTCTTCGGAAAAGTTTGAAGCCTTTGGTGCTTTCAGAGCTCATCGCCGCTCAAGAAGGGGTTGGGCTCATCAGAGATTGGCCCAGATGAGATCGCTGGCTCCTCATGGTCATTTCCCGACCGGTTGCAAGGAGATCACCGAGGCAGGCCTGGTTTTCACGAAGGGAGAGAGATGCAAGAGTTGGGGAGAGGAGAGAGAGAAAGTGACGAGCGTTCCTTAAAAAAAAAAAAATCCGAGTTTGCAATAATTATGTCTTCGTTTCTACTCTGATTTAGGCCCACCATGTGTCTATGAAATCCTGAGCTCGAGCATTATGCAATGAAACCAAGAAAATTTTCAAAACTAGCCAAAAAAAGTCAACTCTAAACCACAAAGGAACCCTAAGGTCAAAGTCATCCTTTCAGTTTTCATACCTTTACGCATTCGTTACAACTCAGAATTGAGCGTGCCGTTCAATTCTTCAAAATCCTTTTTGAACAAAAAGTGACTAAAGTGTCCCTGCCCCCAAGGCAAGAATGTAATTGCACAATTAAATAATTATATAAAAAAAATTTGTTGGGTTGGGGTGCTACAGAAAAGGATCTTGACTTGCAGACAAGTGGTCCATGCTTCAATCTCCATAAGCATCTTGGTAGTGTGTGTATGTGAAACTCCTCCCTCTCCTTGTAGTTTTAGGCTATCGTTTGTGTTTTTTTTTTTTTTTATAAAGAAAAAAAAACTTGAAATAGTTAGTGTTGTGTGGTTCATGTATAAGATTGGGCAAGTCATGATGGTTCCATACAGGCCCATACAACTCTAGTCATAATTGAACTTTAGCAACTTAGCCCAATTGGGTACGTGATATACCCAATTTTAAGAATTCACACCAACTGGAGCAGGTGCAATTCGACCTAATCTGCATTCTCGCTGTCTTTCGCATTGACTCAATTTATGTTTACGAATAAAAGAAAAAGCAAATCAATCTCTTTGTTGTGGGTAGGTGGGCACCCTACACGTTACAGCAGCATAACTACAACATGAGATGACAATGATGTGGTAAAGTATGAGCCCCTTCAATATTTTAATACTGAGAGATCAAGAGGACGTGACCGACTTGGTTTGCTCTCATACTTTTATGAACACGTGACTACATACCTTTAGATTAGCCTAGAAACGTGTATGAACTGACTGCCAGCTGCTAAACTGAGCAGCTTCCTCCCGGCTTCCCCAAAATTTTGGAGAAGAAAAAAAGTGGAGAAGCCACTCAATCTGCCCGAGACTAAATATAGTAAATATGCCTTTCGAATAATAACCCATTGAGGGCCTCCACTCTTTGATTATTTGTTATATGCCCTTGACCTTTATGATTTGTATTCTATTCCATGGATAACAAATAATTAGAAACTTCGTAGCTGGAAACATAGTAACCAATCCTCATGGAAGAGTTTCTGAATCATTCTAATAAAGTTGGAAACATAGTAAAAGCATACGAAAACAGGGGAGTTTAGTAATATTGTCAAAACTGTGGCGCAATTTTCTAATTTAGTCATAGTAGGAATACTAAATAGTAAATACATAAAAAAAATTAAAACAACCGAAGAAGGAGAATAACAAGCCAATTCTCTCGTTTGCTCGTTTGATCACTTCTCTGTCTTCCTCTAATCAGTCTGCTCTCATATTCCCATTGCCTTCATCAAAACAAAACCCAAATTCCGCAGAGAAAGCCCTTGCAATATCGTCCACAGACGATCAAACTATGGCAGCTTCTTCTGGTGAAAATTCAGTGGAGAGGTACCCTGTGTACACGCTTTGTGCTCTCTTTGATTTTTCTTGCAAACATTGCCTGAAATTTTGATATGGGTAGTTCTTATATTTCACAATTTGTTTCCTGTTGAATGGCATTCTCACAAATTGGAGAAGATGATTTATAGGAGTTTACGTTGCAATGACAGTGTCAAACTTTTGTTATATCATGTTGGGTTGTGTTTTCATTTTTGTTGAGGTTTGTTGTTGTGAAATGTGAATTGTAATGGATTTATTTTTTTTGTGTCAAGTTTCCTTTTCATTGTTTAAATTTGAAGTGGCATGTTGAACCAATTTCTATTCTCTCATGTATGAGGAATTAACTATGTGGTCTGATTGCCATGTGCATCCATGTTTATGTGTATATATATATATATATATATGTCTGTATATTCAGCTTAGTTTGACTTGCATGTCATTGTTCTCTCCTCTAATATTTTAGTTTGCACAGATTGTGTATGTTGATTGTTCTTACTTTTTAGATTGCTAATTCCCCTGTATCTTCTACCAGTGCTTTTGCTTCTCTGCCATCATTTAGCTTTCACCATTTGGGGTTCTTTCTTCCCCATTTGATTTATAATCAACTTTGCAGTCAATACTGAATCAATAAGTCAGATAGCCCAGTTAATTTTGTTGCAAAAGAAAATAAAATGTTAAAGGACTATACCTTACCTGATCCAAACATAATGTTGTCATTAAATATTTTAAATCTATGTACTTTACACTAGTAGGCAGAGAGAGTAGAAACTTTTATATTCACAGAAAGATGGCAATGTGGACTAATTTAATTTTACAAGGCACTGGCACGTGGAAGAAATGATTCTGCGTGATCTTTTATTTTGTACAAGTATAAGATTTTTGGTGTGTAACTTCGTGTTCATTCGTTCTTTACTGCATGAAACAAAAACCTTTGTCTTTGACTTGTATTCTTTTGGTTCTGACGCCTTGTTAACTTTTCTTTTGTGGTGTGTGTGTGGAACCAGCAAAAGTTCACTCTCTGGAATTGCTCCACTTGAAGCAGTACTATTTGATATTGATGGAACTCTGTGTGATTCAGATCCCATTCATTGCCATGCCTTCCGTGAAATGCTTCAAGAGGTAGTGTTTCTTTTTCGTTTTCTCCAATACTCTGTTACAAAGATAAGATTTAGGATTTCTCTAGTCAAAATTTTACATTGTTTTTAACTGCATTCATATCACACCATGAAAACTGCAAAGGATGCTTCTACTATTTCATGGAAGTTGCTCATACTTTTTAGAAATTTTATAAATGTGAACCGTAATCATATATACCATGAGAAGGTGAACAGTAGGCATATTTATAATGAAGGGGTGAACTGTAATCATATTTACATGAAAAGTTACATAAGGAACACTAATTATTTACCCAAGGAAGCTTGTAATTCAGTAGAATTTTGAGAACCTTTGAACTGTATAGGTTGGTGATTAACTGAAGTGGTGAAATTAACAGATAGGTTTCAATGGAGGGGTTCCAATTACTGAAGAATACTACATTGATAATATTGGAGGCAGGCATAATGATGATATTGCCAGGATACTCTTTCCTGATGATTTCCAAAGAGGCTTAAAGTTCACAGATGACAAGGAAGTCATGTTTCGAAAGTAAAAGCTTCACCTTCTCCATACTTGAATTTTCATTCAGGTTCCCAGCAGCTTATATGATTTCTCTGATGGAAACAGATTGGCCCCAGGACAATTGAAGCCTGTGAAGGGCCTCCATAAATTGAGGAAATGGATTGAAGATCGCGGGTTGAAACGGGCTGCAGTTAGCAATGCTCCAAGACCAAACGCTGAACTAATGATCTCAATTCTTGGCCTATCAGATTTCTTTCATGCTGTTATTCTCGGGAGTGACTGTGAACATGTGAAGCCACATCCAGAGCCCTACTTAAAGGCACTTGAAACACTCAACGCATCAAAGGATCACACTTTTGTGTTTGAGGTCTGCCCCTTCTGCGGCCTCCTTTTAAGGTTTTTTTTTTTTTTTTTCCCAGGAACTTCTGAGATTTTAATATCTTTTCTGTTTTTGCTTTGGCAGGATTCTACTTCAGGGATTAAAGCTGGAGTGGCAGCTGGTATGCCGGTTGTCGGCTTAACCACCGGAAATCCAGCACATCTACTAATGGAAGCAAAACCTACCTTTCTTATAAAGGATTATGAGGATCCGAAGTTGTGGGCGGCATTAGAAGAGCTTGATAAGATGGGTGGTACTGCTATTTCTACGAGTGGAGCTTAAAACATCTATCATCTCAATCAAATGATTAGAAAAAAATCTGTGGTAAAATAAAGGAGTGATTTGAAAGGCTATTTATGCCATATATCTTGGTCCACTTATAGCTGTTAATTCTGGAAACAGTATAATTTTACTGATCATATAATCATAAAGTGTTAGTAGCTACAGAAATTGGAAATCCAGTCTTCTGTTTCACTCTAAGGAAGTGAGGGGCAGAAGCATGGATCTGATTGAAAAGGATGGATATGATTCATCATGGAAAATCATATTTTGAAGATTTCAAACTGTTAGATAATCGTAAATGAAACTTTCTCTTGTGATCATGTGGTAATGTGCATCTATAATTCTACTCTGAAAATGTCATTCTTGGTTGAAACAAGAAGCTATGTCCATGCTGTGGGTCAGGGGCATGAATTGGTTAGAATCTTGGAATTTATTCTAATTTCCACTTGCATTAGTGTTAGTAAATATTGACTTTACCTCAAGTTACTTCATAAGGGAAAAAGATGGCGTGCTGGTGGATTTTTCAGGTTCATACATGATTTTTCGATGTTTTACAAACCGGTATACAAGATCGAATAAACCTTACATATACACCCTTCTATTAGGCCGACATGCTATTGAAATCCGAACCTCTGCTAATAAGTGAAATACACTTAACCAAAACTATTTAGTACTTAAAAAAAAATCTTATTGTGCAATATGAAATGTTTGTAGGCATGATCCTTACAGAGATGCTAGTTTCAACAAAATTACAAAATTGAAAACTAATGGTGAAAATAAGATTTTATGGGACTTTGTAGCTAAAGTGATTAAAAGTATTTATGGTGTTTTGTGTTTGAGTCCCTGCTCCACCAATATGGCATGTATCAATAAAAAAGAAAAGTAGGGAAAAGTAGACGAAAATGGGGGAGTTTAGTAATATCATATAAGCTATGAGGGGGGATTTTGCAATTTGGTCATAGTACGAATACTAAATTATATATATAATAGTATAAAATATTAAAAAAAGAGATGAAAACGGCCAAAAGAGTTGAAATTTGTTGGAGAAAGAAAGCAACTCGCATATTTTCATTTGCTGAATTGATTCCGACGGTAGATTCCTCTCTCTCTCTCTCTCTCTCTCTCTCTCTCTCATTCCCCTTCATATTTATTAACTTCACCGTCTTCCTCTCATCACTCTGTTTTCGAATACCCTTCTCGTTAATTGAAAGCCAGACTTCGCAGAGAAGGCTCTTGAAATATCCTCCACAACCTATCCATCACACTATGACAGCTTCTTCTGGTGAAAACTCTGTGGACAGGTACCTTCCTGTCGCGTTTTGTGCTTTCTTTGATCTTTCTTGCTTACATTGACTGAAAACTTGATCTGGGTAGCTCTGAGATTTACAAATCTGTTTTCCTTTCAATGGCATTCACGTACATACTGGTATCGGGAACTGAAAACACTTGTTCTATCATATTGCATTCTATATTTTAAAATTTTGCAATTTTTTCTAGATGGGCCAATATTTGTTAATTGGTAATGTCTTTGTTTATTTATTTATTTTTGGTATCAATGTTTTGCTACTGTTGATTGGTGATTATCTCTCTAATGAGTTATTTGAAATTTCCATTGATCTGGGTGTTTAGTGTTGATATTTTGATTTTCAATGCAAGTTCATATTTTACTGCTTCTGCCTGTGAGTAAGTCATTTTACGGATATTCTTGGTAACATAATTCTTCTTCAAATCTTAACGTTTTCTGACATATTTGGTTTTTGTTAGTTAATAGTTTCGGATCGAATTTGATCTGATACTGTCAAGCTCATGTGTAAACCACTAGTGGTGGCCAAATTTACAGGCAGCAAACATGATTTGCCTTCTTTTAATTCATGTTTTGGGTTGATCTATAATGGCAGAGTACATGGAAAAAATTGTTATTTTTGGAAAATAATATAAAATATCAAAATAGTAGGGTAAAATGTAGGAGGCTGCAGAACATATTGACACATACAACCAAGTCATTCTGTTGTATTTTCTCTTGAGTACAAAAAAATAAATAAATAAATAAATAATTCGTAAATGAATGTGAGTAAACCCTCGTCATCACCCTTGCCTTTTTCTCAATCACAGAGTACATTCATGAGCTATTCAGAGCCAAATTGTTAAGGGTATTGAATAGATAATTTTAATGTTAAGTGGAATGTTGAGCTATTTTCTATTGTCCTATTCAGTAGTTTTAGCTGTAACAGGTCTATTTCTGTAATCATACAGACACACACACAGACATATATTCTGCATATTTTCACTTCCATGTCATTGTTCTCTCCACTAATTGTTAATTTTGCACAGATTGTACCCGCTTTTTATGCGTATTACCCTTTCTTATTATGCCTTTGTTTCTCTGGCATGATTTGGCTTGCGCAGCCAATTTTGGTTCTTTCTCTCCAAACCACTGAAGTTGCCATTGTCTTTTAGGTCCATTTTGATCTACTGTCAACTTTAGCGTTAATACTGAATCATTAAGTCTGATAGCCTGCTGATGTTTTTGCCAAAAGAAAACATGTTAAAAGACTATAGCTTACCGGATCAAAACAATAAATATTATGAAAATAAGAATTCTATTATCTCTTTACTCCATATATGGAGACAGTAGAGACTTTTATTTTCACAGAAAGTAGGTAATATCGACTAACCTAACTCAACCAGGCATTGTTACACTGAAGAAATTGCTGTGCACAACATTTTTGTATTGGTGTGAGAATTTTCGTGTGTAAATTAGTGTTTTGCTCATTATATACTACAGAAAACAGAAGGGATTGTCTAACATTTGTATTTTTTGGTTTCATTTTTTTATTGTATAAATGCCTTATTACCTTCTTTTTTTTCTGTGATGTGTCTGTGGAACCAGCAAAAGTTCACTCTCTGGACTTGCCCCACTTGAAGCAGTACTATTTGATATTGATGGAACTCTGTGTGATTCAGATCCCATTCATTTCTATGCCTTCCGTGAAATGCTTCCAGAGGTAAAGTGATTGTTTTGTTTCCTACTATTCTATCATAAGGAAAATATGTAGGATTTATCTGGTCATAATTTGACCTATTTTTAGCTATCCTCATATCACACCATAAAAATTGCAGAGGACTTCAACCACTTAATGAAAGTGCTCATTCTTTTTATAAAATTTATAACTCTGAACTGTAATTATACATACAATGAAAAGGTGAACTGTAATCATATTTACAATGAAAAGGTGCATGAAGGAAGTTTGTAATTTAGTACGAATTTAAAGAATCTCTGACCTGTGAAGGTTGATGATTAACTGAATTGCATAAAATTAACAGATAGGTTTCAATGGAGGGGTTCCAATCACTGAGGAGTACTATATTGAGAATTTTGCTGGGAAGCATAATGATGATGTTGCTAGGATACTCTTTCCTGATGACTTCGAAAGAGGCTTAAAGTTCACTGAGGACAAGGAAGCCATGTTTCGTAGGTAAAAACTTCACCTTCTCTAGACTTGGAATTCCTTTCTGGTTCCCACCTTATATCATTTCTCCGATGGAAACAGATTGGCCACAGAACAACTGAAGCCTGTGAATGGCATTTATAAAGTGAAGAAATGGGTTGAAGATCGTGGGCTGAAACGGGCTGCTGTTACTAATGCTCCAAGACCAAATGCTGAGCTAATGCTCTCAATACTTGGCCTCACAGATTTTTTTCAAGCTCTTATTATTGGGAACGAGTGCGAGCATGCCAAGCCACACCCAGAGCCCTACTTGAAGGCCCTTGAAATACTCAACGTATCAAAAGATCACACTTTTGTGTTTGAGGTCTGCCTCTTCTCATGTCACGTTTTGAGAAAAAATCATTTACTGGAACTTTGGGAACTTATTTTCTGTTCTTGTTTTTTGCTTTACTAGGATTCTGTCTCTGGGATTAAAGCTGGAGTTGCAGCCGGTATGCCAGTTATTGGTTTAACCACCGGAAATCCAGAACACATACTAATTGAAGCAAAACCGACCTTTCTCATAAAGGATTACAATGATTCAAAATTGTGGGCAGCATTAGAAGAGCTTGATAAGAAGAGTGGTATCAGTAGCGCTACAAGTGGAGCTTAAAACATCTATTATCTCAATCAAATTATTAGAAAATTAAGCTTATACTAAAGCAAATGATTTGCAAATGCAGTTGTAAACTCAAAGGGTTACTTTAAATAATTCTGTTGCTGGGGTATATTTTGGTCCAGCTATAGCTGCTAATTCTGGGATGTATAATTTCACTGCTCAATCAATGAATAAATTTGATTATGAAAATGAAGTGTTCTGTTTCACAGTAAGAAATTGAACGGCAAAGACATTGATCTGGTTAGAGGCTGGAGCATTCGAGATTTTATGGGACCTAACATTAGAATGATTTCTTTCTGATAATAAGCTTTGCGCCCTTGGGAATTATATCATGTCCAGTACTTTTGGCTTTGTTTACAATTCCAATGAAGTTTTGAAAGGGAGATTAACCAAACATTTCTTAGTTAGGCCCTTAAGTTTTGTTCTTTTTAGGAAATTATTTTATCATCTCTCAGTATTTTCATTGGATTGAAAAAAGAAGAACAAAGAATTCATGGTCCCGCCCTAGCTATGGACTGTGGCTTCATGGCAAATGGCCATAACATCTCCGTTCCACGAAGTTTATATGCAAAATGCATAAATGACATGATAGTAAACTTAATATCACTAAATATTTAGGTCGTCCATTATTTGGTTGACGTCTCCAAGATTGAAAACATTATAACCTTTCAGTCTTTTGGATGTTTTGTGAAGGATAAAAGTTAAGCAGATCATGGCCGACAAAATCATAACAGAGAATTCGGATCCTAGAATGTAATGACACATCATTAACGATATCATTATCATGATATACATGATTTACATACATTATAAAATTATACAAATTTATAAATAAACCCAATCCTAGACATGTATTTATAAAAAAACCCAAGCACTATTTAAACATAGAAACACACCCAAAATCAACCCCAAAGTCAACTTTTTGGGTGTGTTTATAAATGGGTTTTGAGTGTGTATAATGATGGGTTTTGGGTGTGTTTATAAAGTGTTTTGGGTGTAGGATTTTTTTATAATTTCAACCTCCATTTTGGGTGTTTTAGTGAAACTCCCAATTAATTATTGTTATTTAGTTTAGGTATATAAAAAAACAAAAACAAAAACAAAACTTGCGCAAAACAAACAATTTTAGTAATTGAAACTGTGTGCTTAAGCCTTAAACTTACAGTAGTCTTCCCTTGTGTAGGACAATTAACCTTGAAACCCACTTCAAAATTGGTGAAGGCCAACTTAAAAGTTCGTAGTTTGGGCCAAACTGGTGACAACAAAGCGCATTTATTTTTTTGATGGAAGCCCAGACAAATAATTGGGCTGAAATTTATTTGAATGATCACCTAGTACGTGGACAAATTGCCGAATCTCGTTACTGCTTGGTGCTTCTTTATTTTACAGTTTGGTTTATTATTTTATTGAGGTATTTATATAAACACCCCTTTAAGTTTTTGGTGTTTTCACAAAATCCATTGAGATTTTAAAACTTACATGAACACTCCATAAGGTTTCAATTTGCTTTTACAAAATCCCTTTTCATCGATTCTTCATCCAAAATCTGATGATTCCATACATAAAAACTTTTGCAAATAACAAAATTAACCTCAACAAATGTATGTGCAATTTAATCTCAAATACTAACTTTGTCATTTGAAGAATATTTTTATGTAAAATCATCAATCTTTGGACGAAAAATCAATGGAAATGGGTTTTGTGAAAACACTTAAAAACCTAAGGGGGTGTTTGTGTAATTTTCAAAACCTCAGAGAATTTTGTGAAAACACTGAAAACCTCAAGGAGTGTTAATATAAATAACTCTATTTGACACATATGGAAGCTTATTAATGGTGAATCCAATATCAAGTATCAATGCAATGCATGCACCCATGGCTATTTTTATCATGGATAATTTTATATTGCATAAAAGCAAAATATATGAGCATTAAACAAGAATCTGATTGCCAACATTAATATATTGCATAAAAAAAACTTTTTTTTGGTTCTTAATTTTTGAAGTTCAATGATCTTGCCATTATTTATGAGAAATTAAAACACTGAACACAGCAAAACTTCCTTATAAACCTCATGGTATAGAATATGTGTAAACATTTTTTTATCATCGTCAGGGGCAGAACCAAGTTAAAGGTTAACTTGGGCTGTAGCTCAGGGATGTTTTTGGATGGAAAAAAAATCAGACCCATATATTTGACTTGTTTAAAATATAGCCCAATATGTATTAATCTATTAAAATACAAAAAACACAAATTCTCTAAGAATTTAATTGCATGGAAATAATAAAAATACATAATAAAATAGGTATATTTTCAATTTTGTTGTTAACCACATTTACATTTTGATAATATCAGTTTTCTTGTTGAATTTAATATGTATTTGTTTTATGTTAAAATTTAATGGAAATCAGTCAATGGAGCTATGAATTAGTGTGTTTTATATGAAAAAATATATATTTTTATTTCTAAAAGGGTATAGAAAATGTAAGTACAAAAAATATATATATTAAATTTTACCGTAAAGACTTTAGCTAGCCCACCTATTAAAAAATTGGGAGTTTCACTAAAAAACCCAAAATGGGGGCTGAAATTATAAAAAAACTCAACACCCAAAACACTTTATAAACACACTCAAAACCTATCATTACACACACTCAAAACCCATTTATAAACACACCCAAAAAATATACAATTGTTGATTTTGGGGTTGATTTTGGGTGTGTTTCTATGTTTAAATAGTATTTATAAATACATGTCTAGGATTGGGTTTATTTATAAATTTGTATAAAAAATTCCTAGTTCGGCCCTTGATCATCGTATTCGACACTATTTTTTTCAACTTAATTAAGATAGCATCTATATATAAAGCAAAAAGCAGAGAATTTTGAAACATTCAAAATATCAGAAAATGTCATTAGTTAATCCAAACATTAAGAATTAAAATTATTAATTAAATGAGGATAATATGGTAAATTCACACTTTTTCCTATTAAAAAATTAAAATTAAAAGAAAAATCAGATAATGAATCTTATTTTTATGGAACACAACTACCCATTATATTTTTTAATTCTAAAATAAAATAAATTTTTTTAAAAAAAAAAAAAAAAAAACCTCTCTCAAGCGCGGAAAGGATAGTTTTTAGAATGTAATGGGGTTCTTTCGAGTAAACTGACATTTCAACAAAAAGGTAAAAACAAATTGTGGCATATAGAATGATTTTTTTTAATTTTTTTTTTTGTTGTCCAATGGCATATAGAATGATTAGGTGGATGAGATGAGCAATTACTAAAATATGGACTGAGCTGCTACTTAAATATATAGAGTGGAGGTGCTCTCAATCTCTACCCAATACTCATAGTTTTGATTAAACTAAAATAAAAGATCACTTGTATAAATTAAAACAAACAAAACAAAACAAAAGAAGAAAAAGCACTGCTAAAGCCGAAATAAATATTACCATATATGAAGTACTGGCTTAACCAATACGTTCCTCAAAATGATTAAAAAGAATTACACATAAAAAAATATATTTTCTATGTAGTAATTCGGTACGAGCAGGTCCTTGAATGCAAGCCAGAGAATCGGAAACCCTAATTTTCTGCTCCAACAATTTAGCCATCCATTTCCAAAAATTCACTCACAATGGAGAAGCTTGGCTTTAAAACCAAGTTTTCCCATGCAACCACAGCCTTCTTTCCACAGCTCTCATGCACGGCAGTCACATCAATCCGATGGATATCCCATTTGGTCCTGAGACGTTCAATTTTCTGCACCTGGCTCTCAGCAAGTTTCAAAGTATTGTCCTTAGTTTTTTGAATCCCATCTTTGAACAGAAATTCCTTTCTGGCCTCATCTGCTGAATGATCCATTTCAGCCATGAAATATGCATGCATCTCAGGAGCTCCAATAGCCCGACGAATGCCACGCTCATAATCCGCCCCGGGAACAAACATTTCCCGGAGCTCATCCACAAGCCCAGCATCCACCATTTCATCCACTCTTTCAGAGACACGATTATAGAGCACAGGCAAAGACACATCAAGCCATATGAAGCAGCAGTCATATTTATCTTGGAACCTGAGCGTTGGATCTTCGACAAGCGCCTCGATGTAAGTGTTGGATCCACCAGCAATGATTGGGACGCGGTTGCGCTTCGTGATATCATCCAGGGCTTTGGGCACTTGAAGACAAAAGTCCTGCACCGTGAAATCAGCTTCCGGGTCTTGGATGGACCCTAGCAGGTGATGGAGGATGCCTCTTTGCTCGGGCTTTGTAGCTTTGTTGGTCACAATGTCAAGGCCTTCGTAGACTTGGATTTTGTCGGAGTTGATTATTTCACCGTTGTAACGAGTGGCTAAGTCTATGGAGAGTTTTGTTTTTCCACACCCTGTCGAGCCCAATACAAAAATAACCTTGGTCTTGTTGTGGAAAGGACCATTGGCATGCACAAATTCCATAGCTGCTGCTGACACCAAATGCTTTTCCTAAAACGATAAAACAAAACAAACAAACAAAATTAGTATTTTTTACCGTGAAATGAACGCAATGGAATTTTATTTGGGTCTGATCAAACATTGCCGAGCCGCTTAATGGATCGTGTGAGGAGCTATGATGCTGAATTTACAGCAGCTGCAAGTTTACATTGTAGGAGTCCCTCCTTGTAAACTGATAGTATTCGATGGCAGCGACCTCCTGATGGATTCTACAAACTAAATGTTGACGGAGCTGTTAATGTGAAGGAAGGTTAGCGTGGTCTCAATCCTTGTCACATAACTATATGCACTGAAAAATGGTTTATTGTTTGCACTGGATGCGTCTTTTCTGCCTTGGATTATAGAATCCGATTGTCTGAACGCAGTCCTCATGATTAATGGTGGAGGAAATTTGAATGCTTTTGCAACAAAGGCCGCCAATTGTTATTGTTTGCTATATACCCCGCCAAGCTAATACAGTGGCTCATAGAATTGCAAACTATGGTCTTCGTGAACGGGATCTTCCATACTGGATAGAGTTGGATCTGCCATGGCTTTTAGATTGTGCACAGTGATTGTATTTATCTTTAGTTTTGTTGTCGCATTCTAATTGACATGTGTGGTACTCTTTCCTATCATAAAATTTTATCCCACGTATTTTTCTTCAGGAAGGTTTTAACAAGGCAACTCTGCTGTTATTCGTTTTATTGAGTTAATGAAATGACAATTTTTCTGGGAAAAAAAAAAAGGAATGCTAGAAACCCTATAAAAAAAACAAAAACAAAAACAAAAAAAGGTGCCAATGAGCTAAAAAAAACTTTGATTGTTCACAAGGCCCAAAGAAATTTCAAAATTTTCGCTCTCTGCATCCGCATATAATACATTCCAAAATACCCTAATTCTGTGGTGGATGAGATCTGACATGACAAGCTTCAAAATTTTGATGAGTGCAAGCAAAGAAGGATACTTATAGCTCGAGTGGTAAGAAGAAGAAATATGCTTCGTATAAGTAAAATACATTCTCTCTCTTTTTCGTAGCCTAAAGATTGAATAAATCGAAACAGAATAATCAAGGAACAAAAACAAAATAATAGTACACAAGTAGAAAATTGGAGTGTAAAAAACACTATACGTACCCAAAAATAATGGTGGCTGGCTCTGTCAAAGTAGAGCTCTACGTTATCAACCGTTCAAGGAGCTCACCTTGTTTGTCCTTCAAACAGCGACAAAATTTTGTTTTGTGTTCTGTGTTGGTTTGCTCTAGAGCTCAGGGATAGTTCAGTAATGAGCACAAGACAACCCAATAAAATGTTCATATAAATCTCTATATTTATATGTGTATATGTGGCAATATAATATGTTAACTTTTTCACAATTAAAAATAAATGGAAGCTTTGCTATAATAGGAGAAATCCAAAATTTAATATCAATACATTGTATTGTATACAGAAAAACATATCAAGGGGATTGAGCATGAACTTGATTACAGAAACGCATGATGTATCCTTTATTTGTTCTTAGGACGTTGATATCTTGCATTGAATGGGTACAAACAGAAGAACCAAACCCAACAAATGCTTACAAATATATTTGGACGTGTGTGGGTGTGTTTGTGATACGATTTTTGTCACCTTATTTGCCAAAAACATATGGACCGTATTCAAGTTCTATCATATAGATGATTATTCTTACCAAATATATCGACGAGCATACAAATTAATCTTATCAACCCAAGGAGAGGAAGAGCAACCATTTTTACCTACTAAGCGTTATTTCCTTGTACAATTTTGTGGTAGGTATGTGGGAAGAGTATATGGATAAGGTAATTCAGTTAGCAGTAGGGTTTCTTGCTCATTTCGCTCGTTTCGCAACCGCGTCACCCACATATATAATTTGTACATAAAAATATATTCTTATGTTAGATGTTTTCAATTGTGGAGATTAGAACCTAATCTCACTTAAGTGAACTCTCCTTTGATATAGTACTATTTCTTTGAAAGAAAATTAGACTAACAGCTAGTTGGTGATGTACCTCAATCCATGTTGTTAAAGAAAAACAAGTAAATAACTTTGAAATATCATAAGAAACGCCAAGGATAACATGGATGGGTAAAAATTGGATTTGTAATAAAAACTAAATGAATAATTTACCTTTACAAATACGTACATTCTTTGTTTTCCCTACAACAATGTGAAGACCCGTATTTTAAAACGAATAAAAGAATATATATTAATATTACCTTTCGGATTAACTTAAATGATCCTATCTTCTTGAAGATATTTTACCCATTGGACAAACTTGCATAATCTTACAAAATGACTCAACTATCATCAGGACAGTGTCCCAACGATAAGCAAACAAGAAGAGGTTATGGAACGCAACTCTTTGCTTATCTCCTTCCATGGAGATGCTCTCTCTGTCTCTAGCTAGCTCTCTACTTTGTTGTATTTATACTTTGGATAAATGGATGATCTTGTCTTCTTAAAATATTTATCCTTTACATAAATTTGAACGATCTTATCTTCTTATGAGCTATATATATATATATATATATATATATATTAATAAACTTGGATGTTCTTATCCTATCACTATAGCAACTATTAATAAGAGCATAACCTTCATGTTTCTGACATGAGGAATAAGAAAGAAAGTTAGAGACAGGAGGAGAAGAAAGAAAGCACTTGAGAGTCTTGGTGTTTGATGGTGGTGTTGAGATTGGTAGATGGGTTGTCTTATCAATTATTTCCAGGTTCTCGTTATCGAGGTGAGTGATTTATGTAATATGTTATAAAAGTTATTATTACAATAAATATGAAAACTATGAATTATCATGGATATGTTCTATTTATAAATATGTCTCTCTATTTCAAGTCAAGCATGTCTATTTTGGCACAGTGTTTCACACTATATATATTATTAGGACTATTTGTGAAGTATGCACCTGACAAGAACATAGGGTAGTGAGACCAACAGAGGTCACATTGTAGGTTACATGCTATAAAGGATAACCGAGGTATGAAGTAATGATGTAATATAATCTGGTTTGGTGTAGCTTTTCATGATATTTTTTGAAGTGTATAAAATAACATTGCTTGATTGGCACATGACATAATCTACTCACCGAGCGGTGGTTTACTCATCCCTCACTTTTTTTACTATGCAAAGGAATTAGTTGGCAAGACAAGGACTAAACTAAATGAGGTTGAACTAGATGATTGTGATAGATTTTTATCTATTTATGGTACACTTGTAAGCTTTTAAAGCTATTTTTATAAGAGAAGTTTATTTTAACCTCAGGTTGCAGTCTTTATTTTCACACATTGGGTTTAGGACTTTTACCATATCCCGTGTCCGAATCGTGACAAACAAGCTCTTACTAGAGTAGGATTGCTCAAGCACTAATTAATTAATACGTTCAATACAACACTAACTACTCATTTGGGGCCATTTTACCATGTCATCTCATGCTCTGAACTATTCATTACATAGGCCATCATACTGGTGTATATCAGTATGTTCAGCTAACCGGTTATATTGTGTTCAATTACTGTGCCCATGAGTTTGAAGGCTATCATCCTTGTTTCAGTTAATAGATGAAGCACCTACTTTCTTTCAAAAACAAATATTCTATGTGGAGTGTAGACCGAGCAACTTCAAGGCCCTATACTTTAATAAGAATAATTCTTATGATATCTATCGTTACATATATTATATATCCTACCTGTTTTCTTTTGTTAGCCTCCTAAGTTTACTTTTTAGGGTGAGTTAAGTACACCAAAGTACACTAAGTTTACCTTTTAGGGTGAGTGAAGTTCAAGAATCCTTGTACCCTACGAGCATCTACTGTAGGAGTGGTAATTCCCAATACGACCTTGTTACACGACTTGAAACCCGCACGGAAAAAAACATGACCCAAACCCAAACCCGCACGATTAATAAGTGGAGTCCACCATGGTGATAATGCCAAGGCCCTAGAGTGCCATTATTTTAAAAGGATCAAAATATAATTACTTTATTTTTAATCTCGGTAGAGGGACTTGAACAGGGCATTTCTGCTAAGAAAGTGGAGAGAAGTACCAGTAAGTAACCATTTTGTTCACCAGATCCCAAAACCTTGAGAATTACCTTCAAATTGCTTCTGTTTAATTGAATATATATATATATATATATATTGTACCAGAAACAACTATACTTGATTGTATTCATGATTACTTATCCTAAAAAAGAATACGAAAAATTCATTCGTGTTTAATTTCATCAGGACCATGAGACTGAGTCAATCTCATCCCTTGCAGACTTGTACAATTCAAGCCTCTTGGCACATTCTTGCCTCCTTTCCATCACTTCAGGATTCTCACCCAGCAATTGTGCAAGCTGCCTTCCCTACAGGAAATAACAAAACTCAATCAGCCAAACATCATCAATTTTTTTGTTCTGATTCATATACACATGTATGTCTATGCATCTGTGTGTATATGTAAATGTATTTGAGAGAGAGAGAGAGAGAGAGAGAGAGAGAGAGATTGTCAGATTACCTCCATTTTGCCCAATTGGATATAGAAGTTATCGAGCAAAGACCGCTTAGCCTCCCTCACTTGACAATGAACAACAGCCTTCGGGATAGAATTCTTAAGCGTCTCTGACACCATCCCTACATAGGAGGAAACATTGGATCCTATCCTGCGGAAGTGGCCCTCTGCATATCGATCATCGGAAGCAGCAGATGGATTTCCTCCCACCTTCTCCACTTCTTGAGGGAGTTTCCGAAAGAAATCCACAGTCAGATAAGAGGATTCCATGTCAACCAAACGCAAAGTCGTCTTCTTGCTGTCTTCACGAAACCTCTCCAACGCTTCATTGGCAGCTGCTGCCAATTCCGCTTGAAGAGTTGGAAAGCGTTTCAACTCCTGTTTCATTCCAAAATATAACCTATAACTTTCCCCATTATTAAGACCATTAATACTGTGAAATGAAGTGTATGGATAACAACTTTGAACCTGAGTTTCTGCAATTGACCTTCTTACAATTTCCTTCAAAATAAAGTGAACCTGCAGTATTGGATTACTGATTAAGAAAACAAAATTCTGCAGTTCAATAACTGGTTAATTATCCAAGTGCACAAAATTGAAATCAATTCTGTTTGTAATGGCTGCAGAAACAAAACCTACGCTATATAGCTAGTTAGGCACTAATAAACCCTAGGAAACTACCCCACCGAGGACAAGAAAACCGAATGGTGAACACTTACGGCATCTACAGAAGCTTCAGATGGGCCTCTGAAATAATTAAGTGAACTGTCAATGAGGCGCCGATAACCTTGCTCCGGTGCAATTAGATGAGGTTGGTATCCATCCGCCTCTGAAACCACCTTCCTTACATTTTGAAGTGAAAGATGACGGTCAAAAGGCAGCCTCTTCAGAGCAACAGGGAGCTGGTGGTCAAATACTGCAAATATCCGATCGCCACCAGGTCGTCTGCAGAAACAGTACAATTTTGTTATCTACTTTTTTCATGCAACATAATATTGCGAAACCAGGGTTATCATATTGAAATTTGCTGCTTCAATTTGACAGGCTTTCTAAGAGCCACCCAGCCATAAAGAACTCGTGAATTCAGAACTTTCAGTCTAATGAAAACATAACACAAAACCAAAAGAGCATTAGAATCAAAGAAAGAAATCCTTTGAACAGGTCCACATGTGTTCAATCACAAAGGGATTGTGAAGATTATATCATATTTGGCCACAAATAAAACATTAAACACGTCCTATTTATATTTGTTAAGTAAAGAAAAAAGGATGTCTTACCCTCCATCCAAATGCTCCTTGAATATCCGGTCAAACGCCCGGCACAACTCTAAGATAGTATATAACTGTGCCTGATACATATGTACAAATTAACTTCAGAGGATAAACCTAAACCAAATAACATCCCAATATGAATGAATAGATCATAAGTTCCTCACCCCTGCATCAATAGCAACAGGTCTACCAAGATAATCCAACTCGGCTTCAAGTTCACCAATGCTTTTGTTGACCAAAGATGCAATTCCTGGAATGCGAGCTTTAATTACAGACTCTAAATGCTGAAATCATATGAAAAACTATATATTAACCCACAATTTCTATTTAAAAACTAAGAAAATTAGATGTAGAAATTGAGCTATCATAACATTAATACATAGGTGAGAGGAAAAACCTTTGAGAGAAGTTTTGCAAGATATTCTGACCCCATTTTGCTTGCCAAATGTCCATAATCAGGACTGGAGGAAAAAAACTCGCGCTCCCTCCGCCTGGCAGCAATCATATCGACGTTTTTATTAATATCAACTTGTGAACGGTTCACAATTCCAACCCAAGGGTGTTGAAGCCGATAAGACCTTCCTTCAAGAACCTAACTCAAGGTATGTAAAGAAAACGTTACGGTGAAAGAGTAGTTTATCAGACTACTCTATGTACAAAATATGTTCTAACATACCCCTCTCCCAACACATTAATGACCACTATCTAGTGCTAAACACTCAGATATTCAATAATTCAAGCTGCTTAGCATAATAAAATCAAGAAGTCTTACATCCAAAGCATTTGTTCCCTTATCCATTAAATCAAGCTTTGTCAACACACCAAATGTCCTTTCACCTATGAAAGAAACGTAGAAGCTCAGTGCATAAATAGAAGCAGAAAATGGTATGTATAACACATGGACCATACAAGGTTATAGAGTTGAATGATAAAAATAGAAAAATTGTTCAGGAAGGATACCAGCAGGATCAACTTGTCTAGCGATCCTTATAGCATCAGATGTTGCTATGTCTTGATTGGCCGGAGTTATTGCCAGGATGATGCAGTTGGGCTGCAACCAAGAGCATATATTCATAAAAAATACAGAATAAAACAAAACTTAGCTTGTAAAGAACTTCAAGGTAAAAGTCTATCCAGAATTGTGATAAATGGTAAAAAATAACCTATGAAATTTATGAAATAAAATAATTGCTACAGCATAGACATGCAAGAAAAATCTAACCTATTGGTACAAATCACTACAGAATACATCTTGTTTTAATAAATGCAAAATAAAGGATTGGAGAGAAGAAAATTTTGGAAAATACAAATGCTCCATCACATCAAAATAAGGGACTCAATCGACAAGTTTGAGAAACGTTAACTTTGACAATGATCTGTTGTAAATTTGAGAATCTTAGAGGGAATATTCAAGTTTACTATAGGATAAATATATTTGCCACTCAAACCTGGACTTAACGAAGCTAAAAGATGGCACTGATTACATGCTTACTGTGCTAAGCAGGAATTATTATTAAATTACTCGACAGAAAAGACATGACAGCGGCTGACCCCGTTTCTGACTCTGAACTTTCCATTGTTCTAAGATAGTATTCTAATTGCATAAATAGCGAAATGTACAATGGAAAACTTCTAATCTATGAATTGAGGGGGAAAAGAAACTCTGCATTACCTTCTCAATAAAAGAACGAACCATGTTTTCAATGTCTTGAACAATACTCTCTGGCTGCCCCTCTGTCAATAACAAACATTTACAATTAGATATTCAATAAATGAAAAATATATAACATCAAAACCACCATTTTAATTTGGAATCAATGGCAATAAGTACAAAAGTATACCTACAGCAACCTTGGTTAAACCAGGCAAATCTATCAATGTTAGATTGACAACTGCCAAAAAGATAAGCTGTGATTGTCAGATAGCAGAATGAATTACAGAGCAATAATGAAACACTTTCATTTATCAAGGAAAATAAAAAAATTCTTCTTGGCCTTGCACAATTTAGGATATCAAAGTCACACTTTTCACCTAGTATAAGTCATACTCATCAAATAGAACGAAAATTCTGTTAATATATATAAAAAAAATACACTCTATATCTGTAATCTCAAATGATGCTGCCAATAGATAACATGCACCAAAACAGAACAAAGAATATAATAGTGCTTCATAATCACATATAATCAAATATATAACACGTTACCATTAGGGGAGTAGATACTGAGATGAATAGGAACATGAGAAATCTGTTTCGACCTCCCAGTGATTCTGTCAGTTTCATCCTGAATTTCCTTCCGAATCACAGCTGTTTAAGAAAATAAGAAATAAACAACTGAATATAATATCAACTTTTATTTCAAACCGTACGAAAAGGGCAAACAATTGCACAGTTTTTCTAAATTTGATAGCTCCATTAATTTTAGAATACGTGTTCAAGCATTAAGCGATTCAAATGCAAAATTAACCAAATAGAAAAGATAAAACATGATAAGAGGCTATTCAAAAGTACAAGTAATGTAACAAAATTGGTGATTGGCATGATGTTAGTATCTTCCTGTAGATAATCAAGTTCTTGTTTTATCACTCATACTGAGTTAACAAACACCCTTCTTCTTTTTCGATGACAATCTACTATTTGAATTACACGTAGGAAATGGTCCCAAAACGCTACTCAAACTAGGAGCCCAAATGTATGGTCATAACAGGAGCTCCATCCATAGCAAACAGAAATATAACATTAACAGGAGCTCCATCCATAGCATATCTGGACAACAAATAACATACAGAAATCAGTGAATCTTTTCTTTTCCAGGTGGAGGAACTCAGCATACTCCTGCATCCCCTGTTCTGTCTTATGCAGCTGCAAGACCAATGGTCTTCTCGTCACAATCCCTGCAAACCAAAGAACATAACAGCTTCATGTACTTGACAACGAAGAGGGAGCAAAGTAAAGCATAAATTAGTTTTGAAGCCTTTAGTGTGTCCTTGTGTATATTCTAACGAAAAAACAAATTCAAATATCAAACAAGTAATTTTAAATTCCTTAGTTTCACTTCGTTGACTTTTATTTTTTCTTATGTTGAGAAATACCTGACTTTTCTTTTAACATTTTATTTTTTGTTTCATTTTCTTGCCTCTGCTTTCTCAAGACCCAAAAAGCGCAAAATTGAAAATTAACAATCAGCAGAGCAAACCTTCAGAGTGGCCGTGTGATATTCTAATCAAAAGCTAAATTTAAACCATAATTTAAGCAATTTTAAATTGCTTACTTTGACTCAGTTGACTATTACTCCCCTAACTTGAAGAAAAGTAGTTGACTTGTTTTAATATTATTTTGTTTTCCTTTTCGTTTTCTTTCCTCCGCTTTCTCAAGAGCCAAACAGAGAAAAATTGAAAATCAATAATCAGAAAGCAAATATACGATTCACCAAGGCATAAACCTAACCTGATCCTCTCGGAAGAAAATCACGCCCAACAATGCTCTCTAACACCGACGATTTTCCAGAGCTCTGCATCCACAACCAAACACACCACTCCAACTTCACATAGCCAAACAACAACAAAAAAAAACGACTGAGCGAGTGCGTAGAGAGACGAGAGAGAGACCTGGCCTCCGACGACGGCAACGGAAGGAAGAGACTCCCAGAGAGTAGGCAAAGCAGAGTCCCCGCCATAGTCACCGAGGACCGTGCAGGCCCTCTGAATTCGATTGACGAGGCCTATCAAGCCCTCCATGGTTGCCATTTGAGGAAGCGCCGAAGCAGCGGCGGTTGGGGGAGCGAGAGAGACGACGAAAAAGCACGCAGCAAGAGTGAGAGAGAGGACGAGGTAGAAGAAGAAGGCGGTGGTGATGAAGAGGAAAGCTATTTTTGCTAATTTTGTTGGAAATAAATGAATTTATGCAAATTGGGAAATTTATTGATGGATTGATGATCTTCCGTTTTTGGAAGAGACAGTGAGTGAGTTGGTGGTGAGTGGTTTGTTCGTGTGTGGCAAGTTCTCTTTCCCTTGACTTATTTTGAATTCAGTCAATGCATTTTCTTTTTCTTTTCCCCGGTTCGCTGAGGTGTTTTATGCTTATTTTAGATTCGTTTTATCTTTTTGGTCTTTTTCCTAAAATTTGTCGTTTCCTTTTACGTCTATATCGTTGTAGAGGAATTCTATCGCTATCCTATCCAAGCGCGGTTTTTTAACACAAACCAAAAAAACTTAAGGTTTTTTAGGTTTTAGACATAAAAAAAATTTCACTTTTAGAAAAAGCAAAGTTTTTTCAAAAAGACAAAAAAACCACTCAACTTTCAAATCAAAGACATGCAAATGTATTGGATTCCTTAGAAATCTAAAAATAAATAAGGCATTTTTGTCCATTTTTGCTTCTTTTAAAATTTTTCTCTCTCCTTTTGCTTTTTCCAAAATGTCCCAAAAACTTACATGTAACAGGAATAGTATTGTTTGTTATTCCCAATCAACAACACAATGATACGTACAATCCCAATCTGCAATCTGCAAGCTATTATTCCCAATATTAGTTGACTAGCTTTTATCAGGTTCTAATTATTTACACAAATGGTGGTGTCATTATGTCGTGTCAAATATTGGTACTCTTTGCTTCAATCACTAGACGAGAGAGAGAGAGATAGAAAGAGGGGCAGTGACACCTGAGCAGTGAATCCTCCTTCAACCCAATTTGCGCGGGCAACCAAATCCAACCTCAGCCCTAAATCTGAACCATATTTTTATCTCCAACTTAATTATTCTCTATGTAAATTTCAAAGACCTAACCATTTTACAATCATTTCAGAATACTAAATTTTACAATCAATCTCTCTTCTCATAATACCCTTCTTCCTCAACCACAATATTAGAATCAACCACTAGATAATTAATGGATTTAATGTGTGTAATGTTTGGGCCATTACTTACGTAACGATAGTCATGGCATGTGATTAAGCCTGATTAGTTAGGTGTCTTTAACCCATGTGCAGACTATTGTGGAACTTTCTATTTGTGACATGATTGCTCTATTAGAGCACCTCCAGCGCTCTCAAATTGCCCGGGCAGGAGGGGGCATAGGGCCAGGGCTTGGTCTCGAGAGCGCAATGAAGACTAGGCAGCTTATGGGCTCCACAAGCCCGGGCAGACTCGAAGGAAAATCTTGACTGGGTTGTTGCTGAGTTTGCTGACGTCCAATGACGTCAGCAACAAAAAAAAAAAAAAAATCTTTTAAAATACCAAAAATTTCAGATTTGAAAAATAAATAAATATCTAGTCATATTCTTCACTTCCCACATCAAAATTAATGGTTTAAGTATTAAAAAAAATAGAAAATAAATTAAAGTGAATAGTAATTGCCCTTGCCTTTTGGCGTGGAAACAAAAAAGGCAAGGGCTGCCACTATTCACGTAAATAGTGACAAACATTGCCTTGCCTTTTAGGGTGGAGATGCTCTTATAATGGCAAATGCACCAAACATTGTTGTCCTTTCATAATCTATGCGTGTTTATGTTCAGATCCCTATCTCGCACATGTTTATGTTATTGTCCACATGTAATTATATCATTGTATGCGAAATCTTGCTTCCACACTGAACATACTAAAACTCAAGTTTGGCTTGTTTTATTAAACCGAGGACAACTTGACTTGTTTCTAATACGAGCCGAGAGCCAAATCCAAACCAAGTTCGAGCCCGATATTTGATCAAAACTCAAACTGAAAGAGATTCCAAAATCGAATGAAAGCTACTATAATAACATGGGAGTGGGTAGTTGCAAAGTTAATCTTAAATCAGGCCGACATTTTCTCCAGCCTGACCAGACCCAAAATTAAAATGGGGCTCCTTTTTTTTTATAGTCGAAATTGCAATTCATTGCAAACCCAAGGGGTAGAGAACAGTACAATCAAAGCCAAGCAAAAGCACCGGCCAGAAAACTAGAAAACAAACAGGAACAAATCTAACTAAAACCAATATAGTATATAGCATAAAGATCATGTTCCTGAGCCGAACCTAAAACGTCAAAAGCCGACAAAAAGGCATTTACACATTGAGTTATTTGCGGTTGCTCCAATTTACACATGCCTGAACCTGATACGACTAATTATCCACCTACATCCCAACAAATTGATCTTTATCCGTTTACAATTTGTTTGTCACACCAAACAGTACGAAACATGTGCAGCTACAAGAGCAAAAGCCAAAAAGGCATCGCCAGACACAAGTACGAAACATGTGATATGTGACTCTCGGTAATATCGCCTGTAGTCCTATAAATACCCATCTCATAGTAGCCCATCGACTCACCCTACAATACAAGCTGCCCGCCGCATCGGAGAAGTGGAGGCGTTGCGTTTGAGAGTCTCGACCTGTCGTCCCCTAGCACATCTTCTTCTGCGTGACAGGTAGTATCTTTGGCTCTCTGTGCTACCATCATTTCCCACCAAACCCTAGCTAGCTTCATATATCTCTCTCCCTTCCATCAAACCTTAGCTTCACATATCTCTCCCTGCTAGCAAACCCTAGCTAGCTTCATATATCTCTCCCTGGAATTAAGATGATTCATGTTTGTGTGTGTGTGTGTGTGTGTGTCAAAAAGTGTATGGCCAACAAAAATCTGACCTCATGATATATATCTTGAGCAGATCTGGTTGGATACTCTCATTTTCATCATAGTCTTCTCTCTTCTCTCTCATATATATATATATATATATATATATATTTATACCTTAATTAATTTGTAAATCCTTCTTCCTGAAAGGAGACTTTGCGAGCATGGAGGGGACTCCGAAAGACACCGTCAGTAGGTACAAGATCATGAACGGAAGAAAGTCCAAACAGAAATTGTTAGTTCAAGAGGCTGTATTAAGCATCAATGTTATCGAATTAGTGATTCACCAGATAATTAGGTATTACATAAACTGTTGATTAAGAAACTAGTGTCTATATACATGATCCTCTTAATCTTTTTCTCTCTAATCTATAACGTTGAATTCTTTTTCGATATACTTATGACCAATTGCTTATTTTTTTTCTTTTAGCTTTATCAGAACTAAGGTTTGGATAGAGACCAATATTGACAGAAACATTGGAATAAATGTGTGCTGTGTATTATACAACCTTGGGTGAGCAAAAAAATTCTTAGTTATTTTCTCTTTGTTCCTTTTTTTTTTTCCTAAAGTTACTGTGTTTCTTCTGTCTCCCGCCTGACACAGTTTGACACGCAGTGATACCTGATTGGCTCCAAATCTATAGTTGTAGAAATACCACCAAATTCAAGAGATTATGTGTTGAATGATTGTAAAATCTTTCGTTTTCAGGTCATGCTTCTCTCGGATAGATTTCAAAGGTAAAAATACTGCTATCCTAGAGAAGGACGATGAAATAATCTCTGCAGCATCTATAAGGTATTATTCGTCACGTGTTTGTCACAAACATGCATATATATTGGTATATATTTCATTATAAATAAGAAATGCTTCTTTTCCTGCTAACTACCTCTATTTTCAATGTACAGAATACATGAACAAGAATGGCGGAGATGCCATTTGTGGCAACCCAGCAGAAGTTTGGGAGAAAAGAATTGCTTCAAAAGTGGTAACTAGTTGCCATTGAATCTATTAACAATTTACATGTAAGTGTTTCTAAGCATGGACATTGGACTATAAAATAAAATTGAAAAGCATACTAATCTTTTCTGAAAAAATCTTATTATTTGTTTTATGAAACTTGCAATATTCTATATATGTTGGTATGTACTTAGCATTGCGAAAATAACATCTTCAGGTCTCCATATTTAATTATCTTCCTAATCTAAACCATATATACCAAACCATAAATTGCTGACCGCAAGCCCTAAAATAATGTCGGTTTAGCCTAAGCGTAGTCTAACCTCGAAAATTATGCATATGATCTTATTTCTCATTTTCACCTCTCATAATTATGTGTGTATACTTCATTGGCGTTCTAGTGAGAGGACCTAATTGAATGTTTTATCAGAACTTGCATCTCAACTCTTAGATTAAATATTTTCTTATTTATGTATCTTATTGGTTTCAAATATGTCCTTATCCATTGTATATCAGTAAGAGGTGGAAAGATGTCACATATACTATGGCGATATGTATCGAGATATTGATGCATTTAACCGTTAGTGTGTCGATATATAACATATATTATGGCGATATGTATCGCGATATACTATTTTTGCAATTTACATGTTTATCAATGCATTCTTATTAGTTAATTTTGTATTTCATAAAGTTTCAAATTAAGTTTTTATACTTATACTCATTGTTTTTGTTTCTATAAATTTTCTCGAAGTTCTTTGTTAAAAAATTTGCCAAAGTTTCTATCATATTGATATTTAATTTATTTATTTCGACAGAAGACAAGCTGATTTGTGAGTGTGACTCTAAAACTGAAAGCAAGGAAGAAATAGTTTTAATCAGAGTATACAAGCAGGCCCCCTGGAAGACAAGCGTATGCAATATTCATAAACGGGAACTTGGTTGAACCGAGCAAATGGCATAAGTGTTGGCAGCTGCAAGCTCAAGTAGGAAGCTCTCCTAAGAATGTGGCTAATGAAGACAGGCACATAACATCAGTATTTGTCTCAAGTAATCTATTCAATATTCCTGATTTACGTTGAGCAAATGACTCTACTTGGTGCGGCTGCAAACTCAAATGGATATTGATACGTTCGTCCCCTAAAAAGACAAGCGAACAAGAACAATGTTACCTTGATCGAATGGCTGAATGAAGTGGGGGCAGCAAGCTCAACTGGGAATTTGCAATTGGTAAGGCAAAAGGGGGTTATCCTCCTAAAAATATTTATGTAATTGTATAACAATTCCTTGCATGTAAATATTTCTAGGCGCGGACATGTTATTATAAAGTTAAAAAAAAATATTGGCCCCCGACATCTAAACTTTTATTTCTTTGAATTCTATGTTGGCGTTGTGGTTAACATGGTGAAAGTAGCGCCATTTCCAGTCTTCGTTAAATTTATCTTGCTAATCTAACCATAGGCACTAATCTAAACCCTAGATTATGAGGATCCCTAGATTATGAGGATCCATCAGTTATTCTGCATCTTCACACACGATCAATCGTCATGGTTCACTCTTATTTTTCTTTTCTTTCTGCAATTAGCAAATATTCTTTATCTTCTCAAATAAAAAAATACTTGTCCAAATCCAGTATAAAGCAGATGATTTTATAATGACAGAGAAACAGCATGCTTCAGAAGCTAACATCACATCAAACCCTTGGAGGGATGATGCATCAGGGCATCAATAAGTTCATGCACCTGAAATAGTCTGATGAATTCTCATTGAAAATCGGCTTCTAACTAAGTGTAGTTGACTATGAATTCTCATTGAAATCTCAAATCAATAAACCTCTAGGGCAGTCCCTGAAATTTAATTGTCATTACTTTCTTTTGCCTTCGATTCTGAGACATCTCGATAATTCTGATAGATATAGGAAAGAAAGCCCCAGATTGCCAACAACATCGCCATCACCTTCACCCCGTCCATCTTATCGTGGAAAAATATTACAGCAAGAATGGGAACAAGAGGCAGAGCCAAAGTACTGATGACATTGGAGAACAGAGAAGACACTTCAAAAATCAACCCCAACAAACCCACAGAGGAAATTTGCCATGTCACAGCAGTCCAAAACAGAGTCATTATATAAGAGACCCTTCCTTGCTTGTATTCCTTCATCTCACTTTCCAAACCCTTCCATTCCCCACTTGCAAAAAGTCCAACTACACAACCACATGTTGCAAAAAATGATGGGTATATTTGCATGTTCAAAACAGTCGAAAATGTCTCCGATTTCATAACCTTCTGGAACGAAAGTTGTACCAGGGAAAGGTACAATGAGTAAGTAGCAGAGGCACCAAGTGTGCATAGGAAACCAGTCACATACTTTCCTTTGGGGATATTATTTGTATTATTTTCGGAGTCTGCATTGATTGCGAGAAGCGATGCAGACATGGTAACGAGAACTAAAGAGTTGAGTATAAAAGGAGTGAACTTTTGGGAATTAAGAAAGAAGGAGAAAAATGCATTGAAGGCCAATTGAGTTGCACATAGTAAAGAGTAAGTGGAGACTGGGAGATACAGAAGGCCATATGAATACATCATGTTGTCTCCGGTCAAGAGTAGACCGAACGCGAGGTAGAGCAAGGCAAGAGTAGAGAGCTTTGGTATTTTGGTTGCAGAGGAAGTAGTGCTGTGAACTGGGTTTGTGGTTAACTTGGTTGATGATGGGAAAAAACAGAGGAGAGGAAGAAGAATTGGGAAGCCTGCTGATTGAACAAACGTTGCCATCCATTTGCTATGGCCACCTTTGTCATAGTATAGTCTTCCCAAGAGGGTGGCGGCAGATTGGCCCGTGAGAAGAAAGAGGATGTAGATGATCACCCGAAGCCACCACCTGTAATTGGGAAGCTTCTGCCCGTTGGGAGAAGAATGTAGGCTGGTTTCTCTAGGTGAATCTGGTCTCTGGTTCTCAACTGGTTAAAAGAACACATGTACATTATACATAGAAGTAGGTATTGGAAAACTATTTGAACACAATTTATCAAACACTTGATGAACATAGACAATATCATAATTACTGCAGAAAGCTCAATCAGCCTAGGCATGCGGACGAAAATCGAAAATCGTCTTTTTAAGCAAACTAACCTCTGGATTGCAGTTCCAGCTCTTGGGTGTTCATCTTCAAGATTCAAAGAATGAAAAACAATAATTTAGCTGATGAAGGTTGTTACACCGTGTAGGCATGGATTGGCTTGGCCAAGATTTTATCTCACGTTTGTTTCACCCGGTTCTAATTTTAAGTGACCAACCCCACCCATGCTCCCCACAACCACCGACCCCCAAAGCGGCAGCCACAACCAGCAGCCACAACCACCAGACACGACCACCAGACACGACCACCAGACACAACCACCCAAGAAGGAGAAGACAAAATAGAAGAGGAAGAGAAGAGAGAAGATAAAATTTTCGAAAAAAAAAAAAGAGGAGAAGGAGAAGACAGAATAGAAGAGGAAGTAGAGAAAATTTCTGAAAATAAATAAATAAAGAGAAAAGTAGACAGAAGAAGAGGAAAGAAGATGGAGAAGAAGAAGAAGAGAAGCAGAGATAAATAATAGGAAGAAGAGGAGGAAGAGGAAAGAGAGAGAAGAAAAGTCAAAAAATTTAGTTTTAGTCCAATCAAACATATAAACTAACGCAGCCAAACCAATTTAAGACAGTCGCAATATTTAGTCGGTACCAAACCACCCCATAAAGTCTTAGACCGTCATATGACATATCCATATATAACACTACTGTTAAAATGGTCAAAACTGGCTAGCTTTAAGTCTAAATTAGAAACTAAAGTCCAAATGGTGTAAGATTCGTGTAAGTAACAAAGTCTTACAGATCAAGAACAATGTGAATGGAGTTGTATTATACATTCTCTCATGTTTATGGTGTCAAGCGGGGACTTCCATGTCACGTGCATATATATCGACATCATTCATATGTAACACATGACATATTTTAACTCGACTCCAAATTATACAGAATTTCCGTTGTTTTATACAAATTAAATATCTATAATGTTTAAAGAAGCATGTGGATATACAAAAAGGTTTTAAGTTGCAATACTGGCTTGAATGTTATGTTTTAATTGACTTGCTGCTTATGTTGATGTTTTGGCTTTCGGATTTTACTGGTTTTTGCTTTTATTTTCTCATATTCATTGAAAGAATTTTTCTGATTGCTACCGAAGCTTCATGTAGATTTATTTCATCCTCTTTAATAAAAATGACAACAAAAAACAGTAATCTTCATAGAGGTTATCCTTGTCGGCATTTATTTTGTCCATTGAAAATAATTTCAGTGCCGGTAATCATAGTAATTAATTTTTGTATTAGAAATATAAATAAAATTGGCAGATAATATAGTGATTAATTTTGTAGCTAATCAAAGGAAAAATATATATATATAAGAGACAAATGAGCCAAAGTGTAGAAATTAGTAGAATAATCTAAAAAGATAATTCCGGTGCCAGGAGTTGAACCTGGGATCTCAACCTTAGATAATTTAATGAGCTACACCGGATGCTGTTGTTAATTTGGGTATACTAATCTATTTATATCCTAATCTTAGAAGCAAAAAAAAAATCAAAACTAGCGAACTACATAAATTAGTAAATTAATCTATTTATACATAGACTTTAGAGTGATGCATATTTCTTTGGCTGGCCACCTTCCCCAAAATTTGGTTCCAATTTTACTTGTGCATGCATATCCTTACACTCATGGACCAAACATCTTTTGCCTTCAAAATGTTTTCTTTCACAAACCTACTCCAACCCCTTGTGTACACAAAAGCTTTACTCACTCCTCCAACGGTAATGTCTATTTCACACCTTCATAAAGGGACACTTAGTCTTCAATGGTAACACCTTCATAAAGGGACACTTAGTCTTCAACGGTAATCTCGCTTTTAAACGATAATTTTTTTTTTTTTTCGATTTAGTGGCGGTTTATAGTATGGCTATGCTAAGGTTGGATTAAGCATTAGGTAATTTATTATCTTTGCATGATATAATATGGTTCCTTCCCTTGATCCAGGAAGTAGGTCAGATCCTTGGTAAGGAGTGATCAACAAAGTACTATAATCGATCATAATTGAGTGGTATAATGCACTAGGTGGGGAAGACGAGATAAATATTGACCTAGTACGTATATGATCTTCTTTTTAGCCTATAAGGTAAATGAGTATATAAAAATAAATAAAAGTAAAAAGACAAAGACATGTTGAAAATGGAAATAAGGTAATCCCTAACGTAATCCTTTAATAGCCGCCTCTGTGGGGAACGAGATAAATATTGACCTAGTACATAAATGATCTTCTCCTATAAGGTATGATATTATGGAAACCCTAACGTAATCCTTTAGCATACAAAATTTGAAGACATGGGCAAGGGCTTATAGCTCAAGTGATTAAGAACATTTACCCCTACATTCAAAGTCATAAGTTTGATTCATTTTTCCCAATATATCTCTTTTAAAAAAATTCATTTAAAAATAAAAAATGAAAAACCTTGAAGACATGGGGTATGTCCCAAACTTATACATATATTCTGACTGAAGGAATAATATAGTTTGAGATTTGGATAAATCACTCCACACAAAAATAGTAGTTAGAAAGCTCAAGTTCCAAGTTTAATTAACTACTTTCATTTTACAAAGTCTATGCACTTGTTATTGAAGAATAATTATGCTAAGCATTCAACCGATGAAAATCTCCATCTAGTTGAAGGTTCTTTTAATTCTACCAATAGCCTAGGTGTGCTCTAAAAAGGTCTTGAGTTCAAATCCCCATGATATCCGTGTGTGTAAGTTTCCTCTCTCTTTTTTCTAATTTTGGCAACAAAAAAATATTTAATTCTTAAAATTACTATATTTCATAAAAGAGTGATTAATGTAATTAAGCTTATTACGGCCAATGGCGACCATGTCATGTGTTGAACTCCTCACCTTTTACATTATTTCTTAACCTTATCACAGAAGATATTGTCAGCCAAAAATTCCTTGCATGTATGTAGCAAACTTCTTTTTCTCACCAATGCCCCAAATGACTGTTTGCTGGCACTGTTCAGTTCTTGGCAGCAAGTGAACTCTCAATTAATCCAGTTGAAAAGTTGGATCAAGCTTGAATGGGAGAAACAGCCCCATCTTGATGTTTTGCGTACGGATGCCACTATTGGAACTGAACTGTCTACAACCCAATAGAAATAATGGGTATTTGTGTTGTGTGATGAATTTGCACTGCTCTTTACTCATAATCAAGTCATTGAGCTCTGAAGGGTACTGGCTCATATAAGTTCTTTTCTTTGCCTCAACTAAGAGGATTTCAACATTCTTTTATTCACGTGTAAATGGTGTGGTAGATACATGAGTGCGTATATAGCCCAACATAAAAACAAAATTCGTGATCAATGAATCTTAGATTTGAGCTCAAAAACCTATTATCTCGAATTGAATTTGGGCCCGAAAATAAGTAGGAAAGAAAAACCATTGATTAGGCTTGAGAAAATCCTGTTTTTGGGTGAGACACCCTAATTCGACAATGCTCTTTATGATGAATATTATTGCTCTTAATTTATAATTCAAACCAAATATCAAAGTAAAGTGCTGATAATCGTAAATGACTTTAAATATAAAGAACATTAAATTTAAACACTCAAAACTAAAGATTTCTCAATTAAATTTTGGTACAATATAAAAGAAAGCAAGCTAAAGATTTCTCAATTCAGCCTGGAATAAACATGTTGAAATGAAATGAAGATTGGAGATTTCTCAATCCAGTCTAATACAAGTGTTTAGCTATTTGAAAGGTGCTGGCCTTTTTACTGTTAATTCATACCAAGAATTTTGCAGAGCAATAAAGAAGATGATTGCATGAGTTATCAACTAGATTATCTTCAGAGTGAGGGTAATTAAATTGACAGTTCAATTTGAGATCAATGGTTTCATTGAGTTTGAAGTCTGTTGTTGGAAAGAGAATCCCTTTCCTTGAACAATTCTGCCTCTATTTATAGACTTAGTGCACGGAGATGATGATGAATAGGTGGTGAGACTCTGGGCTCACGAACCTTCATTAAGAAGTTTGTCTTCTTACTAATTAATCTTAAGTGGGAAGAGAAAAGCACTGGTAGAGGATAGAGCACCACTGAATCTATTTAAACATTGTTTAAGCTCTTGATTGGCCTCAATTGTCTTGATTTTTAATTTGGCTCAAAGAGTTAGTTTGACATTGATGTGCTGTGAAAATAATCATTGTCAGATTTGATGTGAAGAAAGCAATTTGGTGTTTGGTAAACTTTTTATTAAAAGTGTTGCTCGTACTGATTCCCGTATAATCAAAAAATAATTGCCGCATAATCATTAAACCCAACGCCTCTTTGAAACTAATTCCTACATAATCGAAAATGAAAGCACCTCATTATGCTTTCCTTTATAGCTTTTTTTCATAACATTTTTTAACAATAAGTGATTTTCTCATAGTTTACCAAACGGACTGGACTTGCCAAATTTTTTTTAAAAATCACTTATCACCCCAAATAAACAATATCAAACGGGCACTAAACAAATAGCTTATTTTAGTCTTTCGCCCAATCAGCATGTGCCACCTGTAAGAAAGAGCGTTATCTTTTGACCTTGCAGTGGGTCAAAATCATATATTAATATGAAAAATGGGCTTAATAATTGGTCCAAGTTGTTACCCAATTATAGAATAAAAAGCCATGAAAATATAATAGGCCCAACTTATTATAGCCTATTATATTTTCATCAAATAGGGCTTTTTATTGATTAGGCCTTCCAGACCAAAAAATAATAATTGGTTGGGCCTAAGACCCTTGAGATAACAAAGCAAATCCTATTGTGGAAGTCAGCTTCCTTCTCAACATATTTGCAGTCTCCACCAAAATACAATCCAAAATTGTTGCAATCTTTTTAGGCCACCTCCAACAATATTGGGGCTAAGCTCAGATTTTTACTTTCTAAAATATAACTATTTATGTATTTTCAAGACTCAATTTTTTTTTTCCTCCAACCTTGTAAACTCATAATTTGAGTCCGCAACTTTATTAAATTATTTAAGAATAATTAACCCCTAAATTTTTTTTTTGTCGTTAATTTTTCTTGACATTATTTTTGTTTCAATATTCGTAATTTAATTTTCTAAACATTTTTATCTAAAAAAATTGAAATTCCATAACCATAACATTTTTTTCACTTAAAATGAAAATGAGAATGCCATTTGTAGAGTTTGAGAGTGGGATCTCATTTATAAATTAAAAATATTATTTTAACCATTTGATTTTAATTTCGACCATTGGATTTTCTTTTTCTCGTTAAAATCAAATAGAAAAAAATATGGGTCGTTTATATCTATTTGACAGAGCTTGAAAAATCACAAAAATTTGGTTCCCATTGCTTTTAAAGGCTCCAAAAGATTAGATAAAGAATTTAAAAAAAAACAAGAAGATGCATCATTGGTTTTCAAAGGGAGCCGTTGGATTCCAATGTCCCTTTGATGTGAGCCTTCCACGCGTCCAGCAAGTTGCCTTTGACTTGGGGCCTACAGAAATTTCATCCAAACTGGAAAGTTGGGCCAAATTCCGCCCAAGATTTCAGTCTGACCTAAATCACCACTCCTTTTTATACATGGTTGGAGAAAGTTTTTGAGGCTATAATCCTAAAATTTGGGTTTTGCCCTCATAATTGGAGATGGCCTTATGAGCTGCTTCTCCTCAGTTGGAATCACTAAAAATATTCCTAAATGTGAAAGCTTGGTCAACATTGAAGTTGAACCCAAATTTAGAATCAGTAAAAATTCTTTTCCTTTGTCATATTACTTTCCCTTGCGGGGACACTAGAGGCATGAAAACATCCGATTTGTTCTACCGATGAAGAATGAACCAGCTTCTCCCTACCTAGTACCAGGGTTGCCTGACGATGATGACTAGGAATTTGGAACCTTTTAGTTGTGGTCATGGACTCATGGGTTGTGCTTGTCTTGGTGAAGATGATGAGATTGAGAATATTAGGTTTTTATATGAGAGGTGGGTTCAGCCATCCCCAATTTGCAAAGCACCTTCAGTTTCTCCGTTGATGAGAAAGTGGAGAATTGAATTTGTGCTAGAAGTCGTTTTTTACCCTTAGCAGAACACCATGCTTAGAATTAACAAAAAAACACTTTAAGAACCGATGGCAGGACTAACATTGTAAACGGAAGTGGAGTTGGAGGATCACCATAATCATTTTGCGAATTGAGGGATGAAAATACAAATCGAGTGTAAATTTAGGGATCATTAGTCCTAAAAAGCCTTATTTGTAAATCTATCATGGGGATAGAGAGATTGATTTTTAAAGTTGTCAAGAATGACATGCAAGGTATGAAATATTCATATATTTAGTAGAAGCATGCCATTTGTAATATCTACAACTTTTATAATTATTTGCATTTGCTACATGAGGATACTGTGATTAGTAGAATAGTCCATTTGCCATATTCACATTCTTCCCCCGATTACGGATATATACATTTTCTTTTACACTTCGAGCAATACATTTCCCAAAATCTATAACTTCTAAATATAGGTAGCATTTATAAAGTTAGCTAGCTTAACTAGTAGATTACTTCAGACCTTTATACAGTACAGGTACAGCGTTATTATGCAAAGAACACTGGTTGTCTTTGAATTAGTATAGATGGAGGTGAACTCTAGCCTGTTGATGATTTACTAAAAACTAGTTAGAGATTTAGTATTGCAAGTTAGCATCTCAAGTTAGTTTTCTGGTAGATCATCGATTCGATTAGAGCTTGATATTCCTTTGAAAAGTTGATTTGTATGTAGAAAAATTGTTTAGTTTCCCAAGCATCCCATGCCATTACAAGAGAAGGTTTGCACTACATACTTCATCCTATTCCCCTCCTATTTTCTACTTTCATTGACTTTTATTTTTATTGGGCAACGTAACATTTGTTCTCATCAGTGTGTATCACCTTATCAAGGGGCAGCGCTTATAAGGTCATTTTCATATGGCTTTGAATGCTTTGGATTTCCTACCATGAAAAGATCCATCTTCATCTGCCTTGACCCGGCCAGATCTTCCCACATCAGGTAGCCAGAGCCAAGATCCATGTTATTCGATCTAGCCAAGATCCTATTTCATTAAAACAGGAGGCAAAATCCAGTTACACAAAGCAAGAACTCAAGAAAAGAGGCTCAACCAAATACAACAAGATAAGACAAAACAGTCATGAACCTTCAAAGAGTCAAAGAGCACCCCTACAGACAAAAGACACAAAACAACGTAAAAAGCAACATAAACTTAAACAGACTTAGGAAATCCGAAGGTAAGGGAAATAGACCTGCTGCATCACTCAAAACCAACCAGCTACGCCACCAGAACAGGACCATGACCACCGAAGAGAAACTGATAACCAAAGGGGCATACAGAAAATGGTGGTGGACAAGCCACCCAAACTACAAAGAGTGCTACCATAATCCAAGTAAGGAGTGCAAAAAAGCACTTTAAAAGCATCCACAACTCCGGAAGTGCCACCGAGAAAACCGACGGAAGAGGTAGAAAACAAAAAATCATAATATATGTTTCAAGCTCGAATTATGTCGTTTCTCCAAACCTAGGCCAAGTAATAAAACCACACAAATATGCCGGCTAAGATTTAATATGCACACAAACAATACAAAACAATATTGATAATTGAGATTAAAAAAGTATTAGTTCAGTTCAAATATCCTCTTCTCACTTAGAAAAATTAGCACTATACTTGTTTTGAATTTGTCGAAATGACAAATATTAGCCTCATTGGCAGGCGGACTATACTTTTCTTTGAGATGTTGATCTTTCTTGGAGTTCTTGAACGCTGTGAGGAAAATCAGCATGCGAAATATTGAAATCATAAGGTTACTGGTAAGCTTGGCTTAGGCCGGCTCGATTGTATTGTTAAGATTGACCATAAGGCGGACGAGTAGGATTCTGACCTCGATATGGCTGAGCTTAACCTTGAGGTTGATGATTTTGTTGATCGTATGGTTGAGTTGGCCCCTGTTGAACATTCTGGTTGTCGCTCCATCTGAAATTGGGATGGTTGTGCCACGCAGGGTTATATTCTGATATGGTCCTTTGATTGTTTTGATATGGTCCAACAACGTAGCCTTGCTCCATCATGAAATCATTAAAAGACTGTTGTTCTGCACCTTGAGGACAAGCTTCATTTACATGACTTGGTGTAGTGCAAATGGCACACACATTGGATGATACTTGCATCATTTGTTTCACCAAATTAGTCAAATTAGTAATTTGAGCCTCAAAATGTGAAGATGTACTTACCTCATAAACTTCAGATTTCTTAGGTGGAGACCTTCTATTGTTGAACTGTAGAGAATTATCAGAAACATTCTCAAACGTTTCTCTAGCTTGCTCAACAGTCTTGTCCATGAGACTGCCTCCTGAAGTTGCGTCAACAATCATACGGTCTAAATAGAGAAGGCCTCCATAAAAGGTGTGCATTAAGTGAAATTCTGGGATGTTATGATCTGGATAAGAATTTAGAAGTTTTTTGTATCTCTCCCAATACTCGTGGAAGGGTTCTCCATCTAATTGTTGAATCTCCAAAATCTCTTTCTTGATTTTTCTTTTTGAATCCCCACAATACTTGTGTAGAGAATTATTAGAAACATTCTCGAATGTTTCTCTAGCTTGCTCAACAGTCTTGTTCATGAGACTGCCTCCTGAAGTTGCGTCAACAATCATACGGTCTAAATAGAGAAGGCCTCCATAAAAGGTGTGCATTAAGTGCCATTCTGGGATGTTATGATCTGGATAAGAATTTAGAAGTTTTTTGTATCTCTCCCAATACTCATGAAAGGGTTCTCCATCTAATTGTTGAATCTCCAAAATCTCTTTCTTGATTTTTCTTTTTGAATCCCCACAATACTTGTGTAGAGAATTATTAGAAACATTCTCGAACGTTTCTCTAGCTTGCTCAACAGTCTTGTTCATGAGACTACCTCCTGAAGTTGCATCAACAATCATACGGTCTAAATCAAGAAGTCCTTCATAAAAGCAGTGCATTAAGAGCCATTCTGGGATGTTATGATTTGGACAAGAATTTAGGAGTTTTTTGTATCTCTCCCAATACTCGTGGAAGGGTTCTCCATCTAATTGTCGAATCTCCACAATCTCTTCCCTGATTTTTCTTGTTCTTTGAGCTGGAAAGAATTTCTGTAGAAATCTTGAAGCAAGGGTTGCCCAAGTTGTGATAGAGTTAGGTGGCAAGGAATAAAACCACGCCTTTGCGCTATCTTTCAAACTGAAAGGGAAAAGTCTCATTCTTATTTCCTCATCATTCATTACTCCAATTTTCATGATTGAGCAGACTTCAGAGAACTCTTTGATATGCATATGAGGATCATCTTCATGATTGCCGAAGAACTTGGGCAATAAGTGAATCATGTCTGATTTCAACTCAAAGTTGGCCAATGTATTTTCTGAATGAATTATGCATGATGGTTGGACAGTTGCTTGCGGTACAATAAAGTCCCTCAAAGAAGGTTCCAAATTAGCACGCTCAGCCATTATAGTAAAGGTAGAGGCCTCTCAACCTTTGATGAATTCGGTCTTGAAGATTTTGGTGATAATGACGGAGGAAGTGGATATGCAAAGCTTCTTAGAGTTGTCGCTTTTGTTCTTCTCTTAACAAATACTCTTGGATGTCAGATAGCCTTTCATCATCAGAAAAACTTGAGTTTGGACTGTACACAGGCGAATTAATCATTCAATAAGAAAAGAAATTACCCAAATTATAATTACTCGCAAGTACATGAATCCCTTAGGTATGGATTTATAAATATGATGTTGATCACATAAGGACTTGATAATTTAAATGCAATTCTAATTTGAACAAGTAAAAAATAATAAATAAAGAAGCAACAACAAACACAAAAAGGGGGTTCTGGTTTTAGGCTTCTGTAACTAAATTCGCAAGACGAGTATGAAAGGAAATGCAAATTAAGAAGGATTAATAAGCGCAAACAACGAGATGTAAATTAAGGTAACAAATACTAGGGCACTTGGAATCAACCCCTAACCATCCTAAGCCTTAGCTAAGAGGAATAGTTGCTCATACTAAATACAAATACAACTAGAAACATAATTAAGATAAAGCTTACAGATTTTGGATGACCAAGAAGGCATAAGGGCCTGCAATGGAGGAAGAGCTTCCTCCTTGCTTGCTTCTTCCCTTTCTCCCGTTTCTCAGTCTCTCCCCCTCTTATCTGGTTTCTCTACCCCTTCTCCTTGTTTCTTTCTTTAATAAAGTTCAGCTACTCTTGCCTTTTTTATGTTTTTTTGGATCAAAATCAGCTACTCTTGCCTCACGTGAGTGACTTCCCATTCAGCTGCTGCCTTCTGTTTATTCCCATCTTGCTTCATGATTGAGAGACTAAAATAGTATTTCTTTTACTATAGCAATAGCTGGCCATAGATTTTTCTTGTCTCCTTTTTGTCATGGGCTTTGTTTTATATTCATTAAGGAGCTCCCTCTTTTGACTCAGCTGGTATCTCCCTACCTATTTGTAGATCTTTGTTGTCAAGTGGTACAATATCAAATAGAACGTGGTGAGGACAATGATGACGAGACACAAAGGGGGGTTCACAAGCAGCGTAGTCAATAATTGTTGTTTCTAGGTCAACGGATCATATCCGGGGTTTTAGAATTAGAGAGGAATTTAGAAAAAATCTTGAATGACTTGTGTAGTCATGTATTTTATAGGCTCTTTTTATATTAGAGTTTTTAGAGAATAATTCTTATTTGGTTAGGATTATTCTTATCTAAAAAGATGATAGAAATTAACTAAAGAGATTTAGTGGGAATTGGTTCCTTGATTTAGAGAGATATTCCTTTATTAAATCAAAGATAATTTCCTAATTAAATAGGAATATTCCTTCATTTAATTAGGGCAATTAGTTGATTTAAAGAATATTCATTTTTCACATGTCATCTTCTTATCTGCCAACGAAATATGTGTTCCGACAAATGTGATATCATCCATTATAGTCCAGTACCCAAATGGAGATATTTTTTTTTTTTTGGTTAAGCATTTTTTTTTTCTCAGAAAATAGTTATTCAAAGATCCTCCTTAAACTTTCAGCAATTTGTTCTTTACAATAAAAATCTCAACAATCAACACATAAGACCAAGACAATAACAATAAAGCAACTACAGATAAAATCAATAATTTAACTCATGAAGAAAGAACATTAAAATATGAATTTTGAGCATTATTTTCAGTAGAGGAGGTTGAAATAAAAGTAGGTAATGCTAATTAATAAGCAGAAAGGCTCGAGTAATCAACCATATATATGTCTGGAATTAGATCAAAGTCGGTAGAGTACTGAAATTTTGATTCTATTGAAACTTCTTCATGATCTACAATAAACTTATACACCAATTTTATTTCTTTTAATTCTGTCATTAGTGTATGTTTGGTTTATCTAGTATATGATAGCAAGTAAACCACCATTCAAACACCCTGGGGAGAGCTTTACCAAACAGTTTCCGGCTCGGAGTGAGAGAATTTTACCAAACCAGAAATTGTCCCTAGGTCTTGGTAATAAGGAATCCAAAATATAATTCTCAACATTAACACAAATGAACTTCATATCTCAAACAAGAAATTAACGAAACAAATACTAAAAAAACAAAGAAAAATACATTGCAAATTAACAAAAACCAAAAACTAAGAGAGATAGATAAGTATTGGCTCGGAGAATTTGGAGCAGAGAAATATATCAAACGCCACAATATTCCTTGATGGAATACAAAGGCCCAAGGGTGGAGTAATTCTTTTTAAAATATTGTACATATTCGAACTGATGCAATGCCTTATACTGCAGGGGGTGGTCTTTGTCCACAAGCTCCTTGGGTACGTGTGTTTCTCCTTCTCTGTAGGAAAATAGTCCGAACGAGTATCTTACATCGTTCTCCCTCAAGGTCACTCGATGCTTACAAGCTCGCACTCTGTCGTTGCTCCAAACCTAGGCCAAGTCATCCGGCTAAGATTTAATATGCGCGTTACAATACAAAATTAACAATATTGATGATTGAGATTACAAAAAAGTATGAATTCAAAGCACTACTCGTTTTGAATTTATCATCAAAATGCCAAATATTGACCTCATTTGGTGGGCAGGAAGGCAGGATTATAGGACTCGGTCTAATTCCGTCCCATTTAGAGTCTTTCCCTTGACGGGGAGACTTGTTTTCTCTAATATGTGGAACAATTGACCTCATTTGGTGGGCAGGAAGGCAGGATTATAGGACTCGGTCTAATTCCGTCCCATTTAGAGTCTTTCCCTTGACCGGGAGACTTGTTTTCTCTAATATGTGGAACAATTATCCAATTTAATAACGAAACGGGGAGACTTGTTTTCTCTAATATGTGGAACAATTATCCAATTTAATAACGAGCACCAAACATGAGAAGAATATTCCATTTGTCCGGGATATCAAAGGAAGCCTTAATGTTAAATTTTATGTTGGCTGATTTTACGAAGCTAAATATTCAAGTTTCATATAATTTATTTTGAAATATCTGTTGCAATTGGAGAATTTAGCCTTTCTCATGTTAGCTTGATCGCTTGTCGAGCTTTGTAGGTCTATATTTCTGGCTCCAACACTGGACATGCGTAACATGTGATTCCAAAAAAAAATTAACTTATTAACATACTCAAGACACATTATATGTAGTTTTTTTGTGCCATACCTGGAATCCATCACCTGCTAGGAATATGAAGGATGAAGGTAGAGGATCAACGCTTATCCACTCATTGTCCTTTGAATATATTTCCAGACCTTTGACATGATTTTGATAGAGTGTAGTGTTAAAGGTCTTGTCTGTATGGGCGGGTAGACCCTCATCAATTCCAGTTTTGTCGAATCCTTTGTATTGATTAAATCGGTACGTGTGAACGATTGATTGGATGTGATCATCATGGTACTTCTCTACACCGTAGTTTTCGAACACCATTCTTGTCACAACTTGATCTAGCTCTTCCATCACTTTTGCAAACAAATCAGCACCCTCACTGCCCAACAAACAACAAATACTCTGAATGTTCAAAATTTAAGTCACACTGCAAAAGGTTGAGCTAAACATGATCATATTTTCAAATGTTTTATGTCAAATGTAGTACTAAATTATACCGAAATGAATCGTGTCCCTCAGGCCAAAAATGATGTGTGAATCTCCGAGTGTATTCAGGGTCTGTAGCATAGCCAATCCCCAAGCCTTCATTGGCGGCATTCGCTGTTATGTAGCCACTGGGGTAGGGCTTTTCAAAAGAACTTTGCACTTTGATTTCAGTGGGGAAATCAAACAACTCGCCCAACGTACCAAAGAAGGTGTAGTGAAGCTCCGGAGAAACTTTGCCGGGCAGTATTGCGACGAAACAGCCTAGCTCTTCGAGTGCATGGCAGATGCTTTTGCTAATAGAGAGCCAAGAACTCGTCCCCGGCTTTAAGCAGTCTTCGTTGGAGAAATCCACCACAGGAATTTTGGCCACTGTTTGGGTGCCCATGCTTATGTATATCTTTTGAGGGATGCATATACCAAGTGAACCAGAATGATATTTATAGAGTAGTTAAAGGCTATGTATTTTCAGATTTTTTTTCATAAATTATACATGTCTGATTTGCGTGGCTGATATGCATCGTCAATGAAGATTTTATAAAGAATAAATTTCGAAATTTAATATATATTATAACAATATGTCACTTGGGATCTTCTAAAACATGAACAAACAAAAAAAATCATCATCAAGAGTTTGCATTCATTATTTGATTTCTTTTAACTAGATGTCCTAATAGAAGAACAAGTCAATTGAACAGATGTTTATGATTTTATAGAAATTTATTCATGAAAACAACTAGCTATCTACTTTTCTTTGTATTATATACTTAGCTTAAAAGGTAGGTTCTTGTAATTTAGGGAAACAAGTCTCCATGAATCACAATTTTTTTTGTCAGACTCCATCAATCACATTCGTTGTGCCAAAAGCTTACATTATTACAAGTTTTTTAGTGAAATCTGACAAGCTCAAACAAGTCATCATTAATTTTTATGCATGATGAATATAACTAGTTAACTGCTTTCCTTGATTTATATTAATTCTTTGGCCTGACTTTCCTAGCTCTATTTCTGCTCACCCAAAATCCTTCGGCCAAGATGGAGTGAGGACAAGGCATGTTGTCCTTTTTTAAATACGTGAATGCGAGTGTGAGACGTCACCATTTGATGATCTTACGACACAATCTTCTAATTCAAATCTCATAAACAATATAGTTGTAAAGTGAACAAACGAATTTATTATCTAAAGATTGTTTGGCCGTGCAAGGGACTTTCTTGGCCAAGGGCTCTTTACCATGCCTTATTATAGGCAAAGACTTTGTACCTTCATAAATAAGTAAATGAAACGAACTCTGGTGAGCCCTGAAAACAGGGAAACAAATAACAATGAAAACAATTTGGAACTGCAAGGTAAAACCAATCTCAAAAGTTTCAAAATACAAGTTATAGTTTGGCTATATATGATGCTAAATTCAAATCCTTACAAGCTAAAGACATTGGTCCCTTTCCTTGCATTGTGCCTTGCTCATCTTATATAAGAAGCCTTCAAACATGAAGGTTTTTTATAATACTGTGGGTTGAAAACGAAGCCTACTGCAAAATTAAGGGCAAGAAATTCAAAAAGTTCCGTTGCCGGGAATCGAACCCGGGTCTCCTGGGTGAAAGCCAGATATCCTAACCGCTGGACGACAACGGATTCTTGTTAAGTAAATCCGCATTAAAAATATAAGTAAACCTAAACCGAAAATAATCAGAAAATCATATCGAAGTTTTAATAATGTTAGCTGCTGCTTTGCACTCAATAATTCTATAATGAGGGCTTATATGTGGCTATTAGGTGAAACTCTATCTCTTAATTGTTGGATCAAATTAGTATAAGCCCTCATTATAGAATGACTTGCTTCGCTTGCGTTACATAATGTGCCAACAACAAACCCATCCAAATACATGAATCAAACTTCCACTTCTATAACCCAATTTTTACATCCGGTGGCTGTGGCTGCTTGTCACACCCCAATTTTTTTTTTTTATTGGATTTTTTTTTATTGGGAGTGTGAGGTAAAAGAAAAACTAAAACTAAAAATTTAAACATTAAGAAACATGAGAACTGAACATAAACTTCTATTTAAACCAAAGTAATTTACATTGTAATTTTACAAACAAAATAACAGGAAAGCAACAGACTTTTAACTTTTTTTTTTTTTTTATTTACAACAAAACACCCAAAACTATTCACAACTCATTCTTCTTGTTTCCACGTCACAAACTAAACTTCATATCCAAAACCTGCAATAGATTTAATACGAGGTGAGCACTACATGCTGAGTAGGGGTCCTATGTCTTATGTGATTAGTGAGATTTATAATGTACAATTTATGCAATGCATGAATGAACTTCAATTTTACTCAACCCGTTAATCTATATAATAGAGCAAATAAATATGCATGTCCCATACCATGCATTTTATCACTGTGATTTCTAATACCCCAATATATAAACTAACACTCATCTCAATTATCCCATAATTCTCCTTTTGCTAGTTATCTTGTCTAAATCATTGACCTCCAAGCCCAAATAACCCAATCGACAATTATACAACCAATTTCCTAATCTACTGTGCACACAGGCTTGCCTGAACTTGGTCCCTACAATAGTCAGACTCAACTACACAAAAGATCCTTCTTATTACCCTCTTTTCCATAATTTCTTTATCAACCCAAGAATTCAATCACCACCGATAACATATGAACATGTCAACATTAATCAAATTATAATGATAATTGACAACATGTAAACACCCAATATCAAAGACAATAATCAAATAATTGTCGATTTATGTAAACACCCAACACTAAGTATAATATAGTGTTCACAATATTTAATTAAATCAATTTATGTAAAGCCTCCCCAAAAAAAACCCCTACCTCAAATCCAAAGCTATTGTATAACTCTCGATCACAAGTCCAAACACTTTGAGCTTCTCCAAAATCTCACCACACTTTAGTTCTCACTTTTTTTTCTTTTTCTACAAATTTTAGGAAACTAAAGCAATTTAAGTGAAGAACTTATGATACAAGAAGTATTAGGGAATGCTGTTTATAGGAAGCTAAAGTCGGCAAAGTCCAAGTAATAGGTATAGATGAAAGCTAATATTGTGCCACACGACTAGTCTATAGTTTCCTGTAGTACTTTGGTGGCTTGAAAGTAATCTGCCACACCAAATATAGCCCTATGCGTTGGCTTTGTAGGGTGCTTAGTAGCACTCTCAAATTAAGGCTGTATATAAGAATACATACTATGCTTACACCTCCTGCTTAAATATTCCTCTTCATGCTCTAACAAGATTTGAGAACCATATGCTTGCAACAGGTCAATTTTGAACAGAATGCTTAGTAAGCATAAGGGCCTTTCTAAATGCTTTTGTAAAGTGTAAAATATATAATATATATTACATAGGGCTGATATGAGTTAACATAGTGAAAGCTAGGCAACAAAATTTGATAAGGTAGGCTATACTAGTTTATAGCCAGACTCATATCACGTGCCTTGAAATAAATATATATTAGTAATTATATAGTATGCAAAGATTAAATATTAATATATACATATATATTCTTTTTTCTTTTTTCTTTTTAATACAGGGTTTCACACTGCTATAAAAATTTTGAATGTTGCGCTTGTGTTACACAAAGAACAGAACGGAGTTCCAGATCATAAGTAATTTCTGTGCACGGTGAACAGATCTAATTTTCAAAACAACAAAATGAGAACCTACAATTATATGATTGATTTTCAGTATAATACACAAACATGTTCAGAAAACCAAATTCATAATTAAATCAACATTTTACATCATGCATACAAAATTGGTAAGCATATCTTCAACTTAGTGTTAGACGCCTTGCTACCACTCAAAGCAATTAAGCAGCAAACTGTCAAATCTTTTATCCCCTGTTGCAAATCGGGGAAGCCAAAATAGCTTTATGTTACTACCACAAAAAAAAAAAAAAATCAGTCATTTTTTCGAAAATTTCTTTGATGCTTCATTGCTCCTCGCATTTAGTGACTGCAGAAAGATAAGGAGAAACAAAGAAGTTAACATAGATGATAGATGTTCATACGAATTACTCCACAATAAAATTTTTAAATCAGAAGGAATTGTCATAATGAAAGGACAGAGACATGAATAGCATATGAATTTATGAAGAAAAGCAGAAGCGGCATACCAGAAATTTTGAGTGTCACTGGATCAAAACTCAAATGAAAACTTCTGGATTTTGACAACACTTCTAACAGCCCCTTCAAGTAGTTGCCCTGTGTTCACGTACTATTTACCAGGGTCTGGTCTGACCTCCATATAACCTGATAAAAACCCAAACAGATAATCAAAATAAACCAGTTATTTATAATCGCACAAGGTAACGCTGAAGCACAGAAATGGTGAAAATAAATATCATTCTGAAACTTTTTTCAGAACCCGCAGCCCCTGAAAAACACATAGGTAGTTAACGGCAGAAGCATAGAAGAAAAGTGAAAACAAATATCTTCTGTCATCCTTGGGACATCATACGCAATATGGCACATCGTACCGCCCAATCAGTTTTGTTACCCTTAGAACCCCAGATGTGATATAACCCACTCGAAACATCAAATTATGATAAGGTAAACATCATAAACTTCATGAAATACAATGTCTGGCTTCAATACCACTGAGAAGAGAACTATTATTGAAATTGAATAACCAACTCTAGAAGAATGGTAACAACATTTATCTTAACTAAGGGCGCATAGTCGTAATTAATCCAAATTAAATTTTGAATTAAGATTTATACATTAGTTTTGGTCCCTTTTATCAAAATTAAATCATCATCAGAAGTGAGCTCCTCCACAACTATGTGTATCCAAGAAGTAGCAAATCAAATGTTTCCTCCACTTCCATATCAGTGGAAGTTGAAACTGACAGATCCAACAAACCGATAAAAAGTAATAAAAAAGAAGCTGATACTGGCCACACACTTTATTAGTGCAAACATACATAGCAATCATAGAATGAATGTATCTGCTAACACTGATCTTTCAACCTTCAATTTCAAATAATTTATATGACACCATATATGCTTCAACCTTCAAGTGACAATAATAAACAGTGCTAAACAGATGAAAGTGGTTTATGCATTGTAGGACAATTTGAAACAATGCATCCATTCTTTGTTACTAGAAACAATCTAATGTTTGAAGTGTAAATAATGACAGCTTCTGAGAACATGGGCCACAGACATCACAGTTTAATCAAACAAATTAATAAATTGAAGCAATTGGAAGATTAACATTACATTTGAGATTGGTCATTACTCTCCCTAAGAAAATTATTGCTGAGTGTATAACATATTCAATTAGCAATTCGCAGTTCCGACACAAGTAATGTTCTAAATTTTACTAAATTGGCTTTTAGTTTATGAAGAGTGACACTGACATGCTACAGATATGCTCAGATTCTCATTTAAAATTATCCAAACATAACACTGTCTTCTTTTCATTCCCTAATCCAATCCGAGTATAACCAAGCACCCCAAACTTAAACATAAACCTTCGTAGGAAAATAACAAAAGCACAGTTTTTATGCATAATCTAGTGCAGGAAACATCAAGAAATTGAACATTTATAGCAGGAAATTGCACAAAAATAAGCATTTACCTCTTCTCAAGATTTCTCAAATGCACACCGCACCACTAGTTTCGATTCCCAATCACTAGCCTCAAAATGCAAACAAGTGATAAAGAGGACTGGTTTGGCTGATCGTTAGGAATCAGAATAAAATCTACCTACCTCAAACAAGTGATAAAGAGGACTGGTTTGGCTGAACCCCCTCATAACTCCTATTTCATTGCAGAGAAAATCTAGAAGCAGAACGGAAAATTGTGGTTCATGATTCCGACTAGCCTTTCTCTGCTATCCCTAATTGAAACTGAAACAAAATGATGTATGAAAATCAGAGAGAGGGGGAGAGAGAGAGGCTAGCTCTCTCTGCAATGGAGAAGCTAGATCTACCTCCCAATATCTCTTGCTCTCTCTCACTCTAACTCTATGTGTCTTGATCTGCACCTTCTAGGATTAATTGAAAACAAACTAATGCATATGTCATTTAGTGAGAAAGGAAAATAGATAAAGATATTAAATGTTTAACAATAGATCGCTTGCTACAATCTCAGCCTTTTGGTTAGGAATCTAATTAGATCAAAAGTAATTAATATACAGAAGCTAGCCAATATGGTAGTTCAATCATGCATTGACTTTATAATCAAACATTACTCCCTTTCACTAAAAGGGGCACTTTTTGAAGCTAAGTTGAGCCTGATTATCTCAACACACATCTTTATTCCCTTGAAAATAAGCAAATAAGTAAATGGGAAAACAATATCTCAATAATCAGGAAAAAAAATGTGCTAATAGCAGATAAATAAATGTGCTATGATTATCAATTTGATTGTCATCCTTTTCTTTCTATTTCTTTTTTAGAGAAGATTCCTGTCCTACAAATACTGACCAGCAAATTTGTTTTTTCTTGACTTATTGCCAGCTTCTGAAACTTGACTCTTGGGACAATGTAGTGCATGGCTCACACATAGTACTTAATACAAGCTTCCGACTTATAAAAACTTCTGAACAACCTTTTTTCCTCAAATCTTGCAAATACAATGAATTGGGTTTTCCAGATAGTTAGTAGTTACACTGAATTCATTGTGATTTCAAACAATTTTTATGATGACATTTATCCACAATGACAATTCGAATGCAAATTTTTGGCTCCTTCGCTTTCACAACCATTGGAGTTTTTCTCTATATTTCTTGCCTATCATCATAAGAATGTGAAAAATATCAAACAAAATGAAAATGCCAATATGTCTAAACTGAACATGGTCGCAGTTAAACTAACTAATAGTCTCACATCTACCAGATAAGAAAGCCAGCCAGCTGATGGACATAACTTATAAAAGGGACTAAAAAACACAACAGTTCTTTTTGGTCTCAAAGTGACTGTATTACCCAATTTACTGATTCAGGATGGACCACGAGGAATTACATGTGAAGGATAGAGAGAAATTTCAGGGAACAATACCTTTTAATTTGTACACAGATCTCATGCCTACAAAAACATCAGCTTTTCTCTTGAATGTACATCTCTCTTCTCAATAAAGTAATTGACTATCAGAACATCACTAAATTTGTAGCTGTCCCAACAACAAAAGGCTCCATTAATAACCGAGTCAAGAAGTAAAAAACGACACCCAATGTAATCGATATAGGCAGAGCAGGCAAAGCTCGATGGCACACTGACAACAAAATAAGAGTGCACCCAAGTCCGGAAATAATGGCAAGATAACAGGCATACACAGTCATAAGGTCATACATTGCAGCTCTGCCCACAAGAACACTGTAGAACACGAAATCCCCAAGACCAAGTTTAATACCTTTACTGAACATTTCGCTACCATCCCTCCTCAACTGCTCTCTCTCATTCCCCAGTCCTGTCATTTCAACAAGAGGGGACATTTCCTCATTAATAATCTCAGATGCTCCACTGCTAAATTGCGTAGCTCTATCAGACTGAACAATCACAGTTGAATATCCCGAAGAATTACTGCTTAACGACTGCCTATCCTGTGCATTCTCCTCTGACAGTAACCTCTCCCCTTCATCTCTATTACTCTCATGTCCCTCACTCCCGAAACTTCCAAACTCAACCGCACTGTACTCTGAATTACCACGACTTTCATTCTCATTTCGATTCACATTGTCCCTTGTGACTGCCTGAAGCTCAACTGACCCTGAATCCGAAACCCCAGCAACCAAAAGTTCTAATCCGGACCCACGACGCTGAGTATTTCGTGGCACAGTGGGGCGAGCCTCGTAAACCAAAGCGGGGAGCTCCTCATCCCGGCTAGAGGCCAACTCCACCAACAGCTTAAGCGGCCCACCGGGTGCCAGCACAGCCACCAAATCATACACAGCCAGAGCCACAAGCAAAACCCAAGTGGTCCATTCGGGCAACTTGGTAAACCAAGCCGCCACAATAATCCCCAAACAAACCATATAAGCTTGGCGTAGAAAAATGGGTATCCCACCAGAGAACACAGACAACACACCCACAACAGTGAAATTGAAAAGCAGCAAAAAGCAAGTGATGGAGTCAATGGGTATCGAGAAATGCTGGATTATGGACAAGAAAATCGAACCTCCCATGGTGCCGAGGACGAAGAAGGCGGAGAAGCGCATGTAGTTCTTCAAGAAGTTGGTGAAATTGTAGTAGTAGAGAAGGACGAGGAGGAAGGTGACGATGGCGATCAGGACGACGAAAACCAAGGCGTTGAGGAGAGCGCCTTCGAGCTTTTGGGAGGCGGAGTCGGAGGGGCTCTCGAGGTAGACGAGGTTGGCGGCGGTGCGGATCGGGGGAGCGGAGGCGGCGGCGGAAAAGGGGTTGGAGGGAGAGAGAGCGTAGACTAAGAGAACTACGAGGAGCATGCAGATGGAGACCGGCGACATGACGCCGATAATCTCAACGCCGATCGACTCTAGGATGCTCGACTCCATGGTTTTGTTTCGTTGGGGACTTTCGTCGAGCAATTGGTGGTGTCTGTGTGCGGGGACGGCTACCGCATTTTCGTCTGTGCGAGGATTTTTGGGCACTTGGAGGATTTTAGTATCTGAGATTGCTGAAGGGAGAGGGTCAACCACTGTAGCTTTGCTAAATTGACATATTTTGTTATTGGTCTTAGGCTACGTTTGGTTCACCGAAAGTATTTGAGGAGAAATGCAAGATTCATTTCCCATGTTTGGTAATGCTTGAAAGTAATCAAAGATAATACTTTATTTCCTTTCCCATGTTTGTTTCGAGTATAAATAAAAAACAAAATTTGTACAAAATTTTCAATTATACCAATATTAAATTAAATAAAAAAATGCATTTAATGATATATTGTAATTCTAAATTGTTAATGGGAACAAAATAGTCATGAAAAATGTATATTTAATTTTGGTTCATTTCCCCAAACTTTCGCATGATGAGGAAAACAAAACTCAAGTTGAGAGGATGAGTTCACTTTCCCTTACTTTTCCATAGGCAAGCAATGATTTCCATGCCTGACTTACCAAACATGGGAAAGTAATTGATTTCTCATCCTCAAATCTCTTTTCCCATGAACCAAACGGGGCCTTAATGAATTAAAGATGAATCCTAGAACCTTCTCTCTAACATTCTCCTTTGGACCTTCTCCATCTTTTTGACATGTGTCATTCTCTTTACACTTAAAACAATATCATTAATATATTATACAAGCTAACTTTTGCTTTTTCAAGTTTACCCATATTAAATGTATTCAATTTATCCAAAAAAATTTCACAACTTTCTTACCATCTTATTAATTTTTTTTTAACGTCAATTTTTTATTTAAGAACAATGTCTGCATTTAAAAAAAAAAAAGAAAATGTCCTTTTTAAAAGAATTTTTTATTAATTAAAAAGACATTTCCTCTTTTTTTTTAAGCAAATATTTTCTTAAAAAAATAATTGACATTAAAAAAAAGGGAGTTTCACTAAAACACCCAAAATAGAGCTTAAATTATAAAAAAAACTCAAGCACTATTTAAACATATAAACGCACCCAAAACCCATCATTACACACACTCAAAATCTATTTATAAACACACCCAAAAAGTTGACTTTGTGGTTGATTTTGGGTGTGTTTCTATGTTAAAATTGTGCTTGAGTTTTTCTATAAATACATGTCTAGGATTCGGTTTATTTATAAATTTGTATAAAAAAAATTTAATAAGATGGTAAGAAAGTTTTGAAATTTTTTTGGATAAATTGAATACATTTATTAAGGGTAAACTTGGAAAGCAAAAGTTAGGTTGTATAATATATTAATGACATTGTTTTAAGTGTAAGGAAAATGACACATGTCAAGCAAAAAAGGGAGAAGGTCCAAAAGAGAAGGTTGCTAACATTCCCCATTAAAACGACAACTAATCCAACAAAAATTAGTGATTATTTACATTGTTTATTGAAATATTATGTTTAAGAACACAGTAAATTATAGTGATTATTTACATCGTTTAAAAATAAAAGTTGGTTGTGGAGGGCTTATAATTCAAGTCCTTAAAAGCAGTTATTCATAAGTCTTGGGTTCAATTCCCTCTTTCCCTAATATCGCATGTGTATATTATAGATAAAAAAATAATTAAAGTTGGTTGATAGAAGAGACTAGTGTGAAATTGCAGCTTTTATTTTTTTTTTTTTATTTCCTGTTATCATGCTCATGCTAAATTGCTATAAACTAGTAAATTACAACGAGTTAATCGAGATTTTGTGTTCAAATTATCTTTTCAACCACAAGGTGTTATGCGATTGCCAAACTGCCACCTTCAGTTAGCGAACTACCTAGTGTCTCAATGGTAGGGGGTTCGAAACTCTTGGAAAGCCCTTTGTGGCAAGGGGCAAGCCAAACCTAGAGGGGGAATTAACCCCACCCTTCGAGTGTGAAGACACCTCGTAGTATTTACCAAAAAAAAAAAAAAATCTTTCCTCAACATCGGTTATTAAAATAATAAAAATTAAACGAACTGCTGATAAGTACATATGAATGGTTTAATTTAATGTAGTCCATTATCTTGAACTTAAACTTATTTAAAACAGATACGAATAAGAACAAAGAAAGCACCTCTGGTATACTCTGCTCTTTAGGAAATTGATTACCAATGTTGTTTCGAAAAACATTTGAAACTCTCATTAGAGTGGTCGAGGGAAAAGGTAGCACAAACCAGTGTTATAGGCTAGTAGCATAACCAAAATGACAGCAGTCCATATCTAGTGTTTTCAATTTGCATGGTAACAAGTTTATAAGGTTCCCCTTTCAATAAGCCAAATGCTATGGGCAATCGCCCACTACTCCCACCATAATCCAAGGCATTCATGAACTTCTAGGGAATATTCTAGTCATTATACTTGGTCACTAAAACTCGTTCTACTGAATGTGCATCAACGAAATTCAGGTAGCAAAATTATTATGTAACTGAAACAACAAAATCCCCAATCACGTTCTTTTTACACCCCTAAAGTCTCTTCCAGCTACATGTGTACCTATGAGGGTTTTATGATTTTTGTCAAGCAAACCAGTAATATTTATACCTATGACAAATACTTCCAAATAAATGCGAAATTATAAATGAAACCTTTACAGATCAGGCTGCAAAATCAAAGAGCAAAGTACAAAGCATGAGCACGCAAAACATTCATGGCAAAGGCTGCATTAACAAGAGCATCCAGACTGAGCTTGCGACTGTGATGCACTGCCGCCTGTAGACTTCAGATTCACATCAACCATGTCTTCTTGCTTTGTTGATGACAGTGTTTCCATTCCTGGTAAAGCTGCAGCAATTTTCCTAAACAGTGCCTGAACAAAGATTCATGAAGAAATCATGCACTTATTAAGTACTGAAAAGTTCAACAGTGAAGACAACACCATCAGATTGGAGGCACCATGGCGATTGACATACTACATACTGAAAATAATCAGAACAGGATGATTTAACACCCAATTTAAGGAGAACTATCCAACTAGATGCTAAAAGGGTCGAATCCACCGCCCAAACATATTTCTACTTTAATAGAGGATGCCCAGTACCCACAAACAAGGATCATGCCTTAGCATCTGATCCTTTTATCCTCATCCAAGAAAATGTAATAAAAATAAAAAGAAAGGTGCATCAGTCATTTCACCCTTTTTTTTTTCAACAGCTACAACTCTAATGAGAAAGGTGTATCCCAGAACCCTCAAGTGCATTCCATACCTTTTTAATTTCTATTATAGAGATAGGAAATCCGAAAAAAAAATTCAAGTTCCTACCTTTATATTAAAACCAGCTTTTGCACTAGTTTCAATGAACATGACATTGAGGTCGCGACCCTTAGCTTCTCCTTCCTCTACAGAGACTTGCCTGTGGAAATTATACATCAAAATATAGTACTGTAAACTTAGTGATCGATACTTTTTAGGGCCTTATTGGGTGGCTCAAAATTAATAATTGAATTTGATACTTTTTAGGGCCTTATTAGAGCATACTGGGCGTCTAAGCATGCAACTAGAAGTTTGGATTAACTTATAATAGTTGGTGGCAAAGTGAATGGATTTGGAGAAACAGCTGGGTAGAGTAGAATCCGTCAAGAAAAGAAGCAAGTGAACATTGATTGAGTAGTGGGTAAGAAACGTGAATATTGGGAAGCATAATATTTTTCTGTTTATTATTCTACCATCTTAAAATGAATTTGTTTTTTTTGAAAAAAATTGTTTTACCAAATAATATTTTTGGATCACCAAAACTACAACTTCTCACATTACACAATAGTACAGATGATGCCAAAATCAGTAGTTTTTGAAATTGGTTTCATTCGGAATCAGAATTTCCAATCTGCCTTGCGCGGGTAAACTTATTACTAAAATTTATTGAAATTTTAATTATTTACCCATTTTCTTTGAATGCAATACTAAACTTTTTCATGAAAATGTTATCAGCCCTCATACCAAATATAGTACTCGTAATGTTAGCTAATACTCACTGTAAACAAACCATTGGAATGAGAATAGACAGAAAAATGAACAATAAACCAAGCTAGTCCAGAAATCAAATATAAAGAACCTATTGCTAACCGTTACCTCTTGTCAACGAGGTCGGTTTTGTTTCCAACCAGAACAATAATAACATCACTTCCCCTCTCAGTGCGCACCTCATCAATCCACTTTGAAGTGTTTAGGAAAGTTTGTCTGCCTACACAACAGGTTACCAGAATGGTCAAAAGACATTCCTCATGTTTGTAGCATGACAAGAATAAGGGAGTGAAACAAGATTTAAGTCAATAAGAAAAAAATTGCCAAAAGGTCAATAAGAATAAAAGTGCACATTTTCAACCAATCTAGATCACACGAGAAGCACATATAATAATGAAATTTACAAGCTTTAGTGGACCCATGCCGATGGATGATAAGCAGCTACATAAGCCAAGAATTATTCATCCTGGACTAAATAAGTGGATTCTAGGTAGATAATCAAGTGGAAGACAAATTACAAACTTGCATACTTGCAACATCGTATACAATTACTGCAACAGAAGAATCCCTAATGTAGCTTGGAATGAGACTTCTAAATCTTTCCTGTCCAGCTGTATCCCTGCCACCATATAAAATAAGAAAGGATCAACCTTCCAAACCAAACTAATGTCTGGGAAAATACTAGAAAGCCAAAATATGAAAACCAATTACGTGTCTGATAATAGCGATCATGGTCATTAGTGTCCAAAAAGTGAAGGAGACAGGAAAACTGATATATGCATAAGCCCGCAACTAATAGTACTACATGTATATTCCCCAACAGCAGCTACGTTTACTTTAAATCTCATGTCATATAGCTAACAGCGGCTATGTAACTCCTTCAAAATTTACAATAAGGTGAGGTCTACTTGAGAGTAAACATGCAAAACCAAGTGGACTCTTCTGATAAGATATGATACTTTCAGCCCTCCATGTGTATCATTATGGCAGTGGGAACCTCAATGTTACATTAAATTGCAACCATAACCCAACTGAAGGTACTAACTAACAGTTCAGACCTTGATGGAAAGTTTAAATAGCCAGAAAAGTATTTAGTCTGGGATAATTCATAGATACCTAGACACTAATATTTGTGCATTCAGCACTTCACGTTTGTTAAAAAAACCCACCAACAGACATATCAACAAGATCTATATAAGCATGTAATATATAATTTTAAAAACATAGTCAACCTCCTAGACGAAATTATGGACATAGTTGGAGTGAGATGCAAAGAAAGAACCAGATAACTAGAGACAGCATGAACTTCACTGTCATCCATGAATGGTTCAGTACAATAAACCATTGAGGTGCAGTCTTACCATAACTGCAGTCGAATAGTTCGATCTTCAAGATACATAGTTTTTGATAAAAAGTCAATACCAATTGTAGCCTGATCATCAAAAAACAAATTAGTATACATTAGACTACAAAGAAGACATTTGGAAACTCAGATAGGTTCAGCAGGTAGCTCATTAAATAAGATATAAAACCGGGAGAGTGGGTACAACAGGAACAAAAGAAATTCAAGATTTACCCCAAAAGAAAAAACTGATCTCTCTCTCCAGCTTCTGGAGTGGATTAAGAGAATGGGGTGCACTATATTACAAAAATTCTACTAGATCATGTTTAACAGCATTGTACAGGCTAATAGCCAAAACATATCTTGCTTAGGTCTCAACTAATGAAACAGCAGCTACATCATCAAATGGTGCAGGTTAATTTGAAAATTAGAAAAATTGGTTGGAAAACGATTTTGTGCTGGTGCCTATTCAAGAACCTTCACAAATGTTTCCCAAGAAGGAAAGTGGGCGACAAAGAATTAGGGCTCTAATGGTCTGTACAAGCAATTTAAACGACCAATTCCATTAAAGTAGTTATCCTCATCATCATCAACTTAACATCAACAAATTTAATCAATAATGGATTCTGTCACTGAAATCAATGTCATGCAACCATCCATAGCCCAAATCTCAAAACAAAAGCAGCAAGAAAAGGACAAAAAACCAGTATATCTTGTGACTGAGGTTATGCCCCTGGACTTGTGGATAATTTACTAATTAGCCATGGATCAGGAGTTATATTTTAGTTTGCGCCTAGCATGGGTCGATAGCTGCTTTCCTTTTTGTACATACATGGGTCATGATATTTATTGGCATATAGCAGATCTAATTAATATAAGTTATACATAAGGATTACAACAGATTTGAGAGCAAATAAAAAAGATTACTTTAATCGTGCTCTCAAAAATTCATTCCCTAGTTATTAAGCCATATTGAATTTCATTTCCTCATAGTGATCCATACAAACATCCTGAGTTCATTCGTTTTACAAGCACAATGCTTTTAACAATATCTTTTTTCTATGGATAACTGGATGAATTTCAAAAGCAAAAGGAAGGGAGTGCCTTAGTACAATGTACAAGAAGGTCCAAGGACCAAACCAAAGAGATCAAGAGCAATAGAGAATCATAACAAATAAAGCAAGCAACCATACAGAAACAAGACTCCCTAGACCGCTAGCCTAGTGGGATGTTCCAATCAGCAGCAATGGTGGAATTTGGTTTGAAACCAACGGAGCAAATCCTACTCCTAACAGTATTCAAAGCCAATTTAAGTGTGACAATAGGTGGGCAGGCAAGAGGTGCAACAACAAATGCAGTTTCTTTAACAATATCACCAAAAACAAGGGATGGGTAGTAGTGCAAAATCGCGTCAACAACCTAGCAAAACTTACTCTATTGCCTTTTAAATATTTCTTTTGTTTTTCTGAAAACAAAACCCAAAAAATAAATTAAAAATACCCAAAAATCAAAACAAGTAGATCAGCATTCAGCACTGAAGAAAAAGTCATTGGAATTGATCTGAGCTGCAAATTACAAAATTCACATTCAAATGAGCTGGGATTTGATAATATTGTGAAAGTACCTGATAGGTGTTGTCGAATTTGTCGTACATGAAGCGGGTGATGATGCTCGTTTTGCCCACTGACTGGTCCCCTAAGAAAACCAGCTTGTATTTTGCCAAAGCTGACACTGGTGCCATTTTTTCCCAGATCAGATACACAGAGATGGAGAGGGAAAAAAACTGAATGAATTGAAGGGTAACTCAGCTTAAGAGGGTTTCTGGTATTAAAATTTGGTATCGGAGAATTGGAGTGTGGCTTCGCCTGGGTTGTAACTTGTATGCTTGTAATTCTGTGCTTTCCGCATCAAATGTTCAAGGACGAAGAAACAACTAAAACCATGTAAACGGGTCGGGTTATGTGAAGCCTTTGTATAGTTTTTTTTAATTTTCGGTTATTCATCGAAATGTTCTCTCAACTATTACTCCAGTATGATTTTGGTCCATCAACTAAAATTTTCATTAAAATGATCCTTCAACTATTCATTTGGTATCAAAACGGTCTTACCATTCAAGTCTATCAATTTTATTGTTAAATTGAGGGGTAAAAATGTCTTTATAAAATAAAATAGTAATATATAATTAAAAATTAAAGAAAACCATTATAAAACTTAGAAAATTTTAAAAAATTGAATCTCACCAGCCACATGACTTTTTCTTTTCTTTTCTTTTTTTGTGAAATTGACCTAACAATTAAAAAAAAATTTCTTTATTGTTTAAATTAACTAAAAAAAATTAAAATCACATAAATATAAAAATAAAATAACAAATTGTTTAAAAGAGTAAACAATAATTAAAAATTAAAAGAAACTATTATAGGAATTTGTACTTAATTTTAAAATTGAAAATTTGAATCTCACCACCAACATGGCATTTTTTTGTTGACATGGACTTAAAAAGTAATAATTTTTTTCTCTATTGTTTAAATTAATTAAAAAAATTAAATCAGATAAATACAAAAATAAATAACAAAAAATTTTAAAAAAGTAACCCCAAAACAAACAAACAACCCAGCATTACCCAACTCCACCTCTCTAACCCCGCAATCTTCCCTCACCCCCATCTCCAACCTCGCAACATACCCCTCTTAGCCTCTACCCACCATCACCTCACCACTGCCTAGCCGCTCTCATCATGACCCGCACCCTCTCTCTCTCTCTCTCTGTACACCAACTCAAATCTGATATGGGGTTGTTTTTGTTGGGTATGGCTTATATTTGAATCGGGTTGGTCTGATTTGCGATGCTTCTTTGGGCACGAGAGATCAAAGGGGTTGGGGAAGGGGGGTTGGGTTAAGGATGGAGGAGGCTGAGATGCAGGTTAGAGTCGTAAGAGAGGTTGAGATATGGGTTGAAGTCGTGAGATGGGGAATGAGTTTGGTAATTGTATATAGACGGTTTTACCCCTCAATTTAACAATCAAATTGACAGACTTTGACGGTAGAACCATCTTGATACAAAACAAATAGTTGAAGGACGGTTCAAATAGTTGGGTGCAATAGAGGAGAGATGGGCTAGGAGAGTTAGATTCATATTCATACAATTAATTTAGATGCTCTTTGAATTGCTTGGTTAGATTCTCTGTGTTTCCTTTCGTTGTGTGCAATAGAGGAGAGAAGAGCTGGGATAGTTTCAGATAATGAAATTTTCAAGGGGAAAAATTGTGAATATTGAAGTATTTATATGGAGGGTACAATTTGGTATTTTTATGTTAGAAAGTGAGTATTTATGATTAAAAGTTTTATGGAGTGACTATTATTGATTAAGGTTTATGTTTAGTGAGTATTTAGGTCAATTTCCCTTTTTTTTTTTTTAAATCTGTTTAGAAACCCATTTAGACTCGTCTATACTCTCTCTATATGTATATATATTTCATATAATCATTATAGAAACTCATTCAAACTTGATCCTTCCCTGTATAGGCAAAAGATGAAAAAGTTAAGCATTCAACCTATAAAATGCCATGGTTAACAAAATTTCTAATAGATAAAAATTTAATATAAGAAACTAATATTTTAATTTAAAATTTTAAAAATAAACATATGGATTTGAAAATTAGACCTAAAAATATCGAGTTATTTACACTAACACTTCTTGAGATTTTTAGTGCTCTCATAATACTCCTAAGGTTTCAAAAATTACAAGAACACCTTTGAGGTTTCAAATTGTTTCTACAAAATCCCTTTCCGTTGATTATTTATCCAAAAATTGATAATTTTATAATATATAAAAATTATACAAATGAGAAAATTAATCCCAATAAATGTATGTGCAATCTAATCTCAAAGGTAGCTTTGTTATTTTGGATCATATAAAATCATCTTTCTTTGGATGAGAAATCAATAAAAATGAGTTTTGGGAAAACAATTTAAACCTCAAGCCATGTTTGTGAACCTCAAAGGGTTTTGTGAAAAAACTGAAAACCTAACGAGGATTTAACTCTAAAATATCCGACTTCCGCATGTTTGATAAGTTCGTAGGACAAATTATAAATACCAGAACTTAAAGGGTCACAATTCTGACCAAAAGAAAAAAAAGGGTCACAACTACAGTCGAAATAAAAGAAGAAACTGCAGGTCTGCACTGCACATAGACGGAGGGTTTAAGCCAAGGTTTTGGCTCCTAGTTGTCTTCAACCTCTGTTGCACTGCTCCTTGCCCCGAAACGACGACGTTAAGCTGTTGAAGTTCAGAATAAACTATTCAAGTGAGCTCTCAAATTTCTCTCTCTCTCTATCAGTATGTTTTATTCAATCACTGCTATTGCTCTGTAGTTAGTTGATGAAAATCAAACCCAGAAAATGACCTAAACCCTTTGAGCTCCCAATCCCAAAATGCATCGCCGCCTTTCCATTTTCACCCACAAACTTCTCAAAAATTCCAATTCTATCCTCAACACCACCACCACCTTCTTCCACTGCTCCCATTTCAACCCCTCAAATCCTAGGGCCGGTGGGTTCGCCTTTTTTCGCTTTCTTTCATACTCTCCGGTGAGCCGGCGGCCACCTGATCCTGAAGACCCCTCCAACTTGATTAAAGAAGATGGGGTTTCGGTTATATCCCAAATGTGGATTGAGAATTTTCGAGAACCTGATAGGATTGCGACCAATTTGTCCTCTTATCTTCGGCGGTTGGAGTTGTGGGTATTGGCGTACCAGAAGGTTTGTGCTGATGAGATGGGTGCGTATATGCCCCGCAGTGCAATACAGAGGGCAGCTCTTGAGGACTTGTTAGCACTTCGTAATGCTGTTCTTGACAATAGGTTTAGGTGGGGGGCCAGACTAGAATTCTATATAAAATCACCCAAGGATAAGACTGATTACCAGTCGTTGTCAAAGAGGAAAATTAAGGCCATCTTGACGACCACACAGCCAACCCCATTTCAAGATAGGTTAGTTCAGGAAGTGCTGCTTATGATTTTGGAGCCGATATATGAGTCTCGGTTCTCGCAAAAGTCATTTGCGTTTAGGCCTGGAAGAACCGCACATACTGTGTTGAGGGTGATTAGGAGGAGTTTTGCAGGGTACTTGTGGTATATAAAGGGCGATTTGAGTACCATCTTGGATGGGACGAAGGTGGGGTTGGTGATAAATGCTTTGATCAGGGATGTGAGGGATAAGAAGGTGATTGATTTGTTGAAGGCGGCCTTGGTTACACCGGTGATCACGACTAAGGATGATGGGGTGGAGAAGAAGAAAAAGAAGAGGAAATATCAGAAGAAGAGGGTGTTGGCAGAGGATGAACCCAAGCCAGACCCATATTGGTTGGAGACCTTTTTTGGGTTTGCACCTGAGGAGGCAGAGAAGCTTCCTTTTTGGGGTCATTGTGGGATACTTAGTCCCCTTTTGGCTAATGTTTGTCTAGATGAGTTGGACCGCTGGATGGAGGGGAAGATCAAGGAATTTTATCATCCGTCAAAGAGTGATGTCATATGGAATAGCCCGGAAGGTGAAGCAGAACAGGGAAATACGTCTTGGCCTGAATTTGTGCCAACAAGCGGCCCAGATAAGACCAGAAAGATGGATTACATACGATATGGTGGTCATATTTTGATTGGTGTCCGAGGACCTCGAGCAGATGCCGCTACATTGAGAAAACAGTTGATTGAGTTTTGTGATCAGAAGTACATGCTCAAGCTTGATAATGAGAGCCTCCCTATAGAACACATAACAAAGGGTATAATGTTTCTAGATCATGTGTTGTGTCGCAGAGTTGTGTACCCAACGCTTCGTTACACTGCTACTGGTGGGAAAATCATTAGTGAGAAGGGTGTTGGCACTCTTTTGTCAGTTACAGCAAGCTTGAAACAGTGCATCAAGCAATTTAGGAAGTTGAGCTTTCTGAAGGGGGATAGGGATCCAGACCCACAGCCTTGTTTCAGAATGTTTCATGCCACCCAAGCTCATACTAATGCACAAATGAACAAGTTTCTGTCCACAATGGTTGAGTGGTATAAGTATGCAGATAATCGGAAAAAGATTGTGAACTTTTGCTCTTACATATTAAGGGGTTCACTTGCAAAGCTCTATGCAGCAAAATACAAGCTCCGTTCGCGTGCAAAGGTGTACAAGATAGGTTCTAGGAATTTGAGTCGTCCTTTGAAGGAGAAGAAGGGGCAGTCATCTGAGTACCATAATTTGTTGAGGATGGGTCTTGTTGAGTCAATTGATGGGCTTCAGTATACCAGGATGTCTCTTGTACCTGAGACTGATTACAGCCCTTTCCCAAATAACTGGAGACCTGATCATGAGAAGGCATTGCTCGAATATATAAGGCTTGATGATCCAAAAACTATAGAGGAGCAGCGTAGTTGCATCATGGATCAAGGTCTTGTTTCACCTCAGGATTACATTTCAATGCTTGTTTGGAACTATAAAAGGAATGCTGTCATGATGGATCAACTTTCCTTGGTCAATAGTGGTAGCATTAATACTGAAAGAGATCAACTATTGCTGCTGGGGTCGAACCAGGATAAACTTGAACACAAGACTAAAGAAGAAGAGGAAAATGGTGAACGGTTTAGTGTATCACAAATGTAAAAATTTTACTGGCACAGTATTTTGCTGAAGTTATTCATTTGGCACGTCATTATGATGGCTTTTTACTGGCACACATGCGGGCAAGTTATAGAAATGTTAGCTGTATGTTGTCAACAAGGCAATGATATTTGGTTAGTTATATTCTTTCTGATCAATTTTTCTTTTGTGGACAGCAAATTTTTTTTAATTATCAAAAAAATTTCAATTTTCAATAATCTGTTGGACAAGCATGTTTCATATCTTCCAGTATTTTCCAATGTTGGAGTTGTAGTTATTTGCATAATGGACCAACAATCCACCGACCCAAAAAAAAAAGGACCTACAATCCTCACCTTGTTGTTAAGAAACGAAAGAGATAAAGTACAGATACGAACACCTTTTGAAACTGGAAGTACCCTGCTTGAATTTTTTTTAAAATATAATTACAAATCACCATTAATTGTAAAAATCTAGATTCCCATTTTCTTTTGTTAGTGTTTTCGTTTATAATCCTTTTGAGAACCAAATGAAATTGTCTTTTAAAGTTGTATTGCCTATAAAAAATTGCAAATATGTTTTATAGTTGTATATGCATATCATTGATGTTGTCGAGGAGCAAACTAGTTTAGGGTAGTTCCAAAATCTGGCAAAATCATGTTATTTTGTCCAGGAAGTTATGAGATATTTTTTAAATGACCTTTTGATTTCATGTAACAGCGCACGCAATCTTGTTTATACATCTCCTCTCACATGCTGAGTCACAGGCAGCGCCTTGGTAAGTGAAAGCACAGACGAGCCACATGCAGTTATTAGGAGTTTCATACTTTATAGACATTTAATCTGACTGGCGTCCACAGCAAAGGATGTTCTGCTTTGGGGGCTCATCTATTGTTTCGTGAATACCTAAATAAAGAAAAGGTTTTGAGATTTCTGTGCTTTGTTCCATTTTATCTTATCTTAAGAGACCTCTGGCTGAGGTTTTTTTTTTTTGGGTTCAATTTCTGGTTTGTTAGGTGACATCTGAATTTGTATAAAAACACTTAGCACGTTGCAGGATTGTATGTTCAGCAATCTTTTGGGGGTGAATATGTAGAAAGGTAGCATTTATATAATTTTTGTGAGTGAGTTAGAGGGGCTGTTGTTAGTCCAAAGCTGTAAGTTGTTGCTCAGATAATGCTGGTGTCATTGTATCTCCATGTACAGCTTAATCATGAAAAATAACGCTATCATTACTGTTTTTGAAATCTGTTTTCTGATTGAGCTATGCCCGAAATTGGCTTAACAATTCCAGGCCCCTTTTCAGCTTATCCAAGTAATGTTATTTTACTGATGTTTTGTTGGCCAAAGGTTATATGTTTCTCTGATCATCATAGTTTATCTTATCTTTGTTTGCACAAGAATTGTTCTCTTTGTCTTCACGATTCTTGGATTTCATTTCATCACTTGTCATTACTGAATTAATGATCTCTGCTCTGGTTACTGGAGTAGCTTTTGTTACCGGACCAATTGGTAAAGAGATGTGCTTACTTGTGGCCCATGACTTTGGGTGCTGCCAAAGCTATAGACTAAGTGTCGATGTCAGGGGCCTCTCTGTCTCTGTGTACTTGGTCATTTTAGGAATTGCAGGGTTTGCTCAAATAATATTACTTGCTGGATTGTTTCCTTGTTTAGGGCACACAAGTATTTGAGCTAGATTATCCTTTCATTATTTAGTTAAATACTCATTTATGTTGAATTTTGATTCCTCTCTGTCCTAGTCCAGATAGATAATGCCCTCTTTCTGCAATTGCTTTGGAGTTCACTGACTGTGATTAGGAATTGCAGTCTTTCCGATCCCACCATGCCTGCAATGGTTTGAGATAAAGACTGAAGCTCTGCTCACCCATTGCAGGCATGGTGGGATTGGAAAGACTGCCCTTAAATTTTATAAAATGATCTTAGAGTAAACTAGCATTTTGATGTATTTCTGAAGAACATCATAATTATACAAAAAAATTATGATTTCATCACTTCGCAAACTTGTGGTGTTGGGGAACTAGATTCACTTCTCGGAGGTATTTGGTTTGCGTGAAAATGATCCATCAAGGGAAATATTTATCACCCTTTTTTTTTCTTTCTGTGCACAAGTATGTATCAATGTGGAATTGGAACAGTGGATGGTGTTGTCTTGTGATGCCCTGTACTTGGGTACTTGGGAAGTCGCATGGATGCCATGCCACTGATCAAGCCATCTACTACTTTACAGGACAATTACAACATGGGAGCTTGACATTTGAACGGAAACTGCATTGAAGCTTCGCAGCACATAGGCCCTACTGGTATATATCTCTAGTAGAAAATTCGATTTGTCCCCATATAAATTAAATTACTCATATGATGAAGCGTAGGCCCTACTGGTCATGACCTTTCAGACAACCCTTTTTCATGTCAAAAAATTTGTCATGTGGCCATGTTAGTTTGCTGAATGATGAATGGTTAGATTCACAAATCTTGAAGGGAAAAGAAAAGTTACAGTTGATTTTGCAGAGAAATGTTGCTGTTAATTGGATCTCTAGGGTCATATCACAGAGTTACAAATTCTGTTCTTTTGGCACATTCTCCTTGTCCCTGTTATATTGACAGGGAAATTGGATCATATTTTTCTTCAGCTGCAAACAATCATATATGCAAAGAAAATTCAAATAGTTGCAGAGCAGCAGCTCTTATTCAACAAGGGACATTGATAATCAACACAAAGACTAATTAAGTTGCAGAGCATCTTGTCAAGAATGTAGACCCTGAGTACTTAAGCAAGTGGCTTACGCATAGTGCAATATCACATAATTGAAAAAGATTGTAATTCTCATTTTTCAATGGAGACACTTCACCTTCCTTCTCCTTAAACCCTTCTTCACATGTAGTTGGTGCTTCCATAACTGCACTCACCCAGATATTCGCCGTGTCGTAATCCCCCCTCAGAAATGCTCCAACAGCATCTCTCAGTGTTGTGATTGCATCCGAATATAGCTGCAAGCAGTCCTTCAAGCAAACCAGAGCAAAAGGATCGAAACTTTTGTTACTCGACAACTTCTCTATGGTGGACAGTGTGTTGGTTGCATTTTCTAGTGCTAGCTCCATTGCTATCAATGCTAGTCCTTGAAGATTAGTCACATGGCTGACAGGCACAGCTTGGAGAGAGGTTGCGCAAACCTTGTAGCTAATGACGTTGAATTCATCTGCGCATTTTTTGCAGGTTTGGTCGATTATATCAACAGATGTTGCAGCAATGGTGGACAATTTTGAATGAGGAATTACAAGGAAAAACAAGCAGCAGCAGATTAAAAAGAAAGAAATGTGATGCATTTTTCTTCCCTTTGGTTTTCTTGCTGGTAGATAGCAAGTGAGATAGGTCATGGTTCTAAATATGAATTTTGCTATGCAAGGGAATTTTAGAGGAAGCTTCCTAGAATGTAACATATATTGCCTTTTTTTAAAAAAAAAAAAATTCTTCTTGAGCTAAATTTTTCTGTACTATGGTTTGAGAAAAAAGACATGTTACGCAAGCATAAATCCGGGATGAGCCCAAATAAGATGGTTTCTTTTTATCTTTTATTTTTTATTTTTTCTAATTGGGCTGGCAAATTTGGTCATCGCTACTTTGAATAAAAACTCAAACACCACCCCACCCCCCAAATTACGTTGTAATAAAAAAATAAAAAAAATTTGGAGAACAAATTGACTCACTATCGCTTATAGGAATGGTATGCAATAATTTTACATGAAAAATTGAATCCCTCTTCTTCAATATCGCTTATATATATATGAACAAATTTCACGAATACAACATTAAAAATTCTGCCTATAAATAGACATCAGAAAATGCATTGAATGTGATATTGTGAAGAGTCCGAGAAATTAAAAGTGTACAAAAACATGAAAGACAATACATATCTTCACTACAAAGACACATCAACATACGACTCCTTAATTTTCTTCATTTGATCCCTTATTTCTAAAGGCAATCATTTGATATCACCCAGTAATTTCATTATACCCTTTTCTAACTATAATCAGATAACTGCAAGCCAACAAACACCTATATCTCTGGACCAATACGATTAGAATCTGAAATGAAGAAATATTCATACAATTCTAGGAACATCTAAAGTGTGCAACAGAGTTCATGCGCAGGTTTAACCTTAAATTTGAGTAGCCCTTCAACTATATACATCTGCTTAAAGCTCAGAAAGGCGATTCCGAGTTGTCACAGATGACACCCACCATGCAAGTAAACAAAGAAGAAAGTACAAACCACTTAGTATGCTGGACGTTACAAGTTCATCAATTAGCTTTTGGAAAGCAATATGAAGTCTTCATAAAATGTTTCTCAAGCTTCATCCAAAACCCAGTTACATTTTTTCTCATCAACAGCCAAGACGGAGCACTGCAAATGTCAAAATCCTAATTTGTACTGTAAAATAAATTTAGGAATCAAAGAGCAATACTTTTACAAGAAGCCCAAAATAATTGAAAGATGTATTTATACAATCTGGATACTGGAGTAAATTCAAATGCAAAACTAAGCTAATGAATGAAAAAGTTGGAGTTTGCAGTATCAATCCTTACAAAAGACATTCTGGCTGGCAAAGACAGGCTGAAAAATAATGACCAAGCTAATCTTTTAAGTCCTCGATCCATGACCAACGCCTACTGCACATACAACCTAATCCACCAGCTCCATTCTCAGCACAGAGGTCACCACACATCCCTTCAACTCTTAAATGCCTTTCTAAAACTCAGCGTCTTCTTGTAAGAGAACTATTGTGCATGTCAAGCAACCTTTCAAGGGATACAAGAGACCAGCTTTCCTCTGTTTGGGCATATACCTTTTGATTTAGAGAGTCAACTATTATGCTTACATTGCCAAAGCCATATATCTGGTGACCATTATGCATCCGCCCAGGTTTAGGCCTAAATAGCAGACCATGCTGCTGCGCATGGGCTTCGATAACATCTTTCAAGCTCATCTCATTACCAATGCCATCCATGTGAGCAGGACCACCCAAGTTTGCTTGTGCTGCTGCTGCTTTCTGTTGTACCTCAAATTGCCTTTGCTCAAGCACCCTAAGGTAGCTAATATTCTCCTTCAAACCAGGTTGGATCACCTCCATACCCTCAACAGCCCAATTCATCATATCAAGACCACAATTAAGCTGATACCGGATACTTTCATTTGCATGAAGCTCCTCAGGAATGAGTTCCTTCCAACCTTTATACCAATTCAAAACCTCTTCAAAATTAGGGTTCGAATATAACCAGTGATACAAAACCTGTAGCCACTTGGTGAAGAAAAACTTCGCCATTATATCTACCATTAGATGAATTGGAATAATAGAAGCCCAACTCATCACCCAATTAAATTGATCAAGTCTCTGATTTGCAGGGTTCACTTGGAAGTCTTGTAGGACAAGCTGCAACTTGGGTACTATAAATCTATGCATGAGCTATTCCCAACGGGCTGAATCAAACACCTTCTTCCACGGCGAGAGTATAGCATAGGCAGAGGTATCACTGGGGTCCCATGCACTGAGAACATTACTCAACTTGAAGTGTATTGTGCGATACAACTCCTCCAACTTGTGTCCCAAGAGTGGTAGCCATGGATGCACCCACACATGGATGGGAACAATGTCACGGTGAGGTTCCCACAAGTCAACTGCGTCCTTCAATTTGGGAAAGACTACCATATCCAATATGGCATGAAGGACGGAAGAGGGTATCAATTTCTCCTAATACTCCAAAAAGCGAAGCATGGGTTCAGGGTCCTTGGCTTGCCATGTATTGACGCCAGCAATCCTCACTATGGGTACCACAACCTCGGAAACCAACTGGGTATAAGGCGACATTGTATTATCAAAGATATCAAGGTACTGTTCTCTCTCCCCCTCTCCATGAAGCAAATGCTTCCATGAGGATACCACATTCAATCTACGCGTAAGGTTCCTAAGAGGATCCCAACCTTGAAACATCCTGATAAACAGAGGCAGAGCAAAAGAACATGCAATGCACGACAAGTTACATATTTTATAGTCGTCAGCGTATCTCTTTTGCAGGTCACCAAAGCCCTTTGCCTATGACTCCAGTGTCAATGTTCCCATGACATTCTCTTCTCCCAGTCGGTCTAACACACTCATAATATCCTCCAAGCTATCCAAGTGTTGCTTATGTCTGGACACCTCCGTTGCCAGCCTCTCTTTCCCCTGGTTCAAGCTGATCGTTGTGTCCCTCTCATTCCTCCTAAGAAGCACGGACACGGATACGGATACGGCGATACGATACGACACGACACGGGGATACGGCAAATCTCCAAAAACTAAGATACGATACGTCATGGATACGGCAATTAAAAATTTATATTAAAATATAATAATAACAATATATATAATTGAAAACATATTTTAATTAACATAAAAATTCAAATTCATCAACCAAATTCAAATTTAAACTCTAGAAAAATAAAAATAAACAAAACAAAAGTTTCAATCAACTACAATATTTGTAATGTCTTCTCCGGTAAATAAAGCAACCTCCAATGATGGTTCATCTAGAGAAAGGTTAGCAATTTCAAGCATCCCAACACCTTCTTCACCCAAGTTATCAAATCCATCTCCTCCAATATCCCACATTTGAGTAACACCTTCTTTGTAGCTTGGGCTCTTCCTTGATAAAAGACGAAGATTATTATGCACAAATACCAAGTCTTCAGCTCTTTGGGGTGTTAACTTATTTCTTCTTAAAGAGTGAATGAAACTATATGTACTCCAATTTCTTTCACAACAGGAGGAGGAACAAGGTTGTCCAAGTAGCTTCAAAGCTATGGATTGGAGATTTGGTGTTGAAGATCCATGAACAATCCACCACACCATTGGTTCCATGTGAAACCTATCATTCATAGCATCAATAGCTCCAAAGTCATCTAAGCACATTGAAAAAGAGGCATACTCCACATTGATATCTCTTCTAGCTCGGTCATCGGAAAAGTATTTCTCAAGACATTTTTTTCTTTCCCTTGTAATCTCAGCATCTTGGTGTGGAGCAACACGACTAGGATCCTCTTGCAGCCATTCTGGACTATAAAACCTAAAAGTAAAGTGTGGTATTATTTTATAAAATTATCACAGTATAAAAAGTAGATTAAATACTTTAAAAGGAAATAAGCACATAATATGTACTTAGGATTTAAAGAATGTGCCAAACAATGGAGTGGTGTGCTACTCTTAGTCCATCGCTCCAGTATAATTTGATACACCACATCAAAAAAGTCACTTTGTTCATGCAGTTGCTTGTGCTCTTTCCTATAGATAGCTGCCTTCACCTTTTCTATCATGGTATCCCACCACTCATAAACCAAATGAAGAGAAGGTTTATCTGTGTCAGCCATCCTAATCATCTCATATATAGAAGCTGTAAAGGAAAGTATATAATCAATCTCATCCCAAAAGTATTCATCCAATATCTTTTCCTTCACTGCTCTTGCTTTGCCAACATCATCCTCTTTATATAAAGACCAGTTTGGACTAATCACCATTTGTTCTAGACCTTCCTTTACTTCCTTAAATCTTCTAATCATCACAAGTGTAGACGCAAACCTTGTTTCAGCAATGGAGAGCAGCTTCAATTTGCAGTGGTCCTTATACATAGTCAATCTCATATTATGGTTCACAATAAAATTTTTATGAACCCAACATCAGCAGCAATCTCTGAAATCCAACTACATTTATCATACCAATCGTCATTTTGTTTTGGTGAACATATGCTCTTCAAAGCAAGATTAAGAGTGTGAACCACACATGGTGTCCAAAAGATATTGGGATATCTAGCCTCAACAAGTAATCCAGCAGCTCTACAAACTGGCGCATTGTCAGTGATTACTTGAACCACATTTTGATAACCAATTTCCTTAATGGCATCGATAAGAAAGTTGGCAATACAATGTTTATCCTTGTACTCTCCATCACAATTAATTCCCTTCAAGAACATAGGCCCGCTCTCACAAGTTGCCATAATGTTAATAAGTGGTCTTCTTTGTGAATCTGTCCACCCATCACTACACACACTTACACCTTTAGTGCTCCATGTACTCTTGATTGGTTGTAAACATCGCTCAACGTGCCTCTTCTCTTGTTGCAAAAGAGTAGTTCTTAGTGCATTGTAACTTGGTGGAACATATCCTGTAAGCGTAGAAGCACGAAAATATGAGTTTCGATAATGTGGATTCCTTGCCAGGTGGAAGGACAATCCACCTGTATAAAACATCCTTGCAACTTCAGCATCACATTGTTCTCTAGCCTCATTTTGAAAAGCTCTATCAAGGGGTCCATTCATTCCCTTTCTCTTCTTTTGCTCAACATTAGACATAGAAGAATAAAGTAAAGAATTAGTATTAGGCAAAGACACTTGTCTTGGAGCTGCACTTTTCAACCGGTGTTCACATTCTCTCATAAGTTTTTTCATTTCTGCAAAAACTTCATCAGTAATCTTTTTGCAAGGTGCAATCCCGTTGCCCGACATTTTCAACAAATGAAACTTGACTCTAGAGTAAGAGCCTTTGTGAGTATTATGACAATAATTGCATTCAAACATAGTATTTCCTCCTCCTTTTCTAACTTGTCAAGCCTTTTAACATACTTCCATAATGGCGCATGATCATCTATCTCGATTTCATTAGCACTTGCATTATTATCCGAATGACTCATGTTCCTGAATATAAAAAAAATTCAACATATTAAATATAATATTATTAAATTAACTAACCACAATTTTTCTTTTTTTATAACAATCAAATTGGTACAAAAGGAAATATAATAATATGAAATATAATAATGTGAACTTGCAAGTATATATATATATATATAATAAATGAATTTGTACAAAAGCAGTGGGTCGGCTGTGTTGAGAAGTGGTGGGTCACTTTAATAATAATAAATTAATTTGTACAAAACGACATGTTGGGTTGGGTTTCAATCAAAACGACTGTCACTTTATTCTTTGAACAACTCAAAATCAAAATCAAAGAACGAAACACTATCTATCAGAGAAGAACACTATCAGATAGAGAGAGAGAGAGAGAGAGAGAGAGAGAGGTGAACATACCAACAGCCTCCAAAAAACAGAGAGCAACTTGAGGAACTGACAGATGAATTGAAGAACCAAGCTTCTTTTATTTGGGTGGTGAAGAAGATGAAGAAGATTTAATGAAGAAGAAGAGGAAGAAGATGAATTGCTGGTATGGGTATGGTTTTCCTTCTTCTTTATTTATATAAAGAAGATGAAGATCTGTCTGTAGGAATTCAATTAGGAAAAGATCTTCAAAGTTCCTAAACAAAACAGGTATCCATGTTGTTCAAGACTTCCTAGTTCTCAAAATTCTAATTTTCATTTTTTCTGAAATTTTTCCTAAATCGTATCCTCAAATTGGGATACCCAGATCTGTCATGTCGATACGCGTATCCTTTGTGATTGACCAGATCTGTTGACTCGGATCGTATCCCGTGCGTATCTCGACGTATCCGCTGCGTATCGTATCTCCGCGTATCGACACGGGATACGCCGGTCTCCATGCGTATCCGTGCTTCATAGCATTCCTCATATCCCTATCAATCTTCTGGATATCGAGATCAACTAAGTCCAGAATCAACCTCAAGTTATGCTATAGCTCAGGCATGGGAACATCCTCTTCCCTTGCTTTCTCTTCGGCATTCAAATTCTCCAAATTGGTCAAGACTCGAACCTGGGGTCCACGCATATCAACTACCTTGTGCACAAAGACCTCAGTACTCTCTTCCTGCTTCTTGGCTAACAACTCCTTGGCAGAGACATACTGATCCTTGTTAGCCCTATTGGCCACGGCCTTTTTCCAGGAAAGCCTCTTTTGGTGGTGTTGGTGGCACCGGCAGTGGGCAAAGGCTTGTTTGGCTTTTCAGCTTCCAATTATTGCAAGCTAGACCGCTTGATTTTAGTCTCTTTGTAATCATTAAAACCCATACCCGTATTTTTTGGCCTCAACTTAGCTTCAATAGGAGCGAGAATCCCTTGCTCGTTCTTGCCAAGTCCACCTCCTTGGTAGCCCATGTTCTTAAGCATCTTCATCCCAATGCCCTTGGTGTGTTTCTCGAAGGCCCCCAGGTCCCCATCCTCGTATCCTCCCCTTGCTCCTCATAGTCCAAACTGAGATTCCTCAGAATCTCTAAGACTTCGAGATTGACTAGTAGTCTGCTTGAGCAATTTGAGCTTTTCCCTCTCCTTCTGTCTCCTCTCTGCTCCCTCCTTTATTTTCTTCCCAAATGCCGTTGGCAGAAAATTGGTGTCGTTTTCCTCATCCTCCTCCTCTCCACCAGTGGGATCTAAATTCGAATTATTCAAACCCAAACCGGAATTCAATTATTAAAACCCAAACCTGAACCCATAGCAGCACCAAAGCCAAGGCCACTAGTGCCAACGCCGCAAGCACCAAGGTCATCATTTTGCTGCTTTAAATTTTTACAAATTTATAAATAAACCCAATCCTAAACATGTATTTATAAAAAAATCCAAACACTATTTAAACATAGAAACACACCCAAAATCAACTCCAAAATCAACAATTGTATATTTTTTGGGTGTGTTTATAAATGGGTTTTGAGTGTGTGTAATGATGGATTTTGGGTGTGTTTATAAAGTGTTTTGGATATTGGATTTTTTTTTATAATTTCAGTCCCCATTTTGGGTGTTTTAGTGAAACTCCCTTAAATTTTTGTCCATCTCCTGGTTGGGCAAGACGATGCCGGTGGAGACAAAATTGACGGGGCTTGGTGAGGTCGACCTTTTGGTCTTTCCTGCGTTGGAGCCCTCATTGTCTTCATCATCGTCGGAATCAACAGAGAATATGCCATAGAGTACATCGTCTTTGGTCTGGATGCGCTTATCCTTGCGCTTGCGATAATAGAACTCGCCGCCAAGCCATTGATTGTCCTCATAATCCTTCTCCATGCCAAACCTTTCCATTTCCTGATAATCATCCATCAGGCTACCCTAAACAAACAAAACAAACAAAGGGAAAAACAAGATATTGTAAAAGAGCAACAATTACCCGCCCAATACACGCACACATTAACAAAAAAAATCATGAAACTCTGAATATTTGCCATATCATAGCGCTTAGAATTCCTGCACAAATTGATATGTGAAGGATTTCAGAAACACTTCAAGCACACTAATGCAAATATGTCTAATATGATAGGAGAGCAGTAAGATGCAACTCAGCCCCATGAGACAGAAAACATATGCAGATATACAAACTATATAAACTACTAACCATATGCAAATATGTCTCTATTGAATCCATTCCACTTTCTAGAAAAAACGAAAGATGAAAACTGTAAGATGCAATTCAAATTGTCCTTATGTACAAAGCTACATAATAAATCACTAATAAATGCATGTCTCTAATATATTTAGTTTATAGTATGATTGACAGTCAGAGTACTAAAACAATGCCAAATAACAATGGAGCTGATGCACATATGATTGAAATTCATATGTGCAGATGTGCCATCATTTACTGAACCTTCACATGCAGATAATGCAAGTACAGAGGAGATCAAGAGCCAAAAGACCAAACATTGAGCAAACAACCTTTTAGAATAATATTCTGTCTCAATACCAGACAAAGGTCCCCAATAGACGAGCAAACACAACCAGAAACTTCTAACAAAACCCTTGAAGAAGTTAAGGTTCTATAAATTTCTAAGTAACCAAAGCTACCAAAGATGTAAATCCCCTAAATTAACAGACCAGAATAAAAATAAATCTTATCATGGGCCATTCAGTGACTATGGAAACTACCCAATATAGAAAACCAACAGCAAAAACAATTGATAGTTAAAACCCTAGAAATTAAAGAGAACGAGGGAAGAACGAAATTGAAATGAAAAAAAAAACATAATATGCCCTCTTACCTGAGTCTTGTGGCTTCTCAGGAATCCGCTTCAATTGATCCAACAAGAAAAAAAAATTAAAGGAAGAATGGAAGACGAGGAGAAGAGCGAGCTCTGTGAAGAGATGGCGCGGGAAGTGGAATGGAGAGCGTGAAAGAAAACATATTGGGGTATTTTCGGAAGTTTGTAAATTTCATTGAAACCCCCAGAGCCCAGCGCCTCCTCAACGGCTATTGCCTATTTGCTCTCTCTCTCTCATAGCACTTATTCACAATAAATTTTTTTTTCTCTTACCAAACAGGCACTAAATAGTCTATCTCTGAAACGACGTCGCAGCCAAACATGGGCACCGACGACGACGCCTTCACCTTCCTCAAATTCAACACTCAAGGCGCCGAGGACGACCGTAGTGGAGGAGTCGGGTCGGGTCACCAGTCAGATGCGCCACACGTTTGGGCTGACCCAGGAAGCGGCCCGAATCCCCAGGCAGCTGGGGCGTGCGGCAGCCGCGGCGGTAATAATAATCAGGTGGTTGAGGCCCTAGCGGCTAGGATTAGTGTGCTTAACTCTGAGGATTTGAGGGAACAGGCGTGCAATTTTCTGGTAATTTTTCTGTGGTTTTTTTATATCTCCTTGTAGTTTTTGTAAGTGCGGGTTTAATGGTGAGTTGAAAATCATGGATGCCAATGCCATAGTAGGGAAATATATGTGTGTAATGCAGAATTTCGTATTGAGTCTCATTAGACTTTATTCATGAATTCATATATGGTTGGCAACTTGGCAACTTGTCCTTGTTCATGAAACAAATCATAATCTTTTCTGTTTGCTGAAAATCAAATCCTTCACTTCGGGCTTGTTTGGGAGTAATCACTTACGCATATAATCCCTTTAAAACCACTTAAATAGGAGAAGTGATCATCTATAAAAGTGATTTTGGCCTATCCAGAATCACTCCCAAACGAATACAACCAAATTCACTCAAGTTTAAAAATATATTAAAGGGAACATCTAATTGCGTCCAAATATGGGTTCCGTAAGTTTCAATCAAATAGGTTGAAACATGAAAACTGTTTCTGTGTAAAAAAAGGTTTTGTTTTGTTTTCTGGGTTTTTGGTTTTAACATCTTGTTTTCTCCGATATTCGTTTGGAACTCATACGGCTGTGTTTTAGATGGGGCAGGGGAGATATGTGCTTGTGGATCCTGTCTGACTCGGAATAGATTTGAGGCTGCTAATGATGAAAAGATTGTTGGTGATACTGATGAGTCTGCATCCAAGCTGCAAGTAAATAATGTTTCAGGATGTTTTCTATATAGGTCTTGAGTTGAACTTTTGGGCTCTTTTTTAGGTCTTGCATATCCAAAGCACATTGGAATCATGAAGATGGGCATGGCTGAGGTCATTGTTCTTGAGGGTACAAATTGGAAGAACACAGGAGTTATCCAGAGCGGCAACAAGCTCTATTGCTCTATTTATGAAGTTTTGTAAGTGAAACATATACTCAATTGTGATTCTTGCACTCGTAGTGTTTGTGATTTTAGATTGCAAAATTTTAAAATCTCAAACTTCTTGTAAGATATGGATAGACTTAACAGTAAAGAATTCGAATTAATAAATTTTGATTCACTTCATTTCACTATCTTACCATCCACACATCCAAGCTTTTTCCCCTCAATTAGCCTTAAGGTTTTGAATCTTCTGTTTGTAGCTGAAGGTTTGCTTTTCAAAGAATGCATGGCCTATTAGTTGTTCTATTTGTTGTTCATTACTTCATTATCAATAATTTAAATATAAAAATGTCTGGTACTTGCATGAACAAGTTTGTGTGGAGCTCCACAAAAACTCTATTATGAAGTCAATTTTAATGTGAGCTAAAATTGATGTGCACTATAAACAAAACTTGAATTGTAAAATAATTGATGTTTTGTATAAAAGCAAAGTCTGATAGTATTCATCATCATGAAATTTTCCTCCTTCTTATCAAGTGGAGATGAAATTGTTCATTAACCATTAACAATTGTATTGAAGGTTTTTAGTTGAAAAGGGACATTTGTGTCTCTTGGATGATAGTGGTACTAGCACTTCCTTGGAGGATATATTTATGAAGATTTCAGATGAAAATAATAGGTGGTATTGGGAGGAATTTCAAGCGTATAGGAAACTCAAATCCCTTGGGTACATTGTTGGGCAGTATGGTATCCCCTGGTCTACAATTGGCGTGAAGAGTAAGTGTGAATTTGTTTCTTCTCAAGGTTCTCCTAAAATTGATGAGGCGGTGGACTTCGAAACCAATGACACTAGTTCTTCCAATGGATTGTTCAATGAGATGCAGAGTAATGAAGCAAGACCGGTTTTTGATGTTTATGCCCCAAACAAAAACTTCAAGAAGTCTTCTCCTGGAGATCCATGTTTTGTGCTTTGTTTAACTAGGTATTTATATTTTGTGTTTTATTTGTAATTAGTTGTGATTGCTCTTTCCTTAATTATCAACTCTAAATTTTCTTGATTAGGTCTCGTCCGCCATCCAAACTAGACCTTGAAGCTCTTGAGAGACAATGTAGGAGCATTCCTTTAAAGTTTTGTCATGTGGATTATGGATCAGCAAGTTTCTTCTCCTTTGACAAGGTGGAAATTCCTACCCTACCTTGACATGTAGAGTTGATCTTTTGTATTTAGGTTTAGTTGCAACAAGAAGATATGAACGAGGCATGCTTTTGTAATTTCAAATTACTTGAAGCTAGATTTTTCACATTGCTGTCATGTGAAATTTGTTCAAAACAGAATCGCCATTTGGCGACACGAGCTATTTGTCTTCAATTTACATTGAGCCCGTTATGAACGGACAAGTTTCTCAACAATGGGTTACATGTCTCTTTCAACTTGTTCATCTGTCTAGGGTTGGAGTGATAATTCGATGGAGATGTGCATAAATTAGCCAAAAATGTTTGTTCAAACTGTTTATTTGAATCATTTCTGATATGAGGTGGTGGGAATATTTTGGCTAATTTAACATAAATGGACCGTATTGAACATCAATCTAAGCGTAGGAGTTACAAACAACGTTGGTTGGAAATTGGCAAATCTTTTGTTATGAGGAGGAGGATAAGGTACGGTGGATAGGGGAAGACTTTTGTGGCTTATTTCTTTTCTCCATAAGCTCATGATCTCATGTTCAGAATATTTTATCTTTTTCGATGAAAGAAAATCTACATATTCATCTATCGCCATACAGAGTTGTACTTTCCAGCGGATTGTGACATATTGCTTTAGCATGGCCATGGTGTGACTTGGCAGCCGATCCGCATGCATAATGCATTGGTTGGAATGTAAAAACAAAAAAGAAATTAGAACTCTTGTAGCCAACCGCATGAGATAATGAACAATAACATGTTCGACCTATTACATAACTTAATTAATTGAAAGATGGAATGTTAGAAGAGGTTCTAAGTTTGAATATCCCTTCACTAACGATTAAAAAAAGGGAGTTTTACTAAAACACCCAAAATGGGGGTTGAAATTATAAAAAAACCCAAACACTATTTAAACATATAAACACACCCAAAACTCATCATTACATACACTCAAAACCCATTTATAAACACACCCAAAAAGTTGACTTTGGGGTTGATTTTGGGTGTGTTTCTATGTTTAAATAGTGCTTGGGTTTTTTTATAAATACATGTCTAGAATTGGGTTTATTTATAAATTTGTATTAAAAAAAAGTAATCGGAACATGAAGAGCTTATTTAAGATCGGAAGAAAATCTGATGACACACTTTATCTTAAGCCACAAGCTCTTCTTGATCGTCAATTCGGAAGCGAAGGGAAGAAAGTTTTGGTCCATTGGAAATGGTTGTCTCCTGCTGAACCTGTGCTTTGGCAATTATTTAGGCTGTTAAGTTAATATTATTGTTGGGTTGTTGAGATATTTTAGCTTCATCTTGTTTATCTTCTTTGCAACTTGGACCAGCCATGATGATAAGGTTGTTCCTGTTTCAGTTTCAGTGAATTAAGCATTGAATTGTGAAGGTGAGAGTCTTCTCAATTAGCCTTGCTTAGTAATTATTTTCCTTAATTGAACAGATTTTATCAAACCTTCCGCTACTCACCATAGGTTCTAACAAACTAAAAGCCAAAGCTCCCCAGAACGTACCAAAATCACTAGATCAAGATTTGGTTGGTCTCTGAACTTTTGTTACCTAATCTAACCGGCGTTGCGTTTGATTTGCACACTACATCATTACGTTGAAAAATCCCGCTGATTCGATGATGTGCATACAATATCATGTTAGTTGGGAAAACAAATTGTCATTATCAAAAGCACTTACAATTTACAAACACAGCGTAAAAAATCAGATTATATATTAGCATACATATATATATACAAAGAACAATTACTGGCTGCCGAGCTTATTGGCTTATTTGTTGTGGAAATATATATACTGCTAAGTTAAGGCTAAAGAACGTTTATATTGAAGCCAAAGTGTTGATAAAAGCAAGAGAAATGGCGTTCAGTTGAAAGAAAACATCATTCTCCTTTCTCAATGGAGACACTTCACCTTTCTTCTCCTTGAAGCCATCTTCACATGTAGAAGAAGCATCCATTGCAGAACTCACTTCTATATTGGCCTTTGCAAAATCCTTGGACTGAAAAGCACAAAGAGCTTCTTGCAAGGTAGGAATGGCATCAGCGTAGAGCTCGGAGCAGCCTCGCAAGCATTCCTTTGCAAATTTGTCAAATGCTTTGTCCTTCAAAAGCTTTGAAATGGTGGAGTTGATGTTTGTGGCATTGGCTACGGTGAGGTTGAGTGAGATGACGACTAGTTCTTGAAGGTCTAAGCTATGTCCTTTGGCGTTGGCCTCAAGGCTTGAAACACAAAACTTGTAGCTCAAATTTGGATCTCCTTGTGAAGCCTTCTTGCAAGAGAGTTGGATGAGATCGTTAGAACCCATAATTGTGCTATGAAACAGAACCAGAAAAGTGATGATAATCTTGGAAAATGAAGAGAAACGCCTCATTTTTTCCTTCCTTCCTTTTCACAAAAAGGGCCTTTTGAGAAACTAGTGAATACGAGAGTAACTTTATAGAGGGAGCCTTGTTTATATATACATACATGCGAGCGCGCTACACCACAATTTATTTGAGCGTTCGGTTCAAATTTATAATTTGACAACATTACATGTTAAACAAAATCACATAATTCTTAATACTCAAGATTTGATAACATGTGAAGTAACATTTTCTTGCCAAATCAATGGTAAAGAAAATATATTCAATTTAAATTTCATAATTAACAGTTTAACAACGTAGCCGATAGAGTAGGAGATTTGTAACAGATTATTATTCTAGATATTAATTTGAATGGAATTTGTCGAGGAATCTTTATATGATGATGGGTCTTTATAGAAAGTGAAATGAGACTTGCTGTTCTTTTGTTTTCTGTTTTGATATGGTTTTTGGTTGTGAAGATACGTGACTTGACTGCTATATTATAATTAGCAAGTGAGCGTCGACACGCAAAGGATCGAGGATGGATGCATGTGAATTTATTTAGTGGGAAAAGCAAAGAAAAAGAAAAGAAGATGATCATAATGTGACTTTTGAAGATGATAAAGAGAGGTAGCGGTGTTTGTGATAATAATTCCAGGGGATTTTAATATTCAATAACAGGCTGGCTTCATCAAACTCGCTTTACCTGGTGGCACTAAATTATTATCTTTCCACTTAGAGAAAATTAATTATATATATGAAGTGATTACGGAACAAATTTTGGATTCTCCAATAAATATCGTATCAATCACATTCATAATTGATAAGGTCTTTATTATTGGTTAGAAGAAGGCCGTGCGTGACTAATGAATTATACTATTGACGACCTTATTGTAACCAATGCTTCATGTTAATTTTTAGATCAAAAAAAGTGAGCGGGGAGCCAAAAAGGCTAAGAAGTTCAAATTCTTTAATTGAGGTACCATTACATGAATGTTGGTTTCAAAATTGTCCAAAATATTACAAATACATTAGAAAAATATAGTTTGAGGGGCCAAGGCGATCATGCCTATATGTGGCTCCGTCCCTACTTGAAGTTTTCTCACGTGGTGTGTTTAGCCCTCCCTATCTATTACACTTTTGGCCATATGTAAAAAAATAAAATAAAAATTGCTCAATTTGTTTGAACTTTGGAATTTCTACACATATAAATAGAGACAAAACTTGAATTGCGACACCACTTAAGCACAAAAAATGCCAAACTTAAACTGAATTGAGTCATGCAGCACCACTTAAGCACAAAAGTGGTATTTTGTGTTGAACTTGAAGGGGAATGAAGAGTCTCACAAAGAAAAGTTTGAGCCAAACCAACCCAATATTGCAAAATGAGTGAAATTGATGGCCTTTTTTCCCTTCACTATTTGTCCAACTCTCCGACATTTAGGCTGGCCTGGTTTTGATCTGTCTTTGGAGTTTGGGCTGATGTTAAAAAGGTTGTGCACCCAAGACCCACCACCATGAGTTGGCTATGCTAATATATATTTTTTTTTTTACATTAATATTTTTGTTTATAACGTTTCACTATAAATAAGTATGGCTTGTTATGTTATAGTTATAGTTAATCAATAATTGTTATTTTTTTATAGAGAAAAGTTAAACATTATCAATTGTGTGGTTATGTTTATTACAAAATAAAAATCATAATTAATATTTAATAAAATTTTAATCATCTTTGGTAATAGTGATTAAAAAAATGTATTTTTGTTTTAGTTAGAATCAAATTTTGGCAAAATTATTGTCTTGAGAAAATCCTTTTGTCAAAGTTTGATTTCAATAATATCTCTTCATGATCGTGAACCAGCTAATGAACTGTGAATTTGGTTTTTATAAATATGCATTTAGGGCCCATTTGGTTTAAACCTGAGACCATTGATTTATAAATTAAGGTCATTTTTCATTAAACTAGACCCCGTTGACGCCTCATAATCTTCTAATTCTATTAAGTTACAATCCATCCCGAAATTTAGAAATGAATATCTTTGACATGTTTCTTGAGTGTTGGTGCTCAATTTCGCTCAATTAATATGGTCAAAAAGTCAACGCAAGTCCAAGTGTGTAGGTGTATTTGAGATCATTTCAGCCTTCCTTTTTTTTTCTTCCACCAAATCAAAGTGGCGGAGTTCGGCTTCTACTTAGGCCCAGTTTGGGATTGCTGTCACTTTAAAAAAAAAAGTTATTTTTGTTGTACTTTGAAAATAATTAGTTATAAAGTAAAGTAGCTTCATGTTTGGTAAACAATATTTTTAAAGTGTTGTTAGTACAAAAAGCAGTGTCAAAACCGTTTAGTAAATTTTAACATAAAACTATTGTAACTATAAATAATGACTAAAATAGACATGATGTTGAAGTGTTATGTGCTAATCATGTGGTGGTGAAAGAGGTGAAGGTGAAGGTGGTGATGGTGATGAAGGTGGAGTTGGTGGTGGTGGGGATGGCGGTTGTGGAGGTGGAGGTGGTGGTGGCAATGGTAGCATGGTGGTGGTAGTGGTGTTGGTTGTGGAGGTGGTGGTAGTGGTGGTAGTGGTAGTGGTGGTAGTGGTAGTGGTGGTAGTGGTGGTAGTGGTGGTGGTGGAGTTGGATGTGGAAGTGGAGGTGATGTCAAATTTTTTAAAGTGAATGATGGTATTTTGGGAATTAAAAAAAATTCATTAAAGACTCATCTATGCTTTTTTTGAAAGCAGCTTTGAAAAACAACCCATAGTCTACTACTTTAAAAGTCAAAAGGTCACTGCTTTTAAAATAATTAGAATATTTTATTTTTACCAAACACCTTAAACTATTTAACTTTAAAGTGAAGCAAGTTTTTGGCAAAAAAAAAAATCACAAACGGGGCCTTAGTGGGTACCCCACATAATAGAAATAAAAGGTCATCTGAAAATGGCATAGGTGTGATACCGGCCTACCACTCTCCGATATCTGATTCAAATTATTAGTTAAGAACTGAATAGTACAAGGGCTTTAAGTAGGTGAAGTTAGGGTTTCCCCAATTAAGGTCTCTAAAAAGGACTCAACCACCATGGGGCCTATATATAATCCCAATGCAAAAAAGGCAACACTAATGGGAAGCATTTGGGTCTTTAAATTCTAGAGCCCAACTGGAGCTTGCCCTATATATAAAGATCCTGATAGAGTCATAGAGACAAAGTGGGCCCCAATTGCTGCCAAATGTTGACCAATGTGATCCCCTTTTTTCTCTCCTCAATTAAATGTACGTGCGGCCCACTAATGCACAAAATGAATATATAAAAAACTTGATATCTATGCAATACAATACAATATATGCAATAAATAATACCTATAGAGCCCCTCATTTTGAGAAAGATATCTTTCGAGTCTAGAATATTCCATCGAAACTCTAAATGGGTCTCTATCCACCATTTTTAGTTTCGATTGTGGGAAATATACATTTAGTATACCTTTAAAGCACGAGTACAATAGTGCTTTTATATAGACCCAGCAATATCGGACACGATCCGTTAACACGACACAAATTCGCATGAAAATAACGATATTCGGGTTGAGCTTAATGGGTCGGGTTGAAAACGAGTGGACCCGTTAGCCACCCATTAAGCTAACGGATCGTGACAGTATCATTCACAAATCACCCGTTAACATGTTAAGAGCAAGGGCATTTTTGTAATTTTTCATTCTAAAATAACCTAGCTTTTGTTATTCCCTCTCCCTCACACCGCCACTCACTCTCTCTGTCTTTCTCTCAAGAGATTTGAACAATAGCTCTCTCTTTCTCTCTAGATCCAAACCAAACAATCCACGACCTTTCCTCTTCTCCAACCAAAAGGTATGAAAATCTCATATCATTTGGTATTTTGCTGAAGATCCATTCCATTTTGATTTTTCTCTTGATTTCTCTGTTGATTTGCTCAACTTGAAGGTCCAGATTTTCATGTGAAGATAACATTTGAACTTGTTTTTAGAAGTTTCTTAACCATGTTTGTTTGGTTTTTTTTTTCCTTATAGTGAGATTGCACAGTTGGTGAAAATTGCAATTTTGTGATTATGTTCATGGAGGATTGAAGTTTTGAGATTATGTTTATGGAGGAGGCGCTAGACTTATTCCTTTTCTCCTTAACATTTTATTTAAAACTTGTTTAAATTGAGATTAATTTGAAACTCACATTGTCTAAGAGTTTTTTTGTTTGCCAATGTGTAATGTGTAAAACTTATTTAAGGATTTCAACTTATTTTTATTATTTCTCTAATTTAAGGTGTTATTTTAATAATTTGTTAAAAAATATTGTTTATTTTTTAAGAGTAATCATTTTTAAAATGGGTGAAAGCAATAAATCATAAAAGGAAAACTTTAAATTAATTCAATTGTGAAAAACGAGTCATTAGCCATAACGGGTCGTGTCGTGTTGTTCGCAAATTTGTGCGGATCGTGTTTGAGTCTGGTATTTCTGACCCATTAACTTAACGGGTCGTGTTGGTGTCAGCCCGTTAAGAAAATGAGTTGATAGGAACACGACCCGTAACTCTCAAAAATGACCCGTTTGCTAGGTCTACTTTTATAGGGGTGATTCTTTCCTTTTTTTGGTTTCTTCGATGTAGGATTAGTGGCATATATTAGGGGTGGGTATGAGTTAGGTTGGGTCGGTTTTAGTCCCAACACATAACCCAACTCGATGTATAGCGGTTTATAATTTCTTGGACCCAAGACCTGTTCATTATTAGGCCAACCCAACCAAAACTTTTTGTGATCGAATTGGGCGATTTAGTTGGATTAACTTAAAATTAAGCATATTTTTAAGTTTTAGTTTCAACCCATAACTCAATCTATACATAGTAGGTTATGATTTTGAACCCAAGACTTGTTCATTTTTAGGCCAACCGAACCTTGAATTGGGTGGTTCTGTTGGGTTGACCTGAAATTATGCCCACCCCTAGTGTATATATGTTGACATGCTATTTCAAGGTGGGTGGCTAGTACTAGGTCACTAGGTTTATAGGGTTTGCTCTTTTCTTGGGCTATGCCCAAGTCGGTTAAGACCTTTGGTTGTTTGTTCCTTGGGCTTGTTAGCCTAGTATTTGTGCCGGTCCATCTTATGGGCTTTCTTTACTTAAATTTTATCCCTATTTTTGGGTTTTTTACTTTAAGAGGTTCTTGGACTCATTTAGTCGACCTAAAGAAAGTTAGGTATCATCATAAGGGATTTTTCATTTTAAATACTTAAAAGATGATCTCTTCTTCTTCTTTTCTGTCGAAAAAAGATAATCTCCTTAAGGTACAACAATATCAAATTTCAATGTCCAATATTTCAATGAAATGAATAAATAACAAAGAATTGAGCATTTAGGTTTTGGCTTTGGTCTTTACAATTGCACATTTTTAAGCTACAAGTGTGAAAACCTAAGCAACATAAAATGACAGAAAAAGAATTTACCTTTCATACTAAACCCTAACGTGGCTTGTAAGATCCATAGGAATTGTGCTAATGTGGCTATCACAAATTTAAAGTGATATAATTGAGTAATTATTCATTTATTTTGTACGTCATAAACACTTTAGTGTAGTCGTTTGGTCTAATTAAACAAGAAAAAGACAAATTATAAAAAATACGAGAATTGCATGGTCTACCACACAGGGACAGATCATTCCCTTGGCAATCAACAAGTGTCTTTTGTCGTTGCAACGTGGCTTTGCACAGGAAGATAGAATAAAAACACACAAACGTAGCTGCCTAGAATTAAACACATAAAAGCATATATATATATATAAATCCTTGTTCTTGGCAAATTCCAGAGCAGAGAATCATCAGAGAGAGAGAGAGAGAGAGAGAGAGAGAGATGTCGGCCGCTTCCCAAATAGATCCACATAACGAGATGAGAGCCAGAGATGTGAACAAGGTGGCAAGAGGAGAGCAAGCTCCTAGGCCTGCTCATGAATACGGCTCCATCAATTCAGCCCCTTCTAAACCCAAACCTAAGGACCCTGCTGCAGCCGAAATCAAGGTCTCTCTTTCTCCTCCTTAATTTCATCATATATTTATACATGTGCATGCATCCAGGTGATTATCTTCGATCGTCCGCGTAAGAGAATATATGAGAAAAATGATGTAATTAAGTAGCAAAACAGAAAAACTACAAGACATATATCATGAGTCATGACCGATCATGATTTTAAAAGATGCTTCCACGATTAGGTGCCTAAAATTTTTGTTATAATTTGTGCCTGAAGTTTCGTTTGGAGTGATAATTAATAGTGCTACACTATTGCGAATGTGACGACATATATTTCTTTAAAACATGTTTAAGGATGTTGATAATCTGCAGGTTGAAGATAACCCACCTGCGAGGCATTGCTATGCAAGTTACGTACAGTACTACAAGTGAGTAAAACAACCCTATCACTACATATCTTGATCATATTCACTCATGTTGTTCTTGTCCCAAGTTATTACTAGTAATTAACCTCTGCAAATGGCGCTAAATGATCGAATCTTCACTTGTCAATGGGTATAGCTCAGGTTGAGCTCTAGCTTCCCACTTATGTAGGCCGAGGTTCAATATGCCAGACACCCAATGAATATTTGTATAAACCCTCCCTAATTTCTCAAAATAAATAAATAAATCTTGACTTATGTCATCTACTAGTGGAATCTTGCAAATATGGTTACTAATAATTAAGTGATCATGTTGACCTCCAAAATCTCTTCGGGTCCATTATTTCGGTAGTCTAAACAGATCAATGAACAACTTGAAAAAGATGTGATTGGGATTGGGATCGCTTGCCCCTCGGTTCTTTGGCTGCTCATTTGGTGGCCGACTTTGCCTCTAAATCTTGTGTTTCATGTGTGATTGGGATTTACTTGCCTCCTCCTTGGCTGCTCCCAACACTTGAAGAAGATGTAAAACGTAATGAATTTCCATTACCATTCCAGGAAAAACAAATCATATAAATATATAAATATACATATATGTGTGTGTGTGTGTGAACAACTTATTTTAATTTATTTTAATTTAGTGGTTGCCAGGGCTTCTAGACTCAAGTAGTTAAGAGCATTTACTCTTACATGAGAGGTCCCAAGTTCGATTTCTCCCTCTCTCAATATCGCTTTTATTATATATAAAAAAATAAATGCAACGTGGTGGTAGCTACCCTTTCAGATCTCTAATGGTTTATAGAATGTCAAATTCAGGTGTATCAAGGAGGAGGGCAATTGCGAGAGGTTTGAAAAGAATTACAGGTTGTTATGTCCTGTTGAATGGGTAAATAATTCTAAACCTAAATTTACATATATATTGTCTTTTATTTTTCTGTGGGAATCTCTTTGCATTCTTACAATTTGATATTGCCTTGCCGTCTCGGTTGGTTGCATTGCAGATTGAGAGGTGGGATGAAGAGCAGAAGCTTGGAGTGTTTGCTGGCCCAATTTAGACTTAAGATCATAATTTTGGATATTGCATATGTACCCTACTCTTTGTAATTATATGAAAACTAACTTAAAACGCTATTAGGTCGATCAGAAAATAGTCAACTTTATTTATTTATTATTTATTATTTCTAAAGAGATTTAGACTATCTGCTACGATCTACTGAATTTTGAAGGGAAGGACCATCTATATCTCCGCAGAATGAGAAGAAAAAAACCATAATTGAACTAACTACATTTAAATATATATTGTCATCGATCTACTTCCCTTCAATATTAGCCTTATCGTCTTCAACCTATATCATTGAACTATCCAAGCCCTAATGACCCTAAACCCAAGCATAAGGCTTTTAGAGAAACGCTGCCACTATCTGAAGAGAACAAAATCTCGGACTAGCTGAACTCTCGGAAACAAGTGTAAATACTAAGAAAAACAGAGAGCTAGAGAACCAAACCAGGGGACAAATTCTGAAATTTCTTCCACAGAAAAGAATTCAAACAAATTATAAATAAATATATAAAAAAAACCGCTCACATATAGTCTTCTTCTCTCTACATAAAATCTGTAGGATATCCTCTTAAGAACATCCACAATAGGCTCCTAAAATCACCTCCTTAGACAAATTTTAGGGAGGAATTAGAAAAATACAACTCCAATCCAGCTTCTAAAATAGAGAGGCCTCTAGGAGCTCCTAAATATGAGGAGAGAGGTTAGTGAAATAGGCACAAACATCAAAGGTCAATGAAATTTAGCCAAAACTTTTTAAGGTTTTGAATTCTCAGAACAAAAGAACAAGATCCCGTCAGATCATTTTAGCTCCAGAAAAGGAATATTTGCAGCACAACCTGACCTAGTCTAAGAACAAAGTGATGGGAGCAGCTTCACAGGGAATGGAAACTCAAAAAAGGACTAGGGGAATCTTCCTCTCTGGCCCCCAAAAAAAAAACTTCCTAAATGTCTGTCAGAGGGGCTCGACTTGATCAAACGTCAGTAACTAAAAACTTCCACATACAGAAATAGCTCATAACCGCCGTGGCTGGTCGACCAGCTTCACCTTTTTCCACCAGTGTTGACTCGTGGTTTCCTTTTAACCTCGGCTTCCTGCAACCAAAGAAACATATAAACGTGCAGTCTTGAGTATTTTCAGGCCATCATGAACAAAATTGTTGAAATGTGTTGTCTGAATATACCTGTGGCACATGGAGGAAAATGTAGTTCTTTGCGGTAGCTGGATTATGTTTTTCTGCACCCTTGCCCCAATCATAGCAAACCTGCAAACACAAGTTTGGAAAAGATCTGCAATTTAAAATTATGAGAAGAAAATATGCGGAGAGAGAGTTTGTTTGAGTCTTGTGCAATCAGTTTTCAAGTCATATTGGCTTGTACAGAAAGCATAACCATCAATTTAAAGGTGCAATGCTAGGCATTTAGTTACTCTACCACTTAGTCACTTGTGTACAGAAATAAACATCATTGTACAATGGCACACAACAAGAGAAAAAAAAAACACATTAATCAAAGGCGAGAGCTAAGGTTTATTGGAGGTACAAATTGAGATTGCAGAAAGGTTGATCATCATCGCAAGAACTAATATAAAAATGCATCCACAAAAAGCATTGCCTGAAATTTTGGTACAACGGCAATCTAAATATTCAAGGATGGTTTACTATAAAGTCATAATATAGTCGTGGGGGGTTGTAGCTCCAGTGGCAGTGGACATTTACCCCCAGAATCAAGCAAAAAGTTTGAACCTCCTGGTCTCCTTTGTACCCAAATAATAAAAGCATGCCATAATAGTGTACGGTTGAATGACCTCTCCTCATAAAGGTTTAGCTGGCCGTACTCTGTTTCCCAAAATGTATTCTAACATAACTACTTTTACCACCTTAAACCAGTTGAAGAACATGAATTGTACACATGTGCACAAGAAGTCATTCCCGACCCCAGATTTGAAAGAGGAAACCCAAAAACGTTAGGATGGTATTTCCCTTTTTCTAAATTTACATTACACAATGACTGAGTCACATGAATCAATGATATTAACAGTCGAGAATGATCTTAAGTAGAGCATGATACTAATTTAGTGGAAATTTAAGCAACAAGTATATAAGAGAACCCTCAGAATATTACTATAGATCAATGAAGTCATGACACAAGGTGGTGTGTGTGAGAGTATTGTGAATTTATGCGTTAGTGTTGTGAAAACACTGCTATAGATTAGTCTGCTTTGGTATGTGTGAGTGCTGTGAATTTATGTGCGCAGGTGGTGTGTGTGAGTACACAGAGAGAGAGAGAGAGTCTTCATATTGGTTGTGCAATCATGAAGAAAGAGAATTACCCATATGCAAATATGGAACCATCATTGTTGAACGTACTGCAAGGTATAGGTTGATTGCACCTTGACATTACCTGAAAAATCAGGGGGAAAAAAAACTGTATCAGACACCCATACGCATATAAATACAGAGGATCAGTCATAGACTGAACATATAAAAAAAAGGAGAGAGTAGGAGAATTGGCAAGGACATGCCAGAAAAAGAATATGGATTCTGCAGAATTAAAGACAACAAAGTAAGCCTGCCAGATTAGCAGCAACTTTTACTTATCAGAACACAACCAACAGTTAAGAAGCGCATAATACAAAGAGAAAAGAAATAGAAAATAGATGCGGGAGAAACCTTTAGTCTCTGTTTGCTATCCTTGTCCCAAAAAGTGAAAGAACCATCAGAACCAGCAGTAGTAAATGTGTGATGCACCTGAGACAAGGGACACAAATAAGCTTTAAAATTACAAATAATAGTAACAGAACATGAAAACACAAATTTATCCATCATTTCTTTGAACAACCTAACAAGAACCATAATGAATGCTACAAAAAAGAGTTCGGACTGATCATAGAAAATATAATTAGGCATTCCCAGTCATAATTCTGAAGTAAAACAAAGTACACTGATCCAAACGCACTTAAAGTAGGGGTGGCAATTTCCGACACAACTCATTACCTCATATAATAGAACAAAATCATCTGAAATATATTTAAAGGAAACTCTAAAATTCGTGCATATGCCAATAAATCCACTGATATCAAAAATTTGAAACCTGAACGATAGATAGCATAAATCTGAAACCTGAACTAGATAGAATAATATCCAAATCGTGTAATTTTAAGGTGAGGACTGTACCAATGATACTAATACCATACTTCTACAAAAACATCACAGTCTATGGATGACAAGGTTGAAAACAATCTCAGTGATTTTTTCTTAATAAGGATACTGAAACATGAGAACACTAAATTAACGAAGAGATTTCTTAAGTTTAAGGTAAGCCACCATAAGAAATACAAACATTATTTAGCCCCTTAGTGCTTTATCCAGAAAAAGAAAAAGAAAAAATATATATATATAATATGAAAAAGGAAAAAGATACAGGAAAATCATACTGGATGGAAGTTCAGAGAGTTGACTGAGTATATCCTGGTGCCCTCTCTATGGCACTTAAAGGTAAAGTTTTTATCATTTTGTTTTTCATCCAGATGATGTACGCCAACCCTCCCTTCAATACAGCCAACCTGGTTACATCATAATGTCAGAATCATAATTAGTTAACTATTCAGAGAATATAATAATTATGAAGCAAAGACTGAGTATGCATGATCTTACATCATGATCAACAATCACATAAGTCAAGAAAAGAAAGTACAGTGGCAAATGGAAGAACTGATGACAAAGAGGCATATCAACTATCAACAAACATCTGTTTAAATTTCTCCTCTCTTTTTTTCTTCTAAATCTCATTTTGAGAAATTACAATAATCTCTATGTCAAAGTCCAAGATGTTTTAAAAACTGGTCACCACTTCGTATTCTTTATATCCCCTAGATAACTAAGATTAACTTGTGTCTCCACTCTCCAGAAATTATCACATTAATCAATTGATAGTCATAAACAAGAAAGCACACCATGAATTCATGTTTGGTGGAAATAATTATGCAGAATACCATATTATAGTTTGTCATTCTAAGCAAGCTATTTAAAAAAAGGAGAACTATATTTTCAGAACAGAAAACTACGAGCACAAGAGAAAATACTTACCAAGAATCCTTGCTGATCAGGAAATGCAGCAACACACCTTGTTTGATACTTTAGGGGCGAAAGAATTCTCTTGAATTCAGTCTGTTGGTGATTGGAAATAATTAAATTTAGAGGCAAAACAGAGAACGCTCATGGAGGTGATCAAATCACACAGATAATACATCCCAGCACCGTTGCAATTTATTGTGGAAAAGTTCACTGGAATTGAAAACTTAAAAACTAGAGAAGCTTATCATCATAGTACTGCCAAATTTTTTATTTAAAAAAAAAAACAGCCTATATAAATGTTAATTTTTGAAACTAGGAGTGAACAAAGTTACTAAATAAGTAAGCCTGATTTACTTTTTAATGTGATTTTCTTGCATGAAATTGATAAAATAAATCTAATCTGATAACTCCTAAAAATAAAATTTACCTGAGGGTTCTGCAAGTTAAAAACAATCAGATTTCTGTCTGCAGTGCCAACAACCATTAGAGGGTATCTCACTGATAGAGCATAACAGCGCTCAGGTAGTTGTTGTGTATGCACTGGATTTGGCTGCCTCACGTCCCAATACCTGAAGATAGGCAGAGAAGATCTCATATAAAAAAATCAGAAAACTTGGTATCAAGGCAAGATGACAAAGCTTTAGTAATTTATGAAATAAGTTAAGGTAGAAAAACAATACAGCACGTCAACAACTACAAGAAACTTAGTTCTCAGATGAATGAGAACATTCTGTAACAAAGAAGAAAATATATGAGCAAAAAGGGTGCCAAAATGGCAAGAGCAAAGCACAACATTCTCAGCGGCACTACCTCCCATAACCTTAAATGAATTATTAAGTTATTTTAGAAAGAATACCCCCCAAATTTCTGGTGTATAAATTTCAGATAGCTCAAAATACACAAGAACAAAGGCTATGTTTTACTTACTTCATAGTCTTGTCCAAGCTTCCTGTGACTAAGAGGCTCATCTCAGGGATCCAAGCAATCTCTTTAATGGGTGCATCATGCACGGCAACCGTTACTGGCTGGCCACCCAAAGGCCACATCTTCACTTGCTTGTCGCAACCTCCAGAGAACACAGTTGTTCCATCCTCTTTCCAAGTTGAGCACAAAACCTATATAGATGGAGTATATTACTATGTGTATACAAAGTCATGAATCATATTATAAACTTCTGACCAGCTTACAAGAAAGAAAGAAAGAAAGAAAGAAAAAGTTGCAAGTTATATCACAGAATTTCCTTGAAAAGGACATACATTGCATAAAAATACTATTAAATTTACTCGTTTTGAAATCAGCACCATATAACAATTGCACATGCAATTGTCCTTGACATCTTCATTGGAAACCTAAGATCTTGCAAACAGGTCGCACACCTACCATAATTACTATTATATTCTGTCCTTCTAACAGTAAAGGCAGGCGATCTAGAATTTAAATTCTGAACAGGGATTTCTAACTTGCACCATCGCTGTGATAGGAACTTATAATTGATTCATTTTAAGCCAGTATGTGCATATATATCCATAATTATACAAGAGGTTCAAAATCAAGTGTGAAACGAAAACAAAGCAAGTTGGCCTAAACAATGTGCAATATGTTACCGGATGGTCATGGGATATCGCTGCCTTGGGCTGACTGACAAGATTTGTTCCGCTCTGTTGTATCTCCCAGCATCGCACCTAAACAAGGGGACACCACCAGTCATTAGTAAATCCTAACAATACACTGTTTGGTTGCGAAAGAAAGAAAACGGAAAAGAAAATAAATTATAAATGCCTCATGTTTATCTTATTCCAGTTAACATAAATTACATAAGCAGATTATACCAAAAAAATTTACATTAACCTCATAGCATATTGTCTTATATTCTGGGTTGTCCATAAACCACAAGTTAAATAAGATGGTCACAGAAATTCAATCAAAATCTCTACAAATAAATTTTTTAGCAAACAAACAAAACCTAAGGTTTTATAACTGACCAAACCAAAAAAAAAAACGAAGAAAAGAAAAAGAACATGAACCTGGTTGTCCCAGGAGGTGGCGACCAGAATGTTGCTCTTGGGACTGAAACTTAGGCTTGATATGGAGTCGTTTGGAGGTTGAGTGACCTAAAAAACACGTAAAATCAAATTAAATTAACTCAGAAAATAAATACATGAAAGCAAAGAAAAATCAACAATGAATTTACCTCAAAGGAGTTGTTTGGATTTGGATTTGAAGTTGAATTTGCATTTGCATTTGGAGCAGCCATGAACTTCGACATTGAAGTTGCACTCAAGCAAGCGTGGTATAGTGACAATGGCTCGTGGTCGACTTTCAAATTTCAAAAGATAAAGAAACAGTGAGTTCATCATACAAGTAAAATCCGAAACACAGAGAGAGAGAGAGAGAGAGAGAGAGAGAGAGTTACCTGAGCAGAAGGAAGGAGAAGAAACTGAACGAAAAGTAGGAGGAGCTGATTGCTTGAAGAAACGGAGAGGAGCAAATAAATAGAGGAGGGGGATGCGTGAGGAAGGGCATGTTTTCTCTTCCCTGTCGTAGCTCTAACGCAGAGTTGCTCAGTTCCCGCTCGTAGGTCTTACGCACGAGATGAAAACAAACAATTTCTTGCAAGAAAACGCAGAGTGCTTATTATAACTATTCCGTTTTAATCTGGATAAAGCCCATGGAATAGAAATGGGCCATAAAATTATTTTCAGAAATTGGTATGTTTCAGTTTTTGGGCTTTCACTTTTGGACCAATTGGTACCTTTACCATTACATGCACGCATATTACCCAAAAAAATAATTATTAGGGTTAAATCCATTTTCCTCCATAAATATTTAAAGGCTTAATTATCGATGTGTTCTTTGTGCTTCACCAAAAATCATACTTTACCCCTATATTTCAAACTGAGTCAATATACCCTGTGTTTTATTTCTGCGCCCCCCGTTCCCCTATTCCGTCAAATTGGTCAATAAAACTATTAACTCGATGACATGACATTGGTATTTTAGTAATTTTAACTATTAAAAAATTTCAAAATCAAAATTATTTATAAAAAATATTTTAAAATATTTTAATAATAAGATAAAACTCATTTACATTTAAGACCCTTCCTAACATCACATAAAATAGCACTTACGTCCTTAAGGATAAGCAGAAGAATATCTCAATGATATCTCCATAATAATATAAGTGCTATATATAAGTCGCACAGTATGGATTGTTTCTACCATATTAAACTTTCTTCATGGAATCTCCAATCACAAAAGTTGATTTACCTCCTTAATGACTCCTTTATAGACTTGAGCACATTCCCCTCTACATTTTTTATTTAGCCTCACAAGGCATACACATATATAACTAGTCCTTTACGTTATTTAGCCTTCACAAGGCATATAGATTATAGACCATATCATTGTTCACATTTTAGAACGTTTTTAATATGCATATCATATTTAATTGCAAGCTAAAACGTTAGTCATAACAAGTTAGCATTTCTCGTTTAATACTCGAATTATACTCATACATACTTATATTTTTAAAATATTGTTGTTTTCTGTACACGTCTTAAAGACTCAATAAAATACACGTTTTAAAAATCAAACATACAATACAACGTATTATACATGTACATATGTATTCTTCACGTTTAATACAAGTATTTTTTACAAAATTTTCGATAATACATACAGAATTCACTTATTTTTCACATATTATTGAATAAAAAAATGAAAAAAAATTATTATATTAGTGGCCGAACTTTTCATTTGCATTTTGTCAAAATTTTGCTGAATCATACGTACTTATTTTGTTCGTACTTTTCCGGTTACTTATTTTACTAACTCATCACAAATTAAAGGAAAATCAAGCCTCATAAATTCCATGACCGAAAACTTTTGTTATATTAAGTTTTGTATATGATAATTTTCAGCTACACAGACATAAATATTAGCAAGAATGTTGGAAAAAAATATACATTAGCAAGAATAATTGAATACAGCCCCCACTTATGCTGTGCCATCCATCCAGATGTGTAAATTCTTTCACAAATCTCAAATCAGTATAATAAATGACAGCCCTCACATTGCAAATATGATACCAAACTCATATAATTTGTCACTTGGGTGTTTAACTCAGTGGTTGAGGTCCTCCCCTTAATTTGTGTAAAGCCCAGTAAGAGAAATGCTCAGCATAGTAATTGTCATTCGGCATTATGCTATTCATGCATGGATGATGGATCAACATCAATAAAACACTGAATGCACACATGCACATCACTCGTATTTCTTATATCAACATAAATATTAGTTAATTATAATTCAACATGCATCTCATACGCATAATTAGGCATAGTCTGTATAGAATAGATAAGATCATCGTCTCTAAGACTGATCAGGAAATGTATTCTATAACTATACTCCAAGACGGTATAAAATCGATAGATAGGAAACAAAATATTCATTCTGAAAAAATCCCTGTAAAGAAAAATTCAACCTCTCTAGAGATCCAAAACAATAATTTGGAGGCAAGGCAATGCATAAATATATTTTGGAGCTAAGAAACCATAAAGTGCGCAAAATATGTTTGAACCAAGAGTTGAAAACAGTCATTGGGTTACAATGTGTGCCTGTGTCTTAACCAAAAGTTGACAGGCCTAGCTGCTCAAAGTATATGTCTTCATGCAGTAAAGCTATGCTTTTAAATAGGTGCTTCAGTTTCCCGTGCTGAGCCATCTCTTGCAAGATTTTATCCTCAGAAACCGTGGCTCGGATTTCCTTCTCAAGAACCTTCTTCTTGTCTGAATCAGAAAACACCAACTCAGACAAACGACTCTTGTCAACTTGGCGACTGTATTTATGCTCCTCGTTAGTTCTGTCCATGAGGAGATGGTAGACAAACACAACCTTCTTCTGTCCCAGCCTGTAGGCACGGGATATTGCTTGCCTCTCCACAGATGGATTCCATGTGACATCCAGCAACACAACCCTGGAAGCTCCAACAAGGCTTATGCCTTCAGAACATGCTTTAGTTGAAGCTAGTAATACCTTGGCTTTGCTAGATGGGTCATTGAAAACCTTCATTGAGGATTGACGCTGCTTCATATCACTTTTTCCATCCATATACAGCACCTCTTCCCCTTCAGTCCACTGAAATTGAGATTTCAGAAGATCCCTTGTAAGGTTTAAGGGATCAATGTACTGACTGAAAACAAGAACCTTTTCTTTCAAAGCATCACTGAGCCTGATGAGTTCCATCACAAATTTTGCCTTCACTCCAGCATCAGGATTTAATTTAAGCTCTTGTAACCTACCCTGGTCAGCAGAAAATGCATCTTCCTTAAGCAAGAGGGAAGGATGAAAAGATATTAAAGCCTCTAGGTTTTCATATCGAAACAGTTCCTTCACCACTTGAATTCTCTTATGAAACCTCTCCTGTAGCTGGGTTGGGTGTAGAACAACAACTGAGTTCCTTAACCCGGGAAGACTGTCTTGCAGCACAGAACCTTTATAGACGTGGACAAACGGTGCAATCTGAGCTTTGACCTCTGTAGCATGTTTTTCTTTGTCATCAACAACTTTTCCACTACTGCTGGCCAGAGAAGTCCATTTCCATTTCTCTCCATTGCTTTTCCGGCCTCGTTTTCTGGGAAGATCTCTACTGAATTTAGTAGACTCAATCGAGGCTGCAAAAGCTGGCCTCACGAGGCAGATTGTATTGAAGAGCTCCTGAAAATTATTCTGAAACGGAGTTCCAGAGAGAAGAATGCGCCTTTTTGTTTTGATTTCTGACAAAGCCTTCCACATATGACTTTGATCATTCCGAGGAGTGTGTCCTTCATCAAACACTACAAGACCAGGAAACTCGAGAAGGATTTTCCCCATTTCGTCAACTGAGCCAGTTTTCTGTGCTCCAGAAAGCTGCTCAAACAGCCGGTAACTAATCCCCAGGATGCTTCTCTTCTTTCTCCAGGAATACAACTTCAGCATTCGTCCGCTTTCTATGTTGACACTTTTCCTGCCTTGAGCTTGCATCACATAATTTACAGCTGTTTGATTTTCTTTGCCAGATAACTCCCAGTTGTTAAGATTGTGAAACGGAAATTCAAGCTTCCATTTTTTAAACTCCTCTTCCCACGTAAGGAGCATGCTACGAGGAGCAATCAAAAGCGGCCTGCATTCTGGGAATAACTTCATGTATGTCTGGAGAAAGACAATGGTCAGGCGAGTTTTGCCTGTTCCAGGAGCATGTGATATGATGCATCCATTGCCACCAACAACACTGCTTGGCTTTTTCAACTTGTCAAGATGAATGCCACCCGCTATATGCTTCCAGATAAACTCAAAACCTTCACGCTGATGGGGATACATACTACTTTTAACACCAGGAATTAAGTCCCACACTGTGCCATCAACATGAGGATGAGAATTATAGCCAGAATGGCGATCAGAATCAGAAGCATGAGATTGAAGCTCATCAAAGATAGACCGGTTGTCTGTTTCAGAGCCCCTTGTGCCAAATCTTCCATAAGGGCAGTCAAGCTGGAATATGCACACACAAGGGAAAATTCACATATCTGATATAATAAAGCATGACAATTAAGTTGATAAGCGCAGAGTATCAGAAAGCAGACAAGGAAAGTAAAAGAAGGGAAAATCAGACCCTATATACTAAATCATTCAAAGCAATATATTTGACGAGACTCAAGAAATCCTTAACAAAAAATTGAGATTGGCCACAAACATAACAAGGACATTCACCATAACTAACTTGATAATTCTGATTTGAAAGACTAAAATCAACAAGTTGCAGCTTTAGAAGTAAATATGGCCCACCAATGAGATCATTAAATAACCCCGTCCGAGGATGAAGGATCCACTCAATATCAAAGAAAGAAAGCATTGTCAAGTTACATACACCAAAAAATTATTACTGTCAAGTTAAAGTCACCAGAAGCTTTGAGTAACCAAATGAACTAAACCAATGATCAAGTCCGAGCATATGCAAAAGCTGTTAAAAAATACAATAAAAATCTAATAATAACAAACAACAGTTGAAATACGTCAATTTGGTCAACAGCTTGAACAGTGAGTTTGCTCTCAGATCCAATCAAACTTGGCCAACTCAAGTTACAGGGAAAGGAAGTCAACACGTCATAGTTTCATTCCAAATAACGGACCCAAACCAGAACAATATATATATATATATATATACATATATATATAAATATATACATATATATATAATATTGGATCTCAGCTAGGTAAGCAAGCCCTTGCTCTAAGTCTCTAAATCTAAAACTTATATGGATAAAATTGCCAACAAAGGATGCATCCTAAAGCATGTTCCAAACAACACAGAATGCTCTACATTCAGTGTTATCATAATAATAACTAGAGTCTAAGCTTTAGTGCAATCGAAAAATGCTAACATAATCAATCTTAACTGAAAGGAAGATTCATAAGACAATTGCAGGACTTACGAAGTCTGGTAAAATATACTTGATCTCCTGATCTAAATAAGAGCAAAACTTGCATCTGAGTCCAATCTCTTCATCAAGTATAAGCTGATGAACCCCTCGCCTACAGAGGCTAGCTACTGTTTCAACTTCATCAGCAATAGGGAGTGAATCTTGACTTTCAACCTGCAAATCAAACATTCACTTACAATAAAAGATCTTGTGCAAGAAACAAAAATGTACTTTCCAAGATCAGGAGAACCAACTACCACATTAGAATCAGAGGAATCAATCTCAGAAGCTCTGAGAGCAAATTCAAGGTCGTCCCATAGTTCTTTTTCTTCTGGATCACACTCTGACTTCTTTGGTACAGTTGACTGCTCTCCAAAACTGAACTTAAGTGGAAGAGTAGATTCTGGTGGATTTCTTTCATCTTTACGGCCTTCATCTCCAAAGGAAATTGACCCTTTCAGTGTCCCTTCTCCCTTTTCATAAATGGAATCTACAAGAATCTTTAAAACATTGCAATCCTTCTTTGCCCACATGGACCTTCTGTTAGTAAGATTCCCGATATCCCTTTTATTCTTCTTGCACACTCCGTGGACATCGTTCCATTTACTACGCTCAGTTTCTGGACTACCACCATAGGTCTTGTCACATTCATCATTTCTTCTATCATCATCAGACCCTGTTTTCTTTTCGTGGCGCCTAGTTCTCGGACAACTGCAATTGGCGTCATCAACATCTTCATTGTCATTATCATGCCCAGAAGAAGAATCCTCATTATCATTTACAGTTCCACATTTTCTTCTCTTCTTTTCACTTCTTCTCTTCTCTTGAGCAGAATGAATAGGATCATCTTTGTTGCTATCAAAGTCATCATCTGCACCAACTGACATATCCAACCCAACCCTTCTCTCTCTCCTCACACCAATCTCAACACTTTTCCCCTTTTCTGCTTTCCCACTTCCTTTTGCAATCTCACTAGCATCAATGTCCTGCCCCTTCTTCACCTCAACATCACCCTCAACAGTTTTCCTCTTTCTTGGTTTCCCACTTCTCTTGGTAACCTCTCTTTCATCATCATGCCCCTCTTCACCGCATGAATTCAACGACTTAGAAAATACAGAACTTTCTGAGTTTTCTGGTTCAAAAGCCTCATCATCTGATTCATCTGAGGCATGAGAAATAGAATCCTCACTGGAACTACTCTTCCAAGATTCATCTGAGCCATCAGAAGCAGCATCCTCAGTGGTGCCATCAGAAGCAGCATCCTCACAGGCATCACTCCTCTCTGAACTCAAACAACCAAAACCTCCTACTTTCTCTTCACCCAAATACACCACCCCATCATCACTATCCTCCACTTCAACTGGAAAAAAATTCTCCATGTCCACAGCACCAGAGTTAGACTTCTTTCCATTTGATCCTGCACTCTCAACACTATCAAAACCCACAGAATCATTGTCTTGCTTTCCAAATGAACTTTCACTGATGATTTCAACACTGGGATCGTCACCCTCATCAGAATCATCACAACCAGACCTCTGTTTCTTAGACCCCTCAGCAGATTTTCTTTTCCCACCCTTTTTCTTGTCCTTGCCTCCCTGGATGGACTCACAGTGGCTTCCTCATAGTCATCCACAGATACACAATCCCGTACATTGGACCCCTTACGTGATTTCCCTTTCTTATCAGACCCATCACGGAGTTCTCGTTTCCCAGCCTTTTTCTCCCATAACTCTCTCCAGTATTTCTCTTCACTTAGCCGTGTCCTCTTCGCTACAGGCGCGTTATAGTCCATGAGCACCAAAAGATTGAACCTTTTCCACCAAAATCACAAAAATATCAAAAAGTCAGCTCTTTTACATCAAAATCACACACACAAATCAGCTCTAACACATGCATATGTGTGTGTGTGTGTGTATATATATATACACATACACACGCAACCGCAAGGAGAGAAGCCTATCACAATAACCCCAAAATACAATTTTTCTCACCAAAGAAAACTCATCACAAAGCCAGCTCTTTTCCCTCAAATCGCACACCCACATACACAAAAATATACAACACACGCATATACACACCATAAAACAGCAAAACAGAGTGGTAGGGAGACAGAGAGACTTACAAGCAGCAAAAAGGGCGAACTTGCAGAGAGAGAAGAGCACAATGAGAGCTTCGTGACCGTGACCAGGACTAGAGGAAGGCAAAAGGGCGCGAAAAGAGAGAGCTTCAGAGCATGCACGCCACGCCAAGCGAAGAGAGAGAGCTTCAGGCAAAAGGACGCTTTTCTTTCTTTGAGTCTTTGCGAGTGAATCAGGAGGTCAAATAATTGGGGTCTGTAAGTGAGAAACTCTTTTCGGACAAAGCTACCCTTTCTTGGCGTAGAAGTAGTAAGGACGCGAGGGGTGTAACAGTAAAATCGACAGACAGCCGAGAGGTTTGTGCTTGCTAACTAGAGCGGTGATTGGTGGAACAATCAAGGGTCTGGATGGCGTCCACGTCAGGAGAGGACGAGCAGATGAACGGTTAAGATTTCGTTATGTACTCTCTGAGTCTTTCTTTTTGTTTCAGTTCTTTCTTGTATTTGGCTTCTTTACGCTAATTTTTATTTATTTTTTAAATCAAGAGGTTTGGGTTTGTATTTATTATGTCGAATGGTAAATTTTTATCTTTTTACTATATTAAGGGCTTGATTTGAACTTGGTTTGTGAATCAATAAATTAAGAGCTGGCTTTATTGAAATTTGATGATAAAGAAAGTAACAACGCCAAACCGGATCGTGCTCACTCCTACTAAATTATAGGATAATTTCTTGTTGATTAATTTAAATTTACTAAAACAACTAAAATTGAAATTGTTGATATGTTTAAATAGTGTTTGGATTTTTTTATAAATACATATCTAGGATTTAGTTTATTTATAAATTTGTATTTAATTTATCTATTTTGGTAATCTCTTTGGGTTTTATCCTCTACATTATTTTAGTGGCTCTGATGATAATTTATGATGATAAATAAAAAAAGAACTTCATGTCAACTAATAAAAAAGAAAAAGACTAAATATTTCTCAACCAATGAGGATAAGACACGAACTTTGACCACCCAATATATTACTGTTTTTTAAATCTCCAGGGTAGAGACCTCTATACAGCTGTCTGTCAGCCTGCCGAGCATAATTTGGGAAGGCTTCAACTTTCCTCTCTTTTTCTCATTTTCCTTTTGGGTTTTTTTATTATTAATTTTTTTTTTGGAGCATGGATTTTTGTTTTTATAGAGAATAAAACGTACAAGAGGGTTTTGGGGGGGTCTTTATTCTTTTGCTTGTTTGGGTTTGGGTATTGAATTGCAAAGGTCACTTCAAAGCCAAAACATATGGCATTAAAGATAAGAATAATTAAATTTGGAGTTAATTGAAAATGTACAATAAACACCTCTTATTTATTGATTTTCTGACATGGTGAGTTGGATGGGTTACTCAAAATATTTGCATAATAATGATATTTCTTATTTTAGGATAGGTCTGAAAACCATCTAGTTTTAAAAATAAAATTTAAAAGGGTAAATTCCAAATCCATTTGTATGATAGATAGGTGATGGGGAATGGAATATATTTGAATATTTCTCTTCAAATATTGTGCGTGTAAAAAATATGCAAAATGAAAAATGGATAAGTCATCTAATTAAAATCAAATACATAGATGAACAAATTAAATTTCATAAAAACGCATGAATTGTCGGTTCATGAAAATTGGAATGCAAAATTTAAAGTTTTTTCCATGAAGAGGCAATTAACGTCTTCCCGAAATCTGGTTCTTACGATCTGTTGAAAGAAGCCTTCGTACAAACCGACATGCCTCCCTATTCATTTTTGAAAACATTGGGCTATTTAATTTATTCATTCAAACAAAAGCTAAATAGTGACATGCTCATCCAATTTCATGCCAATTTAAAGTTTATTTATTCTGTAATTGCAATCTTCAATCTCATTACTTGTGTGAATTTGTATCTTTTTGTTTACTTATTGGCCTTGTATCTTGTATATGGACTGTCATGGGTTTCTTAGTTGCACACAAAATTAAATGAACTTGGCCATATAGATGAGCTATCAAGCGGTACAATATTGTGTAGCTTTTCATCTAACCAAAGTAACTTTGTGCAGTCTGCCGACTCATGTTTGACAATGTATTGTTGAGTAACATTATAGGTATGTATATAGACACATGCTAATTAGAATTCTCATTTTGTTGCTATGCTATTATTACCTTGTAGGTGACAGGTTTACGAATGTGTTTGGGCCTAAAAATTGACACGCCCAACAAAATGAGGCCCATAATAAAGCTGCAAAAATCAAAGAAAGATGGAAGCCCAAAAATCAGAAGAGCCCAACCCAAAACTTATCAAAGCAAATAAGGCTAATCTAGGCCTCACAGGCCCGATATGATAAGACGGGGGAGCCCAGAAACAGGAACAATCCCACATGACATCTCTGGGATAAAGAAAAGTCAGCAATGACAATTGTCATAGAAGAAGTGATTGAAATGTTTATGACATCAAGTTGTTCTGAAAAACCTAAAAACCCTGAAGATCAAATCCTTCTTACATATATATATTCAGAGATTTTTTATTCTATGTTTACAGAGAAGGTAATTCTCCCAAGGAGATAAGCAAGTTACAATCTCAGAGAAGGATAAGCAAGAAAGCAGGGAGCTGTCCAAAAAAGAAGTCAAACTAACAATCACGGGTGAAATCTTACAAGGGGCAGTTGAAATTGGGAAAGAGATTAGGTTCTTTTTCAAGAAAAACATGGAAGTGATTGCCTATTTGAGAGCCTATCTGCCAAAACTGATGAAATCCTATTTTCTTTCTTTCCATTAAAGAATAAAAAAGGGGGAGATATCTTTTTGCCGCCCAATATTAAACAGAATCACCCTACTCCAGAAAAACATTTTTACTATAAATACAAGAAGGAGTGAACAGGGTAAAGGACACACAAAAAAACTCATCATCCAATCAAACAAAAATCTTACACAAGGAAACCATCAATCAAATAGACAACTCAAAATCAACCAACTAGCCCACTTGAATCTCAAGAAAAACCAGCTTCAGATCAGAATTCCCAAAGCTCAGACTTAAGAAATAAGTCATTCAAAACGAGATTTCTCTCGTTACAAATTTGGTTCAAAAAAAACCAAAACAGGTAGAGCTTGAGTTCTCTCCAAATATGGAAAACCTCAACAAAATTCACAGTGCAGTCTCTAGCCCATTATGTCCTCAAAAGCATCACTTACGCCTGCATACTGAGGAAACAGCATTCGCCACTCGAAGCTTCACAAAAGCTTAAGGAACATTGAAGCTCTACGAATCAACCTTTGGTATCGATTTCTAGTTGAAACACAGCGATCAAAGTTGTCAACGGTCCATCCAGCATTTCCGAATCAGTAACCTTCCATCCGACAGAAATGAAGTTCAATTGCATTTTCATCTCTCTAGCATGAGTATTTATTATTATAGTTTTTGTAAAAGGCGATTCGCCTAAAAGCAGTTTAAATTCCATCAACCATTTGGCCAGAACAACCTCTTTATACTGAGATAAATTGTTAAAGTCATCACCAGTCTGAGGCAAGAAAAGAACTTACTTGGGAGATATTCCTCATCCAAATTCACAATCGTTTGTTTGCAGAAATCAGTAACTTGGGGCGCAAGTTATCCATTCTAAACTAAATCTGCTAGAATTATTATTACTAGTAGTGGCACGCTCACACCAAAGAAAGCTGACTTGTTGACCAGTCTATGGTTCTCAAGGCAGTGGGGAACTTTGCCCTTCCATCATAGGAGTAAACGCAAAACGGGTGAATAGAATGGTGAGTGGTTTCTTGTGCCATATAGAGGAACAAGATATCATCTGACTAAGTGGAGGGATGGAAATAAACCTACAAATCATTAAGAATATTTTAATATGAAGCATTTGTCCTCTAGAAATGTAATAGAGCGTTGCTTTGGCTTGATAAAAGCTAGATGAGTTATATTAAGGAGCCCATCCTTTTATCCCATAAAGACACAATACCAAATAATTATGACTTGTTGTAACCTTATTCGGAGGGAGATGTGGACGAATCCGATGGAGCATGCACTACATGATAATGAAATTACTCAAAATATGGTAAAGGGCGCTATGCTTGAGACCGTTGGAGTCTCGGATTAATAAAGTACATGTAGAGATTTTATGGCCATGCAAATGTACAATGAGTGAACAAGAAACCAATGATTGTCTTAAGTTTATATTTACACTTGTATTTCATTAGGAATACCCAACTTCATTATCTTAAATTTGTTGTATGTGAATCATAAATTTCTAATTTTGTAATTTTTTTTATAATCTATATTTAAGAATAGAAAAAAATATTTAATGTTTAAAATAATTAATTTTATAATTTAGAAATATAGTCATACCTTGGAATCCTTTAGTTAAGTACTCCACCATAGGACATGACTAAGTCCAAGACAATCCAAGTCGGTCCTTAAATTTGGTCCAGTCCAATCCAATCCTACGTATCAAACGAGGCCTAAGTGACAATCACAATAGAACAAAAGAGAAGATATTCATTCATCACCAAATTTTCTATGTTGAACATGATGTACAAAAAATATAGCATTCATCACTAATTATATTTACGCAGAGTCTACAAAAATATAGTGCACCTAATTTTTCCGTTACGATAACCAAGAAAATGTAACAAAATCTACTGGTTCTGTAAAAGTGAAAAAAATAATAAGGAAAAGCAATTTTGACAATTAAAAAAGAGAGGATTTGTAGTTGAGGCATGATAGATGGGAAGCATTGTCCATCCATCTACACCAATTTCCCAAACATGACTTTTTTTTTTTTTCTCGGTCTGAATTTCCCAAACATGGCTACACGTGCCTCACAACAACACACAAGCCTTTTAAAGTTGACATCGCACACTTCTCTCACGTGCCATGCAGTCCAAAAGGCCTCCGTCACGTGCGTATTGTAAAGCACTCCTTGGACCCGCTGCTGCCCAATCACAGTGGCGCGTCTCAAATATTGCAAAAACAGTTTCGCAAAAACAAAACTTACAAAACCCCCTATCTCTCTCCTCTCTCTCCATGACGTCTACGCACACACCCCCTACACTCTCTCCTCCTCTTCCCAAACCTCTTTCTCTCTTCTCATTCATTTCGTTCACCAAACACTAACCCTAACCCTAACCCCTTTCACTCTCGTTATTTCTGTCTCTTGAATCTGAACAACCCCAACCACCTAAAACCCTTGGCCCCAAAAAATTTCAATTTCACAGGGCGACCAATGGATTCGCAGCCAAACAACCTCTTTGAAACGGCGTCGCAGCCGGATACGGGTAACGACGCCTACACCTTCCTCGAATTCAACACCCAGGGCGAGGACTTTGACTACCCGGAGTTTCGTGACCCGATTCGGTCACCTGTGGCCTGGCCCACACCGTCTGATTCTTTATCAGACCCTACAGACCGCGACCGTGGCGGTGGAGGAGTCGGGTCGGACCACCAGTCTGATGCGTCACCGGTTTCAGCTGCCCCGGGCAGCGCCACGAAGGCCAGGGCAGGTGGGTCGGGTAGTAGCGGCGGCAATAATCAGGTGGTTGACGTGCTAGCGGGTGGGATGAGTGTCCTCAACTTTGAGGACACTGGGGATGATGATAACTACGAGTACGGCAAAGGGGATTTCACAGAACATGCGTTGCCGGTACTGCGGGGTGTCGAACCCGGCGTGCGTTGTGAGGTGTAACGTGCCTTCATGTCGAAAATGGTTCTGTAATTCGAGGGGGAACACGTCCGGCTCTCATATTGTGAATCACCTGGTAAGGAACTGGGTTCAGAGTATAAATTTCTGCCAGTTTTCATTTTCATTTTGGGTTATTTTCTTTTAAATTTTCAGGTATGGGTCTAATGGGAAATTGGGTAAGAACTGGAAATTACGAGTGAGGAGTGAGTCAAAACATGGATGCAATAGTGGGAAGTTTAGTAGTTAGATAATATACGTAAATAAGTGTTTATTGTTTTCAAGGGGTGAGCTTCTTGTTCAGTATTAGTTTGGCATTTGGGGTTAAAAACATAGAAGAAAGAGGTATGACATTCACATGTTGACATAACAAAACTCAGTAAACCAGAAGATCACCATCAAAATTATACAGCCCCAAAAACAAATCCAAAACACCCCTCCATTATAAACAACTAAAAAAACTATGCTATGGCAGCTCCCCAATCTAGTATATTACAGAAAGTGAAAGATCTCTAAAATGTTATATCATACAATCTAATAAAATTTGAAAAGAAATTTCATATAGTACACGTTCTGTTAAGTTGGTCCATTGACCCTTGTGTGCTGTTGAAGATTAATTTGGCTCATGTTGATGTTATGTGAATTTGTAGAGATCGTATTTGTTGCCAATAAAATTCGAAAGTTCTAGTTCCTAACCCACATAATTTTCTATTATAAAGTTCCATTAAAGATAGGGCACTTAAAAAGCTTTTATGAGTCAAATATTGCTCTGATTTGTTTGAGTGGATGGTTTATATTGGATCACTTATGTACCAATGGAGTTACCGAGGACATATGTTTAATGCAGTTTTAAGCAACCTGCATTATGTATCATATTGTGGTGTTGTACAGTACTACATGGAGTTAGTTGTATGATAATACTTTTCTCATGACATTCATGTGGCTATTATATTGTAAGATTTGAGATGAAGTGTTAAATCATTCTTTTTCATATCCTCTTTCAATTGATCTTAGCAGAAGTTGTGGACCATAACAGTTGGGGAGTCAGTTTCACTCATATCGTTTATTTATTTTTTACCTATTTTTAAATTTATTTTGCTAAGCTTTTCGACTTGGAATTATGAGCTAAAGTTTAGGTCATCGTTTTTATTGTGGAGTTTGATTAAATTGAAGGTTTCAATCTCAAGGTGATGATTAAATATTTTGTATAATCATTATACACTGTCTTCTCTCTAATGTAAGGGATTGTAAGATACCCTTCTTTCCAATAGGTTAGGCATTGTAGTCTGATAACTATTCTTAAGTGGTCTGTCATGTTGGGTTTTGTAGGTTCGAGCAAAACACAAGGAAGTCTGTCTTCATAAAGATAGTCCATTGGGAGAAACGATCCTAGAATGCTACAATTGTGGATGTCGTAATGTATTCCTTCTTGGATTTATTTCAGCCAAGACAGAGAGTGTTGTTGTTCTTCTTTGTAGGGAACCCTGTTTAAGTGTTAATGCATTGAAGGATATGAACTGGGATCTGAGCCAGTGGTGTCCCCTGATTGATGATAGGTGTTTCTTGCAGTGGCTTGTTAAGGTTTGGTGTTTTCTTCCCCTACCAACAGCTTCATGATTATTTTCATTTCACATAATGTACCCTTTTCAGTTTAGAAGATCTAAGATGTTGTGCTTTGCAGGTCCCATCTGAACAGGAACAGTTAAGGGCGCGCCAGATTAGTGCTCAACAAATAAATAAGGTAGAAGAACTATGGAAGACCAATCCTGATGCTTCCCTAGAAGATCTTGAGAAGCCTGGTGTGGACGATGAACCCCAACCTGTGGTCTTGAAGTATGAGGATGCTTACCAGGTGATTTTATTTATTTATTTATTACTTTTTTTGCACCGACTGTATATGCTTTGAAACTTGAGAATGCTTAAATCGTGTTCATTTTATAACATGAGAAGCCTTTGTAGATTATGCATTTTTTATATAGATGTCTGCTGGTATGCTGACAGTTTTCTTGTTATTGATGCAGTATCAAAATGTGTTTGCACCACTTATTAAACTTGAAGCTGACTATGATAAGGTATGGGCGCTAACCTCCCCTCTTTTCCTTTTTCTTTTCTATTTATAGAATCTACGATCATTTGGCTAGTGATTAAACAATTGTCCAATGCTTATGATCTTCATTTTGTTGTAGATGATGAAAGAATCTCAAAGCAAAGACAATGTCACGATTCGGTGGGACATTGGTCTAAACAAGAAGCGTATTGCATATTTTGTTTTTCCAAAGGTATTTTCTTGCAAAATTCCATATAATTTCTTTGTTAGGTTGACCATTTGGTTTTTAGAAGTATTGCACACCCTTTTTTGTTCTGTCAGTATGTATCCATTTTTAACATTCTTTTTTGTGTTACCCTTTTCAGTTCTGTCAGTATTTATCTTTTTTAAACATTCTTTTTTGTGTTGGGTTGTTGCAGGAAGATAATGAGTTGAGGCTTGTACCTGGTGATGAGCTGCGGCTTCGTTATTCTGGAGATGCAGCTCATCCAGCATGGCAGTCAGTAGGACATGTGGTATGCCTCTTTTCCATAGTTTATAATTTATTTGTGTTTTAGTTTTGTAGCACTTATCATATAGTACTCATTTACTGTTTCAGATCAAGTTAACTGCACAAGAGGAGGTCGCACTTGAACTTCGTGCCAGTCAGGTAGTTTGAATAGTGGTGCAGCTAATTTTTCTTATTATTTATTTTGGTGAACTTGGCAGTTATTAATCTTTATTTTACTTTTACTTTATTTAATTTTTGGCAACTGGGCTTTTCGTTTTGTTATTTCGGGTTGGGCTTTTTGTTGCTAGAGTGCCATGGGCCTTCCATTTTGAAATCTATCTCTACCCTTGTAATTTTTTTTAAAATTCCAAGTTTATCCTAGCAGCCGTCGCTTTCCTTCCTCCTTATGTATTGTTCATGGTGTATGCAGGGAGTTCCAGTTGATGTGAACCATGGCTTCAGTGTTGACTTCGTTTGGAAGAGTACAAGTTTTGATCGGATGCAGGGAGCCATGAAGGCTTTTGCAGTGGATGAGACAAGTGTTAGTGGGTAGGTTGGCTGGTGCTTTTGCTTTTAAGAAAAGTATATGCTAACATGTTCATCATTAGTCTTATCAAAGGACATGTTCATCATGACGGGACTTGATGTTGATTCTGTGTTCATAATTCTTGTATTGCTAAACATTGTCTTGAAATGTCAAGCATCAGATGCTTTGATCAGAGGGTACGTTAGTTAGTTCAGGTTCAGTTAATGGCTTTAATATCTCCAGATGATATGCTTTGTGTCCCTAATGAACTGATTTGAATATCTTTGTAGATAGTTGTATATCATATGATACTTTGATTTTGAGTTGGGTAATGGAGTGTTATTGAATATGTTTTGATTGAACTTCCCTATGCAGACATAGAACACTTAAAATTTGAAATTAAACCAAGTTCTGTACATAGTGGTGGTTCTGCCTGCTCATATTTCCAAATCAGTATTTTGCTCTAATTAGTTTTAGGTTAGCTCTCGAGGTTACGATATTGTATGTTTGCATCTAACTTTTTGCTCTTTAATACTCTCTGTGCAGATATATTTACCATCATTTATTAGGCCATGAAGTAGAGGTCCAGATGGTCCGTAATACATTGCCTCGTCGTTTTGGTGCGCCTGGTCTTCCGGAGCTCAATGCATCTCAAGTATGATATCTTGATTATACACTAGTTCTGATTTGATTGATATGCTTGTTTAACCAAAGATTACTTTTCTTTGATTCATGGAAATATGCCACCTATTTTGATTTTTGAGATGGTCATATTTGTCGGAATCCTTGGTCGAAAGGTTTAGGTTTTGAAAATTTTCATAAGTTGCATAGTTATTTTGTTTGGTGTTCATTAGCAACATTATAGATGTATTACCTATTAGAATCACACGTCTTATGTTATATCTGAATTGCGGTGTTTCACTAAAATGGTCCTTTCTATGTCCTGGTTTTGCATTCCTCCTCTCAGTCCAATTGGTAGCAATTTGTGTGTGTAGCTTTGTGTATAGAGAAATTTTGGGTCTCATTGACTTTCACTTTTATGTTGATTATTTTTTAGTCTGAGATCCTCTAGGACTTGTCAATACTATGTTGTGTAGCATGCTTGATACATTGACAGACTTTACTGTAGGGTTCTGTACATTGCTTTTATACATTATTTTTCTCATCATAAATGTCTCCTTCCTAAATATCGCATAATATCAATTTGTAGGACCTTTTCAGGAATCTTTGTTGTACATGTACTTGGTCTTTTCCAAGTGTCTTACATATCTTTATTGATAGGTTTTTGCTGTGAAGAGTGTCCTCCAGAAGCCTATAAGTTTGATTCAGGGTCCACCTGGCACAGGAAAAACTGTTACTTCTGCAGCAATTGTGTATCACATGGCTAAACAAGGCCAGGGACAGGTAAATTTCCTAACATCCTTCATTTCCTCTCTCTTTCTCACCCACACACAAACACATACTCATCTCTCTCTCTGTTTTTTGTTTTTTTTTTCAACATAATTTCTTCTTCTAGGTTTTGGTTTGTGCTCCTAGTAATGTGGCTGTAGACCAACTAGCTGAGAAGATAAGTGCAACTGGGTTGAAGGTAGAGGACCAGTTCTTTGCCTGCTAATATACCAACTCTACCCCCTTTGTTTTTGTGGCTCTTCTTGTATTAATTATCGTTTCTGGTTGTGTACTTATGTAGACATATAGTTGGATTCTTTTCTCTGATAATTTGTTGGATTAGAGAATTTCTGTGTCTTTATTTTTCTTGTTTACCTGGGTTAGATGTTGGTTTGGTTGCTGGGTTGTACAGTTGTTTTCTTTTTAGAATCCTAGATGGCTCTTTTAGGTGCCTTTGGCACTCTATAATGGATCCCGTGTCCACTGTTTATGCCATGGTTGCTTTCATATTTTAATAAAATCTGTGTCAAAGATTACCAGTCACAGGAAATCTGAGAATGAGTGCCTAAACTCCCTTTCCTGCATCAAATATTGCACCATATGATTTATAATATTATATCTTTATGGTTGAAATGTGTTTTATGAATTTTCTAATATATTTTTCTTTCCCTTGGATTTAAGGTTGTTAGACTTTGTGCGAAATCAAGGGAAGCTGTAAGTTCTCCTGTTGAGCATTTAACCCTCCACTACCAGGTTTGTTTTGACTTGTTGGCTTCATAATAATTTGTCACATTTTGTTTTTTATTATTATTTTTTATGTTTGTTTTTTTAACAAGATGCTTACTGACTGATAATTGCAGGTTCGTCATCTTGACACTTCAGAAAAGAGTGAACTTCACAAGTTACAACAATTGAAGGATGAGCAAGGTCTCTCTCTCTCTCTCTCCCCATCCCCAATTGCTCCGGCTTTTTAAATGCCTTTTTGTGTGTTATTTGTTAGTCCAAGCATGACTTAGAAAGATGTGTATTCTGTTACACAACTACCCTTGCGTGTAGGCAAAAATGAATTTGATTTTATCGATTGACATCTTTTATTATTCTTGCTATGATTATCACATTGAATCAATTTACTGCATGAAACTATCCGTTTGTTGCCTTGAAATGCTGGTCTTGATTGTTCTGTATTTGTCCCAGTATTACTTGCAATTAGTTTTTAAGTAAATTTGTTATAGTTCTATGAACTTATATGTATGTTTATTCAACTTGATGCTAATTACTTCCTTGAAATTTTTACAGGAGAATTGTCTAGTAGTGATGAGAAGAAATATAAGGCACTGAAGCGGGCAACCGAGAGGGAGATTTCTCAGAGCGCTGATGTCATTTGTTGCACATGTGTTGGCGCTGGCGATCCTCGATTGGCAAATTTTAGGTTCCGTCAGGTTGAAATACGTCTTGCATAGACAGTTTGTTACTATCATTCACAATTAAAATAAGCTTACACAATTCTATCCTTTGCTTTTAGGTACTGATTGATGAGTCTACTCAGGCAACAGAACCTGAATGCCTTATTCCTTTGGTTCTTGGGGCAAAGCAGGTACTTTGAGATAATTTTTTTTTTCCTTCATGTAAATGAATTTTAATTGAGAGCTTGATCTTTTAACAATTTGGTGCATGGTCAGCAATCTTATGAGAATTTCCATATTAGGTTGTTCTTGTTGGTGATCACTGCCAGCTTGGTCCAGTCATTATGTGCAAGAAAGCAGCTCGTGCTGGGCTTGCCCAGTCTCTTTTTGAACGCCTCGTTTTACTTGGTGTGAAACCAATTAGATTGCAGGTTTGTCACCTTTTATTCCAGCCTCGATACCCGTGTAGCTGTGTATAGTACCAGTGATAGTCTACATGTACTTGGTCTTTTATTTTATGAGCATCTATTGGTTGGTAATGCATGAAATTTGAGTTCTTTATAACCATTCAGCAACGGAGAAGATATTGCTCATTTCTCTTAAAATCACAACTCTGAACATTCAATTTAGTATTAGGTTTAGTTGACAAAGTTGCACATATTTTCTCGGTATTGGAAAGATTATTGTGGTTCTGTAGTTGCCCTTGACTCATATTCTTCAAGGTTTTGGAAGCTTAGTTACCAGTATTTTTCTTCTTTTTTTTTTTTACACATTATTTTCATTACTTCTGTAAGCAAATCACAAACTCTCTCTCATCCGGTGCATTAGACTGGCACTCTCCTTTTAAATTTTATCATATATAAAAATGTTATTTAAAAAAAATAATTCCTATCAATCTTGCATTTGAGTCAAAAGCAAAGTTACTTAGCTCAACTATGTGTGTACCGTTAAGATGGTGTAAAATCAGTCTTCCAAAAAGAATAGTTTTTAAATTATAATAATATATTTCCCGTTGTCTGCTTTATGAAATTTCTTGTATTTCATCCCGCAGTGAAATTGTTAGTGCATGTATGACTCTGGGAGGACTGACATGTTAAGTTTTGTGATTTCAAATTTTAGGTTCAATACAGAATGCATCCAGCCTTGTCAGAGTTTCCATCTAACAGCTTCTACGAGGGCACACTTCAAAATGGAGTGACCATCAATGAAAGGCAATCATCAGGCATTGATTTTCCTTGGCCAGTTCCCAATCGTCCTATGTTCTTTTATGTACAGGTACAGTATATTGGAACATTAGAAAAATTGTGTTAGCAAAGTTAAGTTTTGTTTTCGGCTGCTTTTTTTTCAACTCTTTAAAAAATTTAGTTTCTCTGGTGACTTGTTTTGGACTCATACACGTGTGTTATAGATGGGGCAAGAGGAGATAAGTGCTAGTGGAACATCCTATCTGAACAGAACTGAGGCTGCTAACGTTGAAAAGATTGTCACAACATTCTTGAGAGTGGTGTAGTCCCTAGTCAGGTGAATCTATGATAGTCCTTTTGATTTTAGCATTTATATCTGGAGTCCATGTTGCTTTAATCTAATAATGTCAGCATTTCACAGATTGGGGTGATAACACCATATGAGGGACAACGAGCTTATATTGTGAACTATATGTCAAGAAATGGTGCTCTCAGACAGCAACTTTATAAGGAAATTGAGGTAATCTATCTGACTCATCAAATGTAGAATTCTGTTGCAGTTATCTGTGTTTTGTCGATGTTGTTTCATTGTTTATTGTCACAGGTTGCAAGTGTGGATTCATTTCAAGGAAGAGAAAAAGATTATATCATCCTTTCATGTGTTAGGAGTAATGAGCATCAGGTGAGTTCATGAAATCACTTAATGTGGAAAGTATTAATTATGAAATTAGCAGAAAGTAAAGTGTCATTATACACGTTTTCTCAACTCCGTTGCATGTAATTATTGTATAGCACAATTAAACAGAGTGCTAGAGAAGTTAATATGAAAGATGCTTCTCTGTTCAAGTTTTGTGGGACAAACAATAGTTCTTTTGAGATTATTATTATTATTATTATTAATTTTATACAAAACAAAGATTTCCAGATTTTGGTTCTGAGATAATTTGTAATAGCTGTTTCTCATTTGAAAAAGAAAAAAGCGAAAAAATTATGATAGCTTTTTGGTTCCTAGCTAATACACCCCTCTTTCAGGGTATCGGATTCCTTAATGATCCTCGCCGTCTCAATGTTGCTCTAACACGTGCTCGATATGGTATTGTCATTCTTGGAAACCCTAAAGTTTTAAGCAAGCAGCCACTGTGGAATAGCCTACTGACACACTACAAGGTATTTCCTGATCTCTGTAATTATGCTATTTGTGGTTTGTGTTATCCTGTTTCTTTGTTTTTTTTCCACTGCCAGTTAATAGAATAAGAGTAAAAGGTTATTCTTCTTTTTTGAGTAAAAGCCTTTTCTGTTCTCATCTTCTCTAGAGTCTTTTTAGGTTGATCTCTGGTTCAATGTATTTGTATTCTTTCAACTTTTCTTGATTAAGTTCTGGTTCCTGTATAAAAAATAAAATGAATAAAAAAGGGAACAAGGAAAAAGATTGAGGAACAGAATATGTTTTCCACAAACCAGAACTCGGCTTTGGAATGTTGATGGCAGGTGACTAACACTTGTGCAGCTCTGGGGAGCATATTTGTTAATGATATTTCGCAAATTTTGTTTAGGCTTTCCTCTCATTGTTGATTCACCTTTTTTTTTTCTTTTCCCTTTTTGTGGCTTTGTCATGTTGGCTCATCAAAATGATTGTGTTATATGGGTTGATGATCACAGCATTGCATAGTATTTATGACATTTTATACATCAATAGGAACACGAGTGCTTGGTTGAGGGGCCTCTAAATAACCTGAAGCAGAGTATGGTTCAATTTCCAAAGCCCAAAAAGGTATGTCATTTAGCAAGAGCAGGCACATTATTTTTACAGAATTGTTTTTTTTCTGTACATACATATGTTCAATTTGTGGTGGAGTTTGATCTTAATTTATGAAATCACTAATTGATGTGGAATCATGTTACACTTGTACTAATGTTGACACAGATCTATAATGACCGGCGGCTTTTCTTTGGTGGTGGTCCTGGAGTTATCCCAAATGATAGTTATGGGTCTATTGCTTCATCTGGCCAAAGTGCGGACAGAAGAAGTACTCGTGGTAGGGGTATGTTAATGCCAGTATCTTTCCCTTTTTCCTTCTTTCTCCCGGAATTCCAGGAATTGATACTTTTCATACTTTTGCTGTTCCACTATACATGACTGATGTAGTAGGGATGAAAGAGACAAGAAAACTGAACAAGAAATTGAAGACAATGTTCAACTTAGTTCTTATATTATGGATTTGTTTAGTATAAAAACTTGGGGTTAGTTTGATATGGTAGGAACTTCTACAGCACATCCTTGGACAATACTCAAAGGCTATAGGTTGAGTAGCAGGAGCAATTTTTAATTAATTATGAGCCCAAAAGACGGGTTCTCTAAGTTGTTGCTTGTTTCATGTGAATGAAGAATTATTAAAATAATTAAATCCCACAATGAGAATGAAATAAATAATTAGCCTTTAAATTCAAATGATAGTAAATAAGTAAATAAAATAAACCCATTTGATAAACATCTCCTATCCCTAAAATAACTTATTTTTTTCTTGCATCCTTAATTTATCATTTATGCCAAATGCAGGTTCTTACTTACCTCCTGGCCCACCCAATGGTGCACATAAGCCTGGGGTGCATCCTGCTGGATATCCAATGCCTCGGGCACCTCTTTCACCGTTTCATGGTGGTCCCCTTTCTCAACCATATGCTATTCCAACTCGTGGAGCTGTGCATGGACCAGTTGGAGCTGTTCCTCATGTCCCTCAACCTGGAAGTCGAGGTTTTGGGGCTGGGCGTGGAAATGCAGGTGCTCCAATTGGCAGTCACCTCCCTCACCAACAAGGCACACAGCAGAACGTTGGAAATCTGGGGTCTACATTCAACTTTCCTGCCCTTGAAAATCCAAATAGCCAGCCTTCTGTGGGTGGCCCATTATCTCAACCTGGATTTGTCAATAATGTTCGTATTGTTCTTTCTTTTTTCTATGTATCCATGTCTCCCCAATTCTTGTACTTTCATCTACTTGATGCATGTATTCTTATCCTTATTGTATGCAACAGATGCCACAAGGGCCAAGCCAATCATTTCGTGATGGATTTTCCATGGCGGGCATGTCTCAGGTTTTTCTCGTGCTAAACATATAAATCTTTTGATTAAGTTGTGACTTTGGTATTGACTTCTTAATTTCATCTTTCATCGTCTGTTACCAGGAATTCTTGGGTGATGACTTTAAAAGTCAGGGATCACATGTTCCTTATAATGTTGCTGACTTCTCCACTCAGGTATGAAGTTGGGGTGCTTTTTTCCTTTTTTGTGGTTTTATTGTATGCTGGGCCATATATTATTTGTATGCCAACAGGGTGTCTTGATTTTGGAAACTTCAGGATTTAGTTGTTTACTATCATGGTTTGGTTTAGATATCTTTTCGACTTATTTTAAACATCTTTCCATAAGACTGTTAGGCTGTCCGTCAAGTGGTTTGTGACTTTTTTTTTATTGAAGACTTATTTTGTTTTCATTTTCTATGAATTGTTTTTACTTGGAACAAGTTCCACCATCGTGATAAAAAACATAACAAAAAGGTTATTTCACTTGATGAGATTATGTATAGAAACGGAACTTCCCTTACCCCATTTGTATCAACACTTTTCTCTTTCCAAAATGTGCCCAGCTTCTACATTAACAGCCCTTATTATAGAGTTTCACGTTTAATAGAGTTAATGGGGGAAAACAGGACATACTGTTGCACGTTTTTAATTAAACCTCTACTTGCAATTACAGGACTAGCGTTGTCTTGAAAAAACTATAACTGAATGAATTACAGGAATAGGAAAGCAATCTTAATGTATGAGTCGCCAGAAGCTTAGTTTTCACTTGTATTGCTTTTTATATTGATGTAATGCTAGCTTGCTCTACAGGCTTCTCAAAGTGGATATGCTGTTGATTACGTTACTCAAGGCGCACAAGGTGGGTTTCCAGGGAACTTTATGAACCAGAATTCTCAAGCTGGATATTCTCGATTTGGTACTGGGAATGACTTCATGTCTCAGGTTTGCTAGTTTCCCTTATTTTGTGTCTTTTATTTTTTATCATCCTTTAGGCAATTCTGAACTGCTTTTCTAACAGGACTACATGCCTCACGGATCACAAGGTCTATTTACTCAAGTGGGCTTTAATGACCCATCTCAGGATGATGCATCACAGAACCACTATGGCGTGGCCAATGCCAATCAACTTCAGTCTCAGGTTTATTCTTCATTCTGTTTGATAGAGAATTATCACTCCAAAATAAACAAAATGGCATGTAGAAACATTTGGCTACTCTGCAGTTAGGTTTCTTCTTCATTCTGTTTGATAGAGAATTATCACTCCAAAATAAACAAAATGGCATGTAGAAACATTTGGCTACTCTGCAGTTAGCAAGCCCTTTTACTTTTTTCTTTGACTGAGTTTGGTGGGTTGGGTATATGGTCAAGTGTTTACTGCATGCTTCCTCTGTTTCATTTTCAAGTCATATCTTGGCTTAGTGGTGGTTGTCCTCGCCATATAGTTGACAAGTTGGTCAACGTATTTGCAGGGATTTATGAATTCTCTGTACTCTCAGCCTTTTGCCCATTACAACACACAGCCAATGAACTTGCAGGCCCCACAACAGCAGCAGCAGCAGCAGCCACCTCAGCAGGGTCAGAGCACCCAAAATCAGAAAATCCACTACAATGGTTAAGAGACAGTAGGGAATAATGGCTGTGATGGGTTATAGTCTTTGCATTCAGCGACTCGGTTTGTGCTCTCTTGTGTGCCCAAAGATATCTACCCTAAGTGCAGAAGATTTGCCGGTTGAGATCAGTGTGGTTATCTCCATAACCCGTAATTGATGTTCTGGATATTTGGAATAATATCATAGAGTGGGCAAATGAACATGCATGGGGTCTGAGCAAACAAGAGCGGCACATCCAGGGCTGGGAAAGAAAAGGATAACCCCGAGTACCTGATTGGAGTTTTGTATTGTTCTGAAGAAAGGTAAAAAATGTTCAGTGAAATGAGAGCATTACATGGCATGGTTTTTGCCGAAAGGGTTGGGACAACGATGAAAGAGGCGGGGCGCTATATATGTGACTGACAGGGAAAATGACCCATTATTCATACAGAAGAAGCAGTTTACCACAATTTTTGTACAGCGTGCTGGGGAAAGTCGCCTAACCCTTTCAGCTCCTGACATGTAATTATACTCTACATTATTATTGAAATAGCGATGATGAAATCTTAAGCAAGTGTTATTCAGTGCTTGTACTGCTTGCAGAAAGAACCCTGGTGGTATATAATAGTGTGACATTGGTTTTCTTGTGTAATTGGCTTTATTTAAGTTCTGTAGTGGTTTATATATTTGGCATGCTATGCTTGAGGTTTTTCTCCAATATCTTTTCCTTTATTTATTTACCCTTATTCTTTTGTAAGAGCAATTTACCATTCAAGGTTAAAATAGAATGGGAGCCTTGATCAATGAGGACGAGCAATTGTGGATTAAAATTTGATAGATGGTATGGTAGTAGTATTTAGATGTCAAATATTTGTTGTCCCAATATTCTCTCGTTGAACGTGAAAAAACGCCAAATTACAATTTTGGTCCTTGTATTTCATTTTAATTTTAGAAAATAGACGAAATTGACTATGTTTTGGGTTGATTGCGAATGTTTTGGAGAGACAAAGGTCTCTTTGCATGTTGTAATTGCATATTGCTGCATTGGATTTCATCAATTAATTTGACGAAGTTTTGGACTCGAACTTAATTTCGAGTGACCTTTTCTTCTATCCTTTTCTGACCTGTTCTTTGGTGTAGTTTTTAGAAAGTGGGATTGCGGGTGACCATCTCTAGTGGGCCGTTATTGGACTTGCCCAATCCTTGTTTGCTATCATGTAGATGAGCGAAAAGGCTATAATGAGGGCTTAAAGTGAGGAGGTTATTTGAGGAGGTCAAATTTCACCATCAATAAATGTAAAGAAATCATGGGACTTAAATATTTTAAATGTTTTGACGGTCGGATCGGTCTCCTCAAATAACCTCCTCACTTTAACTCTTCATTGTAGAAGCTCCCTGTGGATGAGGGAGTCATTCTATAGTAAGGGCCTGGGGGGAATCAAACATGTCCTTGGGTAATTGCTTTTAATTGTTTGGAGGTTGTTTGTTGACAATTGAATAAATTGTAGCAATGGTATATGGACTAAGACCAAACTTTACTTTTTGTCTCTTATATTGCTAAATTGTTATGATAGCACTTTAATTATGCCTCCATTTTCAGAAATCATCCTTTCCGTTAGCTCAGTCAACTTTTCTGTTAAAAATGATGACATGGACAAGTCCTACTTGGTATGGATAAAAATGTTTTTTTCACACAAATTTAAAAAATAAATCTCATCTCTCTCTCCCCATCCCAATTTCTTCTCCCACCCGATAACCCACATCAGACCACCAATTTCTCCTTTAAATGTGGAATCTTGGCTCCAAGTCTCTCTCCCCCACACCCATCTATTTGATGAGATAACACACATCAAACCCAAATCCTCCAACAAAACCAAACAAAGGAAAGAAAAGAAATATAAAAAAAAAAGCCTCAGTGTGATGAAATTTTTTTCTCTTTCCTGTAGTTGCTGGGGTTCTGTAGTTGTTTGGGTTCTAGGTTCATGGGGGAGGGTAGTGGTCATGGGGAATAGGGGGAGAAGAATTCAGTAGGGAGAGAATTTTTTTATTTTAACATTTTAATCAATTTAAAATTAATGTAAAGACAAATATGCCCTCATTTTTAACGGAAAAGTTGACTGAGATGACAAAAAGGACGATTTTTGAAAGTGGAGGCATAATTAAAGTACCACCATAACAATTTAGCAATATGAGGGACGAAAAGTAAATTTTGGTTTTAGTTCAGGAACCATTGCTACAATTTTGCCAATTTTGCACTTTCCAAACTTAGAAGATGCATTTAGTTCGAATCTCCCTTACCGTATTGATATGGTTAGAAATGTGTCTCTTCACCATTTAGGCTCAATAATATGGTCTCGAGTCTCTATATTTACCCACCATGCATTTACTTGCATTTCGCAAGACCTTAACCATTTTAATAATTTAACGACTCAAGATATGACATGTCAATTTTCAACTTTTGACACCTATTTATTTAATTATCTCCAACTTAATATATATATTGAGTAAATACCACAAAATGTTCCCACACCCGAAAGGTGAGATTAATCCCACTCAGTGGTTCACTTTCCCCGCCACAAAGTGCTTTCAACGGGTTTCAAACTCTTGCCATTAAGGCACCATGTAGCTCGTCAGTTCGAGGTGGCAGTTTGCCAACCGCGCCACACCTTGTGGTTGAGAAAGAAATATATTGAAAACAATGAAGGTTGTATGTGAGGAGGGAAGGGGTGAGTGGGGTGGGGTGGGGTGTGTCATTAGTGGCTGTTGATAAGTTTATGGTTTGTTCTTTATTTTTATTATTATTTTTAATTTATTTAGTGTCAAAAGTTAAAAATTGACATGTCATATCTTGAGTCGTTAGATCATTAGAATGGTTAAGATCTTGTGAAATGCGGGTAAATGCATAGTAGCTAAATGTAGAGGCTTGAGATCCTAAATAATATATATATATGTATATATATAAAGCTAAAGGCAGAGAATGGTGAAACATTCAAAATACCAGAAAATATCATTGGCTAATGCAAACATTAAGAATTAAAATTATTAATTAAATGAGGATAATATGGTAAATTCACACTTTTTCATTTAAAAAAAAATTAAAATTAAAAGAAAAATAAGATAATGAATCCTATTTTTATAGAACACAACACCCATTATCTTTTCTAATTCTAAAATAAATTTTAAATTCGCGTGTGGAGAGGCTAGTATGTAATTATACAAAAAAACAAACAAAAAATTGAAAATTAGGTTTTTCATTTTACTTTTTAGTACATGCGATTGGAGTAGGAGGTTTACACAAATATTAATTGGGTGTCTGAGGGTTTCAAACCTCTACCCACATGGGTGAAGGTGGAAGAGCTCAACCAATTGAGCTATTGACACATGAAAATTAGTTTAATTTTGGGGAAATAACATGTCTTTTCATTTACATAATATCATTCTCTAAATTTTCGTCAGTGATTTAAATCGCGTAAAAGATTGTGATGGGTTTGAAAGAAAGGAGAGGATTAGAACTTTTTAGGAGTGTTTTTCTGTTTGAAATCAATACAATTTCACCAATCTGCACCCGATCATATATAAATTGGATTATGAATTTTCCAATTAAATCCGATCACATTAAAAGTTAAAAAACAATTGAGAGGTAGTGAGAGTAATTTTCTATTTTGTGTTTTTTAATCACTTACTTTCTTGTTAAGAAACAAAAAAAGACAAACCAATGGACATCTCCCTCTACAAAACCTACCCCCATTGAACTTAAGCCCAAAGATCAAAATTGACAAACGATTGAACCAAATTAAATATTGGAAATCAGACAAAGGGATAAATTCAAAATTAGCTTGGTGGAAGAATCTTGTCTTTTCAAGAGAATTACTATTTAAGTTTTAATTAAGTTACTATCAAATCAATTGTAGCAAAAGGGATAAATTACTATTTAAGTTTTAATTAAAAATTAAAGCAGAGATAAGCATGATCTCCCTGAAAAGACGCCTAAATCTGTTACGAAGTACAGCTCATCGAAAACGACGTAGCTTCGAGAGACTTGGACTCGTCAGAGACTTTTCTCTCACTCACTCACTCACTCACTCACTCACTCTGCCACTCAAGAACGAAAAGTTAAAGCAAAGAATTTAATAGTAAAAGCGAAGCAAGGAGACAAAGCACATACCATTTTCTGATTCGCACAGATAGACAGAGAAAAAGCGGAAGCTTCCTTTTGAATTGATTCAGTGGAATTTTCCTCTGCTGCTTTCTCTCTTGCCAAACGGTACACTTTCCATGCCATTAGCTTAATGATTGTGTTGAATTTGGAATTTTAATTTTGCAGTGGCAGTTCCGTTTGATGGAATTTTTTTTTTGTGAATTTTGGCGTGCTGGTATTTGGCAATAGTGACGAAGAGTTTGTTGATTGTTTATGGATTTTCTTTTTAGAAATGCGACTTCAGAAACCGAAACGACGGATCGTCGAAAGCCTTTCTGTTTTCAGTTGCTTTGAATGCTTGTGTGTGTGTGTGCGCGCTTCTTGCATAAGTGAGTGATTGTTGAGCACCATGATAGTTTTATTTTAGTTTAAGAAATGCTTTTTTGGGCAATGAAATTGAAGTTTGTAATTGTGGTGCGGGATTAATTGGAAAGACTGGTATCTGGATATTGAATTTGGGTTGATATCTTGGAAAAGATGGGATTCGGAAAATGCTTAAAAAGAAGCATTGAATGTAGTGGCAGTATAACATTCTAGGATTCTTCTCTTATAGTATGACTATGCAAAGTGTTTATCCAGTGCGGTTGAACATAACCAACGTGGTGAAATGTGCTGTAACTGTAACTAATGCATTTGTACGTAATTAAAACTATATATGTGTTTTAGGAAAGATGTAAATTTAGTCAAGAATTACTCTCAGTCATTGCATTAAGCAGTAGTGTTTTTTATGCGAAGCACTTTGGACTTTAATCAATAGTCAAAGAGTCTTCTTAGTTTTTTTTTTAAATATTTATTTTTTAGTATCTATTATGTACCAAGTAGGGAGTTGGGATACTGAAGGATTACTTAGAAATAACAGAAAAGACAGAAATGGTTTATTTTTTGGGTAAATAAATTCAATGTTTTATAGAAACACTAAAATTAGTTTGTGATTAATGTATGTTGAGAGTCACTGATAGTGTATTGTAAAAGAGACTGGCCAACCATGATCAATATAATTTGAGATATCAATTTCTAAACTATAATCCTATAGGCTTTCTGTTGGTTTGCCCTTAAAAATCTAGACTACAATGGTGACTGGAGTATCATCAGTCCCTTACTTACTCTGCAAGAAGAGTATCCAGTTTCCTATTTACATCAGTTCTTTAGGCTTCAGGGATGGCTCTCTATGGACAAAATAACACACGTCTAGTGTTGTTAGGGGATTCTGCCGAACAGAATTGCTTGTTTCAAACAATGCAATGGCGTGGCAGGTAGATCAGACACAGTGATGCTGTGATTCTGTAGCAGTAAAATATGAAAATACAGATAACAAAGAATAATGATGAGTTACGCAGTAGGGGGGTGAGTGGAAATATAGGTTTCAACATGACAATTGCAATGTAGGTCATATGCACTTTGACCAACTCGGTTTGGACTGGATTATTATCCAATAAACGAGGGAAAAATATATATTTGAAGTTCCCCTCTTTATTTTATTCAATTTTTACATTCCTTGATTCCAAGGTCATATTTAACTTAATGGTCATAGTTGCAGGACAATAGTCAATGTTAATGCACAGTAGAAGTGGCAATGTTCCTGAAGATGATGTGATGAACCTGATGTTCCAGTCAAAAGTGTGCGACTTTACTGCCTCCTGAGGCTGGCTTGAAAAGTTAGATTTATATTCAATCCAGATGCATATGACAGAAACGTTAGTATTCTGTCACTCTGAGTGGTAATGTCTCCTTCACAAATGAAATGGTACCTTTGGTGTTGCATTCTGGCGGGGCATGTTTGGATATCTGCCCTTTCTCTTACTTCAGGGCAGTACAGAAGCACAGCCAATGGTTCAGAAGATTGGTTGCACAATGTCAGCTCAGTTATAATAGAAGGTTTTCAGAGAAGTACCTCAACTTATAAGGTCGCAAAGTTATCATCCCCGTTAAATGATTCTGTATCTTGTGAGGACCTGGAAGGTGTTGGATCATTCAATACTACATGCTTGTTAAACTCAAACTTGAATTTCAGTTCTGATCTTTACATATATGGTACTGGAAACCTGGAGATTCTCCCTCATGTATCAATTGTCTGTCCAATTGAAGGCTGCATGATTACATTTAATATGTCAGGAAATGTTAAAATTGGTCAATTTGCTGCAATAGTTGCTGGTTCTGTAGTTTTTTCTGCTGCCAATCTGACTATGGAATATAATTCTTCTATAAATACAACTTCTTTGGGTGGATTACCGCCTTCTCAAACTAGTGGAACTCCAGTGGGCTATGATGGAGGTGGTGGAGGGCATGGTGGCCGAGGTGCTTCCTGCTTGAAAAATAATCAGTCAAGTTTTTGGGGTGGTGATGTTTATACATGGTCAACATTGTCCGAGCCGTGGAGTTATGGGAGTAAGGGTAGGGGCTTATCTACTAAAATTCCATTTGGAGGGAATGGTGGAGGACGTGTCAAGCTTCAAGTGAAGGATATGCTGTATATGAATGGGTCTGTAACTGCAGAAGGGGGGGATGGTGGGACAACTGGCGGAGGAGGATCTGGTGGAAGTATTTCTGTACATGCTGTAAAGTTGTGAGTACATTCTTTTTAATTTGATATTATGCTTATACTTTCTTTAGGGAGTGGGTGATGTACAAACCAGTTCAGGCGCTTGGTGCCTTTTTTTCCTCAGTGGGAAATGAAAGTTCATATGAAAAATAACACAATGCCAAAAGGAGGACAATAGTTGACCTAGGAAAGAGAAACCAAGAAGCATAAAACAAAGCCACACTCAATAAAAAAATCCAGCCCAATCAAGGTGAATTATACTAAGGGGAACATCATAAAGTGCTTAGAAAAAGACCATAAGTATGACCACATCTCTTCCACCTCTGCCTTCAAAAGTTGTTCTGTTCCCTTACATCCAAATCACCAAATTTGAAAACTCCTCAGCCCCATAATACCTTAGCCCTCTTCCCACCTCCAAAGCCTGCATATCTTTCACTCAACAGGTTGAACACAGCTGAAAATGCTAATCGATTGGCATTCATATAGAGCTACATTAATGCTGAAGAAATTGTTTGTCATATTTATCATACACTTCACCTTCAGTTTAAAGTTATATCAGTTTCCAAATCAATGAGCAGTTCATCAGTAGCTTATGGGATTAACATTCTTTTTCTTATGGTGAATCTTGCTTTTTTTTTCCTTGAGAAAATTGGTGGATAAATAATTGAAACTTTTATGCATTTAATTACTTTGAAGATTGTATTCAAACTAAAAGAACTTCTCTGAGTTTCTTCAATTGCTTGCATTTTGTCCTGTGACATAGGAAGGGATATGGTACCATAAGTGCTGCGGGTGGAAGAGGATGGGGTGGAGGTGGCGGTGGAAGGTTATCACTTGATTGTTACAGCATACAAGAAGATGTAAAAGTCACTGTGCATGGTTTGTACTGATTACACATCTGTATCTAGTAGTTGTAGCAACACTTTTTGAATTTGATATATATTTGGTTCTTATGTTAGAGTCTTAAATATATTTATCTAATGGTTCTTATGTTACATCTGTGTTATGCTGATTATTGCTATATATCTTTTTGAGTCTAATATTATCAGTTCCCATGCACGTAGTATATACACTTATAAATGCAGGTTTACGTTTACATTTTCAACTTATCGATTAATTTTTTTTTTTGTCTGCAGTCTTGTACTATATTTCTTGGAATATGTTTCTTTCTGTTAGAAACATGCCTGTAATTTTACAAAGCTATTCTAGAAAAATGGAGCTTTGAAATTTAATATGGTTTTATTATGTCAGGTGGTTTGAGTATCGGTTGTCCTGGGAATGCTGGAGCTGCTGGCACGTACTTTAATGCAGATTTACTTAGTTTAAGGGTTGGAAATGACAATATCACAACAGAAACTGAAACCCCTTTGCTCGACTTTCCTACCAGCCCGTTATGGTCACATGTTTTTGTGGAGAATAATGCAAAAGTGTTGGTTCCACTTCTTTGGACCCGAGTTCAGGTTGGCAAATTTAGTCTTCTCAAGTAATTAATTATTTTTAATGAGTTGATTTCTATACTTCTGCAAAGAATCTTTTTGCCATGGTTGGACAAATATATTTTGCAAAAAATGTGGCTTCATAACATTTAATTGTGGGATCTCCCCTGTTGTATGGACTTGATTATGGCACCTGTTTTGTCATCTTAAATGCCAATCAGGACACTACTGCATTTCAAATGAAGTTTTCCATTTGTTTCTTTTTTCTTTCCTAGGCATCCTGTGGGAAACTATTTTCTGCATTTCATGTAGCCTTGCTGTTGATAATTTATGAATGTTGAATAGTAATATTCTCTAGGTTTTCAAGGAAGAAAGTAGAGGGAAAAAAATGGATATGTAGAAGAATTTAATGAAATATATTATTGATCAACCAAAGAAGAATCTAACCGCATTCCCGTTACATTGTACTTTTCTGGGAACTTGTTTAGGTATACAAAATGGTGCTGCAATTTTACAGCATCTTTGCAACAACTTAACTAATCGTAAGAATGGCTCCATTCCCTTAACTATGTTACTGTTGACTTCAATGGCCTTTGGGCCTAATATCACCTCTATCTGGATAACAGAGATGAATGGTGAGTTTTAAGGTTTAATATGTATGTGTTGTATGTTTCAGTTATACGAATATGAAAACAAGATATGATAGCATATGGCTGTATGAAAAATCTCTAAATGATAGTGTACAGATACAAAAAGGATACAAGAATTAATTAATGCATTGAAAAGATAACAGTAATATCTATTGATTCCATTCCATTGTTCATGCATCATGCTCACTCTATAGTGTGAGCCCTTGTACATTTATTGATAATAATGCACTTGAATGAAGTTTTTGCCCCAGCTCTTATTTATATTTATGTTTTTTTCCTTGTACCGACCCTTAATTATTGTTGTTATTATTATATTTAAATTACAGACCCTTATTTCTTTAATAATTTTCCAAAAATACTCCTACCTTGTATCCTAGGCGTATCCACATTGTATCAGTCGCATATCGTTACTGTATCCCAAAGTCAAAACTTTCCAAGAAGCCAGCGGATATGTATTTGGAATATCAGGTGTGTATCCAGCCATATCGGGGGTGTATTTGTACCTGATACTCCATATCTAACTTTTTTGGAATATCCGTCCTTCGTAGGTGAGTGTCTAGCTATTGTTGATCAAGTTTGCAAGTAGGAATGAAGTTAGGAAATATTTTCCATTGCTATTATTGACCTTCAATGGCTTTTGGGGCCTAATGTACTTCATCTCAAGATTAAGGATGAAGGGGGAGTTCCGAGGTTCAATCCTACTTAAATGGAAAGGTTGCCTATCTTTTGCACTTGTAGATATTTTACACAAGTTTTAACTTATATTGTAGGAAAATGGTACTTGATCTAAAGTTGAAAGATACTTTTAGGGAGATGGTATAATTTAGGTACCTTTGTGTTTTTCTGGGGACCTCTTTGTGGAGTTGTAGACTTATAGTATTTCCTAAAGCTGCTAGTTGGGTCCATTATCTAAGGCTAAGCTCCTAGCACAGCAGTGCTTCCATGGATGCATAGAGAACTTAAAACTATGGGGAACATTGCTTAATGTGGCCTTGGGGAACTAAAACTATAGGTGTTGATTGAAATTATGCGAAGGGGACAATGGACCTGATTCAATGAAGTCGGACACAGGGTGTGGGGTGTTTAAGACCAAGTTGCAATAGGTATTGAAGAGGTTTTGAAAACACTCGTATTTTGGTGATCTTATACATTGTCCTTTCTAAACATAAAAGTGCTTCATTTTGTAGACATTTAAAATTTGGAACTAAGAACTTGAAAAACAGTCCTTTCTTACTATGGGATATGTTTCTGTCATGTTAGAAGTACTGTGGCACTACCATAGAATTGGTCAAGAAGTAATGGATTTACAAGTATTACATGTTTTATCTTTTTTATTTCTTTAAGTGAATTCCTTCATTTTGTATGCTCTATCCAGAAGATACATGCACTTATTTTTGGTGTGCATCCCCTTTGATTGTGAAGGTGAGAGGCCAAATTAGTCTATACCGTGGGGGCAGCATCATCTTTGGATTGTCCGAGTATCCAATTTCAGAATTTGAGCTTGTTGCTGAAGAACTTCTGATGAGTGATTCCATCATAAAGGCAAGCAGCTATTGGAGCATTTCATTTTCCTTTCTATTTATCAATGTTCTTAGTACAAGCAATTGTCTAGACCCTTGATGCAATCAAGCCAAGGAAGGTGAGACAGAGTCATTGTCTAACTTGTTTGAGCTTGGTTTCATCAAATCTCAATCAAGCTTGAACTGAATAATTATGGATGCGTTTGAACCAAAGCTCAAGTGTCCTGGGAAAGATGAGGATCACACACATACATTTCAAGGCTGAACTCAAGTTCAAACTTTTTTGTGGTTCTTCAAAATTTCACCAACATAAACTTTTTTATGGTACCTAACCAAGAAAGTCAAAAGCAATAGGATTACCCTAGGGATTTCCTCGATGAAGGATCCAACTTCCTCTTGCTAGTCGTAGGTTAAACCCGTTATAGGTGGTTGTTCTACGTTGTTTCATTAGATTTTTCTGTTTGAAATCGGCATATCTTCCTGGAGCTATTGAATAATCATGTTTGCCTGTGGTATAAGCTTACTCAAGAGTGCTATTCATGAACTAATTGAGAGTTTACCATTTGTTCGTTGCTTTTCTTTTTGTTCAAGAATTTAGAACGTATGAGGTGCTACTTTGATATAAAATAACTTGGTGGGTTGGTGCTGTGGGATCTTTGTAGAATTCTAATTCCAGGCTCTGAAGTTTCTGTTGTTTTCTGTAAAGAGTCTAAAAAAGGTATCTTAATATAAATGAAGGTTTTTGGTGCATTTAGAGTTGCTGTCAAGATGTTACTCATGTGGAACTCCAAAATTCAAATAGATGGTGGTGGAAATCCCATTGTTACTGCTTCAGTCCTTGAAGTCAGGAATCTGATTGTTCTGAGGGTATGATGGTCTGAACCTCATCCTTATTTATATTTAGTACTCATTGTATTTTAAACCTTTCGCCTGTTCTTGGTAGTTGAAAAGCGGAGTTGATACATTGTGTTTTGCAGCAAAACTCTGTCATTAGTTCCAATACAAACTTGGGTGTATATGGCCAGGGACTACTGAAGTTGACTGGTCATGGTGATGCAATAAAAGCCCAGAGGCTCTCCTTGTCTCTTTTTTATAACATCACTGTAAGCCTTTGTCTCTCTTGTAGTGTTAGATGTTTTAGCTGTTTTGTTCTGTCATCTTCTTGGCCACTTCTGCTGTATCCTTTTAGTTTTCTTCAATAAAAATTCGTTTCTTTTGAAAAAGAAAATTTATTTCTAATTGCCTCAATGCTGATTTGAAAATAGCAAAAGCTCATAGATTTGAAAAATAAATCCTGTTTGCCCACGGGTTTTTGACAACTACGAAAAAATTATACTTACACATTATTTCTTTGTTGTCATCATTTCATCATCACATCTTATCTACATTATTTCTTTGTTGTCTTCATTTCATCATCACATCTTATCGTTTGTTTTCTGATAGCATTGCATGCCATTTTCAGAACATACAACTACCATAGTGACTCATTCCACTAATGCGTTTAAATTTTTATACAATTCTAAACTACCCGAGAAGTTTTTGTTTATATGTTTTTCTTTTTTTATGAATGGAAACATTTTTATTCAAATTTGTAAGGATCAAAACAAGGGCATTTAGAACACAGATAAAAAGAAAAAACACTAGCCGGTGAAACAGACACAAGACCACTCAACACAGAACTAAACAACCAAACATAAAACAACCCCTTAAGATACTACAGCCAGCAGATTGCGTATAATTGTAGGATAGGGTATATCCTTAAAAGCAAGGGAAGTTGATGCCCAAAGGGCAGCCCAAAACTTCACTCTATCCCATAACTCTACCACTCCCACTCCCTTATAATCCTCGAAGATTCTCCTGTTATGTTCCAGCCATAGGTTCCAAACCACTACCTGCATCAGACTACCCCAGAGAATTTAGCTTTCTTTCCCCTTCCCAAAGCATCAAATCTGATGGAAAAAAGTTCAAATGAGCCTTCCGGTATTACCCACACTGTGTTAACTTCCTTCAGTAGTGTCTCCCACAACTTTAGAGAGAAAGGGCAGTGAAGAAGGAGATAGTCCACGCTCTCCCCTGCCTTATTACATAGAGCACACCAGTGAGGGCTAAGGCACAAATAAGGGCAACGTCTCTGTAGTGTATCACCTGCATTTAGTTTTCCCAACACCGCTTGCCACACAAAAATCTTAACTTTCGAAGGAGTCTTGGCCCTCCAAATTTGAGTGTACGGGGAGAAGATCCCCCCCTCACCATTAATATGAGAACAGAGAGAATGACAGGAGAATAGACAGGAGGGGTCAAGCTTCCATCTTCTCTTATCCAATCTGGAAGTGATCAACCTCACACCCTCCAATAAATCCAACAATCTAGCCGCCTCCGCTATCTCCAATTCATTGAGATTCCTCCTGCAACCAAAATCCCAGCTGAGAGGGAACCCATCTGAGCCCGTAAAAGAGGAAATATTGTGGTTTTGCTTCCTGGACAAATTGAAAAGTCTTGGAAACCAAAAACACCGCCCCGGCTCCAGTCATCCTCCCAAAATCTGACCCTAACTCCACAACCTACCACGAAAACACAGCCTTGAAGAAACAAATTATAGCCACTAGAAATGTCTCTCCAAGGGCTGTGACAAGATCCCCGGGTCGCAGGTTTAGCATCCCACCCATTTGTATCCATTCCATAAATACTTCTGATCACTTTATGCCAAAGAGCACGAGGTTCGTTAGGAAACCGCCACACCCATTTGGCCTGCAAAGCCGCACTGCTAGCCCTCAACGAACCCACCCCTAACCCTCCACAGAATTTTGCCTTACCCACAACCTCCCAACTCACAACGTGGTTTTTTTTTTTTTCCCATCCAAACCTTCCTACAAGAAATCCCTCATAAGCTTCTTGATTCTATTGGCTACTCCAATGGGAATCCTGAAAAGCGACATGTAGTAAATCGAAATACTACACAACACTGCCTGAATCATTGTGAGTCTTCCCCCTTTGGATAAGCAAGCTCTCTTCCATTTTTGTAATCTATTCTCCACCTTTTCCACAACGGGATCCCAAAACTTGATTGCCATGGGGTTCTCGCCTAGGGGAAGACCCAAATACGACATAGGTCAAGCCCCCACTTTGCATCCCCAAGCCCCTGCCAGCTCATTCAACAGCCCATCGTCAAGATTAATGCCAACTAGAGAACATTTCGATTTGTTGATTTGCATACTCAACACAAAACAGAACAATTCCAGAATCTGAAGGAGATTATTCCAATACTCCTTTATCCTCTGAAAAAAATGGTATCGTCAGCGAACTGAAGGTGGGATACCTCCACCATCTCGTGCCCCGGAGAAAGTCCATGAAACTGATTAGCATCTTGAGCTTTCTCCATAATTCTGCTTAACACATCTATCACCAAAGTGAACAGGAAAGGGGAGAGCGGGTCTCCTTGTCTCAAACCCCTTGAGGCACTAAAGTTACCCCTTGGTCTTCCATTAATCATCACAGAAAAATTAGCCGTCTCGAGGCATCCACGAATCCAGCTTCTCCACCTGTCCCCAAAGCCTTTCCTAATCATAACCTCATCAACAAATCTCCATTCCACATGATCGTAGGCTTTCTCAACGTCAATTTTGAACACATTCCAGACTTGTTAAGCCTTTGACTTTCCTCCTCCACCTCATTGGCAATCAAGGCCGCATCCAAAATTTGCCTACCCTACACAAAAGCACCTTGATAACTAGATATAGTGCTGCCCAAAACTTCCCGCAATCTAGAAGCCAAAACTTTCGACACCATTTTGTACAAACTTGTCACCAGGCTGATAGGCCAGAAATCACTAACTTTAATGGATTCCTTCTTTTTGGGAATGAGGCAAATAAACGTCTCATTTGTGATTGCATTGATTATGCCACAATTGAGGAAGTCCACCACGACTTTCATAAGATCATCCTTCACAATATCCCAGCAAAACTGAAAAAGAAGCATGGAAAACCCATATGGACCTAGCGATTTATCTGCCCCACAGTCAAAAACCGCCCTTTTAACCTCCTCTTCAAAGGGTCTTTCTAGCCATTCAGCCTCCTCAACACTAATTGCATTCCAATTCAGACCTTCCAAGCACCATCCCGCCTCTGCGTTATTGCTATATAGATTTTTTGAAGAAGTTATTGATCTCCAGTTCTATTTCCCCTTCACTGACAACCACACCAGAGTCCTCTACTTCCAGCTTCTAAATAAAATTCCTTTTCCTTCTGCTGCTTGCTATACGATGAAAAACTTGGTGTTGCTATCCCCATCTCTTGCCCACTGAATTTTCTCCCTTTGTCTCCACTTCACCTCTTCTTTGTGAACTAAATCACTCACCATAAGGTATAAATCTTCCCTTTCTTTTCTCAGAATATTATCTAACCCACCCTGCCCTTCCATCAAATCAAGAGCAACAATTCTAGCCTCTGCCTCTTTCTTTGCAGAGACCAAATCCCCAAATACTTCTTTATTCTAGTCCTTCATTTTCTGTTTGAGTCCTCAGCCTTCTAGAGAACTTGTAGCCCTCCCCCTGTTAATCTAATCTTCCCCCCACCATTGTTTGAATTTCTTCTTAAATTCCGGGTGTTCTAGCCACATATTTTCAAAATGAACAGGGCCAGGACCCCATTTCAAATTAGTGGTGTCCAACTGAATGGGACAGTGCTCAGAAGTAACTCTTACCAACGCCATATGTTTAACATGGGGGAAAGAATCTTCCCAAGCTTCAGAAAAAGAGGAATCTATCAAGTCTTTTGCACACTGCGTTTTCTCTAAAATTAGACCATGTAAAGGAAGCATTCAAGAGATTTGGGTCTCGCATATTTGTATCATCGATAAAATCATTGAAATTCTTCATACTACTTGTCATCCTATGATGCAGAATGCATATTATTAGTTTTCCTTATTCTACTTGGATTAGTTTTCCTATTATTAGTTCTCCTAACTCTTAAAAGGTTCCTTCTTGGTAAAGGATTTCTTATTAGCTAATTTGCTTTCCTATTTCTTAAAGATTCCTTCTTGTTAAAGGATCTCTTATTAGTTCATTTGCTTTCCTATTTCTTAAAGATTACTTTTCCTTGTCCTAGGCTAAAAAGGGTTTTGTCTCTATAAATAGAGCTGTTTGTAATCTTTTAAGGCAGACTTGATTAATGATAAACTTCCTTACTTTAAACTCTCTGATTCCTTCCCTTTCCCTTCGTCTCTTCGATCTCTAATTCTTCTCTTCGATCCCTTATTTCTTCCCTGCTCTCTTGCTCTAGTGTTTACTCTAAACCTAAAGGCTATTTACTCTAAACCCACGGGCTGTTCTACATCAATTGGTAATCAGAGCCTTCCCTCACTTTCGTTTGCGTTTTCTCTCTACCATGGCACCCCAAACCGTGGCCAGCCTTGCAGAACAATTTCATGCGTTCCGCGACAAAGTTTCTGACGATATCGCTGGCATGGAAACCCAACTCTCCAAACTCAGCGTTGACTTCAAAGACGAGTTGGTACAGGCTCACACACATCGTGCGCAGACGGACCTTGCCATCACCAAACTCCAAGACTCCGTTCAGTTGCTTATCAATCACTTTCGGGCTGGACGTGCTGACCCTTCTACCTCCGCAGTGCTCTCAAGTTCATCTACGCCAACACCAACGAGTGGCCTTCTGCCCAATCCACCGGTGGATCAAAAACTCAAAGCTGTGCCATACGGCATGTCGCATGGCTCACCTGGGCTCGCTTGATGCGCCCAAGGCTCAATTGGAGCCCTCTTTTCTTCTCGGGTCTCGCCACCGCCCCATTATACCCAACATACAACGGGCCCTCCTCCCGTGACTACTCAGGCTCATACCATGCCGCCCGTTCCACATGATCAAGCCACTCATCGCCATTTTGACAACGATGTCATCCGCCACATCAAGCCTACCGCTCCTACTTTTGATGGTCGTGGGGATCCTACGATGTTTCTTGATTGGGTTCAAGCCATGGAAGATTACTTTGCCTGGTACGACTTGACAGATGCTCATAAACTTCGCATTGGTAAGATGACGCTACAAGGAGCCGCTAGACAATATTGGAATTCTGTGGAAGCAAAACTCTACCAATTTGGACAGCCACCTGTGACTCTTTGGGACGAGATGAAATTAAAGCTTCGCGAACAATATCTTCCCACCTTTTATCGCCATCAATTGTATGACCAATTATGGACCCTTTCACAAGGAAGTTTGACCGTTACTGAATTCCATGCTCGTTTTGTTGAACACCAGATACGTGCGGGGATTCGTGAAGAACCCGACATCACTGTGTCTCGCTTTATCCATGGTCTTCGTGATGATATCAAACGTGAAGTTCGGCGGTTCCGTCCGCATACTTTGGAAGATGCATATTGCCACGCATTGGAAGCTGAAACCTTTTTGCGTCCCACAACGTAGATATACAGGCATCTTGGGCACTCTTCCACTCCTACTCCAAACCGTAGTACTCCTAGCTCTAAATATGGCGTCTCCGCCCACTCCGCTCCTACGATACCCGCAATGTAAAAAGGACCATCCCATCCACGGCCGCTCACATCGAATGTTATCGTTGCCATGCTAAGGGCCACATCGCCTCTCGTTGTCCCCACAGAACTTTAACCCTTGGCTCCCTCAATGAGGACTCTTGTGAGGACGAATATGTGGAGCCCCTTGAACCTGTTTATGACCCGAACTTGACAATTGTTATGAGGAGGAGGCGTTTCACCAACTGAGTGTTATGCGTTGTATTTATTCAGCACCTACATCTCCACCTCCTGATTCATGGAAGCGCACAAGTATCTTTCAAACTTATGTCCCTTGCGGTAACAGTAGATGCCAACTAGTTATTGATGGGAAGTACGTTGAATGTTATTTCTAAAACTGCGATCGCCTTCAACTTTTGGTCGAGCCACACCCCATCCTTTTCATGTTGGCTGGGTAGATAAAACCAGGTTACCTGTTACCGAAAGATGTCTTGTTCCTCTCCAATTGGGTACTTGTCATGAGCAACTTTATTGTGATATCCTACCCATGAGTGTTGCACATGTGCTACTAGGCCGGCCTTGGCTTTATGACCACCATGTGAAAAGTTGCGGCAGGGAGAACACCTATACTTTTCAACATGAGGGAAAGAACATAACACTAAAGCCTTCCAATCCGGCCATCAAACCAACTAAAGATGTTCAACCAACACTGTCACCTAAAGAGAAGGCTTATAAGCATCGGTTGAGTATTTTATCACCTGTAGACTTTGCCCATGAACTGCAAGACACTGGCGTGGTCTTTGCTCTCTTGCTTAAACCGGCATCCGATTGCACCCCCACTCCACTTGTCGAAACCATACAACAACTCCTCACCAAATTCTCTGATATCATACCCGATGACTTACTGGATGACTTACCGCCAGAAGAGAGATTCAATGCCATTGACCTTGTTCCTGGTTCGCAAATTCCTAATCTTCCCCATTATCGTATGAATCCACCCGAACGAGCGAATTGAATCGACAAATTCGGGATTGCTGCTAAGGGCTTCATTCGTCATAGTTTAAGTCCTTGTGCTGTTCCAGTTCTCCTTACCCCTAAAAAGATGGCTCCTGCGAATGTGTGTGGATAGTCGTGCCGTAAATAAAATTACAGCTTAAGTATCGTTTCTCCATACCGCGACTTGAGGATATGTTGGATGACTTGGCTGGTTCCCAATGGTTTTCTAAGATAGATCTTCGCAGTGGCTACCATCAGATCCGCATTCGGGAAGGAGATGAGTGGAAAACCGCGTTTAAAACCCCTGATGGCTTATATGAGTGGCTTGTTATGCCCTTTGGCATGTCCAATGCACCCAGCACGTTCATGAGGGTGATGACTCATGTGTTACGACCTTATATTGGTAAATTTCTGGTAGTTTATTTCGATGACATACTTATATACAGCCACTCTCATGAGGAACATCTTCAACATCTTAGGACGATATTCCTTACTTTACGAAAGGAAAAACTTTATGCCAACTTAAAAAAATGTTCGTTTCTTCAACCACAAGTTTTATTCTTGGGGTTCAATATTTCGGGTTAGTACAGATCCCGCCAAGGTGGAGGCTATTACATCGGTTGGCCAACACCCACGACTACAGAGGCACGCAGCTTTTCATGGTCTTGCCTCTTTTTATCGACGCTTTATTCCGTGGTTCAGACTATTATGGCACCAATAACTCGATTGTATGAAACAAGGTGCTTTTCTTTGGACCTCTGCGGCTGCCAAGGCCTTTACAATTTTGAAGCAGAAGATGACGCAAGCACCTGTTCTTCGACATCCTGATTTGACTAAAGTCTTTGAAGTCGCATGTGACGCTTCCGGAGTTGGGATTGGTGGTGTGCTTAGCCAAGAAGGACATCCCATAGCATACTTTAGTGAGAAACTTAATGAAGCAAAGCAGCGTTATTCTACTTATGATAAGGAGTTTTATGCTGTGGTACAAGCACTTCGGTATTGGCAATATTACCTACTGCCGAACGAATTTGTGTTGTATTCAGATCATCAAGCTTTGAAATATCTGCACTCTCAACGCACCATTAGCAGTCGACATGTTAAGTGGTCCGAATATCTCCAGATCTTTACATTTGTTTTACGACACCGTCCAGGCATTGACAATAAGGCAGCCGATGCCCTTAGTCGCATGGCTAGTATTTTGCACACAATGACAGTTCAGGTAACCGGGTTTGATCGTATTAAGACTGAGTATTCGTCTTGTCCAGATTTTGGGATTATTTTTCATGAAGTTTCCAATGGTAACCGTCGCGAATATGTGGACTTTATTATGAGGGATGGGTTCCTATTTCGAGGAACACAATTATGTATTCCCCGTACATCTCTCCGTGAATTCCTTGTTTGGGAACTACATGGTGGCGGCCTCGCAGGACATTTTGGCAAAGACAAGACTATTGCCTTGGTGGAAGATCGTTTCTATTGGCCGTCGTTAAAACGTGATGTTGCTCATCTCATTTCCCAATGTCGTACATGCCAGCTAGCTAAAGCTCGCAAACGTAACACAGGTTTATATACCCCTTTGCCGATACCTCATGCCCCATGGAAGGATCTTAGTATGGATTTCGTGCTTGGCTTACCTAAGACTAGTCGTGGCTATGACTCTATTTTTGTCGTAGTTGATCGTTTCTCCAAAATGGCACATTTTCTGCCTTGTGCTAAAAATACTGATGCTTCTTATGTGGCCAAGTTATTCTTTAAGGAAGTAGTCCGTTTGCATGGGCTCCCCGTCTCCATTATTTCTGATCGCGACGTCAAATTTGTTAGTTATTTTTGGAAGACTTTGTGGAAGCTCTTCGGTACTACTTTGAAGTTTTCTTCTGCTTTCCATCCCCAAACAGATGGTCAAACTGAGGTGGTTAATCGCAGTCTTGGTGATTTACTCCGCTGTTTAGTTGGGGATAAACCTGGTAATTGGGATCTTTTATTGCCTGTGGCTGAGTTTGCTTATAACAACTCGCTTAATCAAGTACCGTAAGAGTCCTTTTGAGGTTGTTCATGGGTTTTCTCCCCGATCACCTGTTGATTTAGTTGCTCTTCCTGTGGCTGCCCGCGCATCAGATTCTGCTACGTCATTTGCTGAACATATTAGGCAACTACATGATGATGTCCGTAGGCAGATATCCATGCACACCGACACTTATAAACTAGCAGCCAATGTTCATCGTCGTCAACAAGAGTTTCAGGAAGGGGATTTTGTTATGGTGCGTATTTGTCCTGAGCGTTTTCCTAAGCAATCTTTTAAGAAGCTTCATGCTCGTTCGATGGGTCCTTATCGTATCATTAGAAAGCTTGGCTCCAACGCTTACTTGCTTGAGTTGCCTGCAGATATGCATATAAGTCCCATTTTCAATGTTTCTGATTTAACTCCTTATCGGGGAACCTTTTCTCCACCTATTTCTATGGATGCTGCTCAGGGTTCCGCTCCTTCTATGGTGCCGCGCTTCCTGCTACTAGTTCTGCCATTACAGATCAGATTGAGGACGCTTGGATCATGAAGTTGTGGCCTCGCTCTATCGGAGGTTCTACCTTATCTGGTTCGTTGGGTTGGAAGACCTGCATCGAGGATACTTGGATTACTGAAGCTGAATTTCGCCGTTGGATCCCACTCTTCTGCACAATTATCAGGATGCTCTTCATGATCTTGATTTGGCTGCATCCCGTCCTCCCATCATCCATACTTACAAACGTCGTCGTCATCCTTAGTCTTGGTTTACTCGCCGGTGTCGAGTTCTTTTTCGATGGGGGAGAATGATGCAGAATGCATATTATTAGTTTTCCTTATTCTACTTGGATTAGTTTTCCTATTATTAGTTCTCCTAACTCTTAAAAGGTTCCTTCTTGGTAAAGGATTTCTTATTAGCTAATTTGCTTTCCTATTTCTTAAAGATTCCTTCTTGTTAAAGGATCTCTTATTAGTTCATTTGCTTTCCTATTTCTTAAAGATTACTTTTCCTTGTCCTAGGCTAAAAAGGGTTTTGTCTCTATAAATAGAGCTGTTTGTAATCTTTTAAGGCAGACTTGATTAATGATAAACTTCCTTACTTTAAACTCTCTGATTCCTTCCCTTTCCCTTCGTCTCTTCGATCTCTAATTCTTCTCTTCGATCCCTTATTTCTTCCCTGCTCTCTTGCTCTAGTGTTTACTCTAAACCTAAAGGCTATTTACTCTAAACCCACGGGCTGTTCTACATCATCCTACCTCCGTTAGATTTCTCAAATACAAATCTAACCACGTTAAAATCCCCCCCCAATACACCATTTGTTATCACACAAGCTGAACAACCCAGCTAATTCCTTTCAAAATCTACTTCTATCCCTAGGATGACAAGGGCCATAAATACCTGATAGCCACCAATCCCCCCTAGAAACATCCAGAATTCTTATAGAAACAGAGAATCCCCCAATTTCATAGTCAGAAATGGAGGTAGTTTGAGAATTCCACATCACCACAATCCCACCAGACCTACCCCTTGAAGGGGCATACACCCACTCTTTGAATCTAGACCCCCAAACACAAGCTGCAAGTCTTCTATCAAAAACTTCTTTCTTAGTCTCTTGCAAAATAACAATATTTGAATTTACACGTAACAACTGCTCCTTCACCACCACCCTTTTCCTTTTGCTCCCGAGACCTCTCACATTCCAAGATATGATCTTCAGTAATTTGGCCTCCCTCTTAAGCAAAGTAGACTGCACACTATCCACTTCCGATTCGACCCTAGTCAAACTCTGTTTCCCCTTCTTGCCAAATTCACCATTTGATCGGCTAGATTTCGAGAGGCACCCAAGTGATAACTGCTTCCTAATGGGAACCATCGTGAGATTCAGCTTGGCCATAATCCGGGAATGTTTCTCCTCACCCAACCTTTTTCTTCTGCTGTAACTCACTAATTTAGTTTCTTTAGTTGTCTCTCCCACCATCCCCTCACCGTCGTCCCCCTCAATGTCTTGTGAATTCAAAGGCACAGCATCGCCGCCCCCTTCCTTACCTGGCAGCCTATCGTTGCCGTCATCGTTGCCTCCTGCACAATTTTTATTCTCCAGCCCACCATGACCTTGAAAACAATCCCATCAGTCCACCCAGTGAGAATTCTAGTGACAGACCCGTCGTCGCATTCAATTACATCAATTGTCTCCTCCACCTCAGATGGGAGGTCGTCCTCAGTCCCAACTGAAGCGATTGATCTGCCATCCACAGAAAGGCATGGTTAATCCCTCTGTCTCGCTTCAGCCACATTAGCAAACTCCCCTCCGTGTCCAGGTCGCACATCCTGAGTGAAGGAGATGCACTGTTTTCTAGATGGAGTCCTCCTTCCACATAAAGAATAGAACTTGGATCTAAATCTGGTTTCATGTTGAGCAGGTCCAGCCCAACTCCGATTACCCTGAAAGTTTGGTATTGGGTCACGATTACCTCCAGGCCCAGAGTTAGATAAGGGTTGAATTGCAGGATTGGGCTTAGAAATAGTTTCCGAAACAGGCCCAATTTTTGGGTCTGATTTAATAGCCCATGCGCAGGATTTTTTAACAACCAACTTGGTTGACCTTCTGACGAAATCTTCTGGAAATTGACGAAGCTCTGTACTTGGCTCCAGCTGTGGAGCCTGCGACCCAGATAATCTTCCGATCCCACAAATCCCACTTCCGCATTCCAATGTTTTAGCTGCCAAACTACAGAGATCCTTCTCGGTACCTTCGAAGTTCCGCTTCTCAATGTGATTGCCCCTTTCCCCCTCCACGTGGGGTGAAAAAATATCCCCAGACAGTCACTGTCACTTGGTTCCACTGGTTTCCAGCCGCCCGCTATTTTAGGTGGAGGAAGCCGAGAGTTGGTGGGCCTAATCGCAGGAGATAAAGGTCTGATCTTCACAAAATAGCTCTCTGATTCTTCATTGATAATCACAATCTCGGGAAGAAATTCGACGTGATTTTTCCTGGTTTTGATTCTTGCTTCGAACATATACTTGAAGTTTTCTGTCCTCCCCCCCACATTCATTCCCTATACGTTCGAAGAAGTATTTTCTCCGCCAGTGCATAGGGAGACCAGAGACCCCAATCCAGCCTCCATAGCTAACAATTTTAGGGATATTATTTTCCAGACCACGTTCCCAACTATATAAAAGTATGTCTGTTTGTCCCTCCATCGCCAGCTTACCAGTGCTTCTAACTCTCATAGCCTCCGCTTTACTTTAACAGACGAAGAAGGCCCTGTTAATCTGGTATGGAAATAGTTCAACATCTTTATCTAACCAGCTTGTTAGGGCCATCCTGATATCACTCCAAGATTGATGTAGAACTTGCCTCTGACAGGCCACTACCCAACTCCAGTTCGAATTCCCAACCGTAGTGTTGTTCTTAGTAACCGTCCTTTCTGGCCCATTCTCACTTTCTACCGCCTCCTTGTAAGTTTTGCCCATTCTCACTTTCTACCTCTGCCACTCGAAGCAGGACAATCAGCTTCGGCCGATGGGTTGACCCTGTTCGAGTTGATTCTCCCTGTCAATATGACCTCTAAGTTTTCTTTCATTAAAGCCCATCCAAAGTTGTTTCAACCCTGAGGAACAACCATAGACCTAACTACTCCATGTACGCACTTCGTCAGTCGCATATGAAGACCCTTTCCATTATTAAGCTTTTCCACCCACACTTGATAAGAATCTCCCTTGTACTGTCGGAAAAATCTCTGTTCTTAATTTTCCAAAAGCTTCTGCAGCTCTCTGACCAGCCAGTTCACACATCTAAGCTCAAGAGAAACATGGAACACACGTGCTCTAACCTTCTCTGTAATCAGGATTGATCCTCCATAGGAGAGGTCATCAACCTTGATTCTGAATTCCTTTGCTTCAATATTAAAAAACCTGGGCAAATGTCTCACACTCACCGCTCCCCCTCCTCTCTCTCTCTCTCTCTCTCTCTCTCATGGTTTGAACGACACCCCCTATCCTATGTTCAAGCTGTTTGTTTGTTTATATTATATTTTTTGGAATGTGACATTTCGGCTATCAGTAACTATTGTATGTTTCTTTCTGGTGGCTCAGTTTTTTTCCTTTAATTCTGGCCAAAATGGATCTATTTGTAACCTATTCTGCTGTTACTTTGCTCTGCATTTCCTTTTTATGGTAGTGAAACTGTAGAATTCCATTTGGACAAACTGCTTTACAAGTTTTCATACTTCTTACAACAGGTTGGTGCTGGTTCTTTACTTCAGGCTCCGTTGGATGATGATGCTAGCAGAAACGTGTGAGTATGAAGTTTAGGGTCTTGTTCCTCTGTGCATGTGTTTTCTTCCCTGAGAATTTTTTTTGACTTTTTTGACTTTTTTTTTTTTTTTGTGTGAATTCAATTTTGTAGGGTAACAAAATCCCTTTGTGAGAGTCAAGCATGTCCATTGGATTTGATTACTCCACCGGATGATTGCCATGTTAATTATACACTCTCCTTTTCACTTCAAGTAAGATTAAGAATTTTATTAGAGATTTATGGAGAGATGCTAAAGCATATTGGAACAGAATACCTGCTTTATTGTAATTTTAATTATTTTCTTAAGCATGATTTATTTTTAATGTGTAAGGTACGAAGTCTTTATTTTATGTATGCTGTAGACTTCTAGTAAATTTTGTTTTTGTTTTTCTCTTTTGTCAAATTAGACTTCTAGTCAATTAGATAGCAATCATAGAAAATTAGTTTCTACTTGGAATCTAACCTTCCTGTTGGCTTATTTTATTAGTATGTTAAGTTTCATGGGTTCATAATCTAAATTATAAGGTTATCTTGTGTGGCTTTTCCAAATTGTATACAGTTGGATAACCTGCAAGAGCTATTCCATTTCAATTTTTCTTTTTTCTTTTGATAATGAGAAAGCAGGAGACTGGTCCAAGTTTGCCTGGACTTCCATTTCTGGTCTGGATGCTGATCATGAGTTTTACCACTACCAAAACTTTCTTTTATGTTGGTTTCTTTCTTCAATTTGTGGCTTCAACTCTTGATTGAAATCAACTCTTTCTGACCGGTTGATTACCCATAGAAGTATCAACTTGTGGGTTCACCGTTTTTGTTGTTCAAAGTATATTTGTGTTTCACATTTTGCAGATTTGTCGTGTTGAGGACCTTCTTGTTGATGGTGTCGTGAAGGGAAGTGTAATTCACATCCACAGGGCGAGGACTATTATTGTAGATAATAATGGCCTGATCACTGCATCAGAACTAGGTAAAGGAGGTTATTCTAGAGCTAAGATGTGAAATGTTTTACGCATTTGATTAAATCAAAACCATCTATTTTCAGGTTGCAGTAAAGGTATTGGAAGTGGAAACTTTTCAAATGGAGCTGGTAGTGGTGCTGGACACGGGGGAAGAGGGGGCTCTGGATACTTTAATGGAAGGGTGTGCAATGGTGGTAATGAATATGGCAATGCTGATCTCCCATGTGAATTGGGGAGTGGAGCTGAGGGTCCCAGTCCGTCATATGGGAATGTGGTTGGAGGGGGAATGATTGGTAAGTTTTCGAACATATGAAAAATTGTTGGCACACATCTATGGCTTAAATTTTGAGAATAGTGGTAAACCAGCAAACTTTTTCATAGTGTCATGAAATCTTGACTTCAACTCACTGCTATTGCAACCTCCCAACACAGGCCGAACTTCACATGTTGGGCTCAGGTGTTGTGGAAAGATGCCTATATGTGAGGGGAGTGTTAGAATATAAAATTATTGTTGGCCCACAATGCAGCACTTAAGTTTTTGGCAATAGTAGTAAACCAGCAAACTTTGAAACTCAGCAATTTCAAAACCACCCTTTATTCTTGCACTGGAAAAAGAAAAAGGAAGACAGTTGTTTTAGAAACCAGTAACTACGGGAAATATTCAACTCCAATAATAAAAGTCTTGTACAGGTAAGCATAACCTTATTAAACTTTCTAAGTTGCTTAATATAAAAACGTCAAATTTATGCTCTTCCAGAACCCCCCTTTAGTGGGAACAATGTTTTCTAGTGACATGCAATTGGGTGTTGTACTGCTGATGAACAAAAACCAAGTGCTGATGACAAAAACCAAGTGGCTGCAACTATGAATTACTAATTTAAATATATTTGACATTATACTTGGGTCATACTTACACCCAATTTCATGCTGGTTAGTGATGGGATCCATCCAGTGGCCACTCTTAAAGCTTGATGTCTTTGGAACATTGAGTGCTGAGGGTCAAAGCTTTCATAAAGCAGCTAGAAATGGTATTGGTACTTTGATTGGCGGACTTGGTGGAGGTTCAGGTGGGACAATCCTTATTTTCCTTCAAGAGCTTGGATTACTTGCACAGAATTCATCTTTATCTGTTGCTGGGGGCAAAGGCGGTCCTCTTGGCGGAGGTGGGGGTGGGGGTGGAAGAGTTCATTTTCATTGGTCTAAGATAGATTTTGAGGATGAATATGTTCCGGTTGCTAGTATAAGTGGCTCCATTAACAGCAGGTATGATTTGGTGTCTTTATAATTTTCATAAATCTAAGATTGTGCTGCTATCAGTTCTTTGAATATCCTTTTTGGATATGGGGGAATCAACACATTAAAGATGCGTTTTCCAGCTTTTTGGTCAAATATATTTGTAAAACATTTTCTTGATACACTGTCACTTCCTTACCCAATTGTTGTGCATGATTTTGAATGCCAGATGCTCTGGGGACTTTCATAAAATGCAGAAACTCCTTATACAATTGCAATAAAGAGAATACTTTCCTCAGAGAGGCTTATTCAACCATTCAATCACGTTACTGATTTTCATAATAATTAAACGTAAAAAAGTTTGTCTGATATTGTAGTTTCTCAGTTTTTTATTTCCATCATTACCCTTGGTCATGGGAATTAAATGGCCAAGAGTATGCATTGAATTTGACATGTACCTGGTTTTCTGTTCTGAAGAATATCACTAGCACCTTAGCTATTACTATCAATTTGATTAGGTTGCTAATTACTAATGGTAACAGTCTGAGTTTACCAAAACAAATAGAGTGCCCTTTCTACCACTGCTTTGACACGAACTTGCTAGCATAAAAGAAGAGTTTACATTACCTATTTGACCAAGGAACTTTCCCTGGTGGGGGCATGATGATACAAGATAGAACACGAGTATCAAATAGAGTGACAATCTTTCTCCCAAGCAGAAAATAAAAGTAAATTACCGAATTTATTATAAATTAAAAATAAAAAATAAAAAGAAGAAAATAATTCTGATCAAACATAGTATTTTAGTTGATTAAGCATTTATAGAATGATAGTCTTTATGATGAAAGAGAAGATCATGTTGACATCTGCTTTTAGGTTTCAATCGGATATTCTGTCTACATGATTCTGATGGGGTTATTGCACATGATAGTTCATGCCTTCCATTTCTTATGAAATTGGCATATCATACCTCATCCCCATATTTGCTAACAAGTTGTTTCTAGATTTGAATTGTTTTCTTAGCAAATCCTTTACCTCGAGAGCTTGAAATTGTCACAAAAGTATGGATATTCTCATTATCCCATCTTCAGAAGAATAACTTATTATAAATAATCAAAAACTTTTTACCGAAAAACCCATCATTTGGTTGTCCTCTTAATCTATACTAAAAATATCTGCAAACTTGCTTTTATTTTTTAATTTTCAAATGTTATCTTTTAAGTTTTTGTCAGACTACATACAGACTGTTCTTTTAAGCCTACTGGGATAAGTATGGTTGAGTGTAGAATTTTCATCTTGCAACAAATGTTACTTGAATAGTTTTTTCTTTTATTTTCTTAATAAGCCATAGTATGAAAAGAACTCAATAATGGAAATTTAATTTCTTGCTGATCTCTGTTAGTGGAGGTGCTGGGGATGATGGAGGTCGTCATGGAAGCGATGGAACTATCACTGGGAAAAAATGCCCAAAGGGCCTTTATGGAACCTTCTGCAAGGTAATTTTCATTTGGTATTTCATAGTGGAATATGTCTCTTTTCTAGTATAAATGGTTGTGGTATCAAACATAGAAACCTGTGCACGTTCACGCTACCCTTTATTTCAATATATGCATCAGTTTGTGGTGTAAAATGGTTGTGTCAGCCATTTAAGTTAGGCCCAATATGCTTGTTTCATGCCATGCTTCAATTGGTCTCACTGTGCTTTGAAACCACCTCTGTGAGTTTCTGTTTTTGTTGCTTAATTCCGGTTTAGTATAAAGTTTTCTTTATGGAGGGAATTTTGCTTTCCAACCTCACTAAACTGGCCTGAGCCGAACCGGTCAGATTGGACCAGCGTGCTACCTTTGTGTGGGTTTGATGGAGTCAATATCTGTTTAACTCATCAAAGTTGGTTGGCATTGTCAATATCTGAACCAATAGGACTCACTTAAAGAATATTTGGGTTTTGCATTTCTCCTATCTTGAACCTTGGACCTCAAAAAACACCCACATCCTATGTGCCACTATGTCTGTGTGTACAAAGAAATTCAAAGAAACCACTACTGACAGACAGGACAAACAGAGGGGTCTTTTTCTTGACTTCAGGCTTGACTTCTTCTTGGACTCCTTTCCTATACTATTGGCTCTGACAGACAGGACAAACAGAGGGGTCTTTTTCTTGACTTCAGGCTTGACTTCTTCTTGGACTCCTTTCCTATACTATTGGCCCCTGCCCTTCCAGTTTGAAGTCAGTCAAGACATCATTAAGGAATTGATTGAACCCTTGGATGGAGTTGGGCCGGGCGCCCATGTTACTGAACATTTCTTATATCCAAGAATTTCATTATTGATTGAATTGGGTTCCATGCAAGTCTAAATCCTTCTTCCTATCTTTCCGTCCACCAAAGTGGTGCTGGCCAAAACACTTGAGGGGAAGCCACTTAGAGTCTTTGCAACATAAACAGCAGGGTCTTTTTCTTGACCTCAGGCTTGCCCTTCTTCTTGGACTCCTTTCCTATACTATTGGCCCCTGCCCTTCCAGTTTGAAGTCAGTCAAGACATCATTAAGGAATTGATTGAACCCTTGGACGGAGTTGGGCTGGGCGTCCATGTTGCAGAACATTTCTTATATCCAAGAATTTCATTATTGATTGAATTGGGTTCCATGCAAGTCTAAATCCTTCTTCCTATCTTTCCATCCACCAAAGTGGTGCTGGCCAAAACACTTGAGGGGAAGCCACTTAGAGTCTTTGCAACATGAACAGATTCTCATTTTAAAAGGTTATCCTGTTATTATTAATATCCTGTTTGATCATTGTGAGGTATATCTGCTATATCTGTTTTCGTTTTCTCTCTTTTTTAAGTTTTTTGAGAATTGCGTTCTGTTACAGGAATGCCCTGTTGGCACATTCAAAAATGTTGATGGTTCTGATGCGCATCTTTGTATTCCTTGTTCTGTTGATCTTCTTCCAAGTCGTGCTGAGTTCATCTATGTGCGAGGTATTTTGATGAACATATTTTAGCTTTTATGTTTGATTCTCTCTCTCTCTCTCTCTCTCTCTCTCTCTCTCTCTGTGTTCCCAAATTTAGTTTTTTGTTTTATTTTAATATTTGCTCTCATCTCACGAAAAGGTGCACACTTGCTGTAGGCGGGGTGACTCAGCCATCATGTCCCTATAAATGTGTATCTGACAATTATAGGATGCCAAAATGCTACACACCTCTCGAGGAGCTTTTGTATACTTTCGGGGGCCCCTGGCCTTTTGCAATTTTATTGTCATGCGTTTTGGTGGTTCTGGCTTTGTTACTAAGGACTTTGAGAATCAAATTGGTTGGTTCATGTTCATATCACAGGGCTGGTTCAATTGAACAGCACAGTCATCAATTCCCGTGTCTTCTTTCCCTATCTGAGGTATACAACAAGTATTCCTTTATTTCAAATTATGCTTCCACAGCTATGATTTGATTGCCTTCCAGAATTTTTGACATGTTTATTTTTTATTTTGTAAATAATAATAACATAGGTACGGGGAACCAGAGTTGAAGAAACTCAAAGCCATGTTCATCGAATGTACTTCATGGGTCCTAATACTTTCAGAGAACCATGGCATCTTCCTTACTCTCCTCCTAATGCAATCATTGAAATTGTGTAAGAAAATTACTGAACTTAGAAGTCTCTGCGATATTACAATTGGATGCTAATATGACAATGATATTTTTTTTAAGGAATATGAATGATATTTTTTTAAAGGAATATGAGTGATATTTTTTTTTAAGGAATATGACAGTGATATTTTGGATTAGTATATGTGATTAGGTATTGGCCATTGATATCAGTGCACCTGAAACCTAGAAAACTTATCTAACCCGTTGGTTCTAATAATTTGGTTTGAAAGTTTTTCTTCCAAGATACTTTTTGCCTTAAAAAAGAATGCATGTTCTCTTAGAACTAATATAATTAGTTAATTGTTAGTCCAAGATAATGGTTTAATGGAAAGCACCACTTAGGTTTGCATCTGCTTGTTCTGTCTAATATGTAACAATATTTATTTGTTTTTGCAACCCCTTTTTTGGGTTACAGATATGAAGATGCATTTAACAGATTTATTGATGAGATCAATTCTGTTGCTGCATATGATTGGTGGGAAGGGTCTGTGCATAGTATACTTTCAGTTCTCGCATACCCTTGTTCCTGGTCCTGGAAACAGTGGCGGCAAAGAAATAAAGTTCATCGCCTTCAGGAATATGTGAAGTCTGAATATGACCATTCATGTCTTCGCTCTTGCAGATCTCGAGCCTTGTACAAAGGGATGAAGGTTTTACTCTTTCTACTAAATTTCTTTCCCAGTATTTCAATTTTGTAATTACACTTATTATCGCAATCAATCATTGTCAAGCTTCATATTCATACTTGGTAGGTTTCTGAGGTTCTATTTGGAGTCGACAATTTACATATGGTGGCATCTTAAAATAGATGAATTTATAAAATGCAGTTTAATACCATCAACTAAGTGTGGACCTTTTACTATCTTGCTTTATACATCCATCTCTAATGTGGACAGTTTCAATGTATTCCTGTTTCTCTAATTGCAAGACACATGCACGTTCCACTTTTATGCTATATGTGTGACATATCCCAATAATGGGTGACGCAGACATCAATTTCATGCCACTCTTGCCAAGAACTCATTCCTTTCACCACTTCTTGCCAATCAAGCATTGGCAAAAGTTTCATTCACTGGTGAAAAAAAAAAATTGGTACAAGGTCTGAAAATGAAAATAAATTATACAGAAGTTTATTTGTTGTGAAAGTTTTGCCAAAAAGAAAAAGATGAAAGAAGATAATGTGTTCAGTTGGCAGGTTATTATTCTGGCCAAATAGAAAAGGTTAACAGGTGATTATAACACAGTTTACATGTCATAAAGTGTTGTTATTAACCCAGCATGATTACCAAGCCACATAAATGATATCCTTGGTAGTGAACAACGGAGCAAGTACTGTTGTGTTAGGCTACCACAAAAATAATTATTAAAATTCAGTTGCCAATGACTGTTTGGTCTAGTGGCATCAATGTTTTCGAAGGAGTGGGCACGCCTCATAGCAAGGTGCAATGGAAACAACCCAGAAGCTCCATTGTTTCACAAAAGTACTGAAAGGCATAAGCCTTTTGGGCTTTATAAATGAAAAAAAAAAAATTTCCGACACCAAAACGATACCATTTGGAAGGGGTAACTTAAAAAATAAAAAGCAATGTGGAAAAAAGAAGCATTCTGCATCCTGATAATGGACAATTACCATCCCACGTTGATTCCTTAGATAAAGATGATAGTGATATTAGCTTGAATGAGGTCTTGTTGATGAGGATTTGGATAGATAAGTGTATTTTCTCTTTTGGAGCTGCTTTTATGTTTTTGTTAATGATCTTATTGGATGATCATTATCATTGTTGGGATTCTTATTTAAGTTGGATGATCTTAAATATCATATGTTTTATGAATGACTATTAATATGTTTTTTTTCCTTCATATATATTATTGTGTAGAAGTTTAAAAAAAATAATAATAATTTGAAAGTCTTATGCCGCAAGGCTTACATCTCATCTTGCAAGACCCAAAATGCCTCGCATTAGGTGCATTCACCTCTGAACACATTGAGTGGCATTAATCTCCACTTTGCTGGAGGTTTTGAGTTCAAACCTCATAGGCCGCAATTGTTGAACAGAAAATGTTTGGAGTTCACATGGCTATGCCTTAGTCTGTAATTGCTTTCTCGTTGGACTGGGTGGGCTGGTGGAATACTGAAGTAGGAGGTTTGAAAGGTTATGCCTCTTTTGTTATGTAGATTGTTTGGAAGAGGGGAGGAAAAGAGATGAACGTTTTACGGTGTAAAAACAAACATTGAATCAATGAACTGTTGCTGTCAAGGTCTCTTTTTGAATGGATGAGAGGGTTGCATTTCCTTTTCTACTTTGTCAAATTTCCTTTGGAAGGTTTAGGGTTTTTTGTTTTTTTTTTCAATTTTTCCTGTTTTGGGTACTTTGGACACTTACTGCATACCATAGTATCCTTTTCTTGACGTAAATTTTACTTACCAAAAAATAATAGTTTCTAGTAATTCATTTATGTTGAGTTCTTCACGGGTATTGAATGATACGTTAATTTTCTTCTCTGTCTCATCTTCATAATTGAAATTGATGCAGGTTGGAGCAACACCAGACTTAATGTTGGCATATATTGATTTTTTCCTTGGTGGTGATGAGAAGCGTCTGGATATGGTATCAATCATACAGAAGAGGTTCCCCATGTGCATAATTTTTGGTGGTGATGGCAGCTATATGTCACCTTATAATCTTCACAATGATACGTTGTTGACCAACCTCCTTGGCCAGGTCTGTAGTTTCACGTGATACTTAAGTAACCTACTGATTATTATTTTGTTATACATATCCAATGTAAATCATGTCGTTCTATTCTCAGCATGTCCCAGAAACTGTTTGGAATCATTTGGTTGCTGGTTTGAATGCTCAGTTGAGGATGGTGAGGCATGGATCTATCCGTTCTCACCTAATTCCTGTGATTAATTGGATAAATAGCCATGCAAACCCTCAACTTGTGTTTCATGGAGTTAGAGTTGAGCTTGGGTGGTTTCAAGCAACAGCCTCTGGTTATTATCAGCTGGGAATATTGGTAGTGGTTGGGGATTATCCACTTCAAAGTCTGCACCAGTCTGATATGGGGGATAACGAGCTACCAAGGTAACTTTGATTATTTGCACTTACATTTCTTTTTTAAGAGCATCCGTTGATTGTTCATACACACCCTGGACCTCCAATTTTTGCATGCTTCAAAACAAGTGTGATGGGCTTATCCATTTATCCATTTTAACATAGTGTTTCTACAACCAATTAAGAATGTTTTCAAACTTGTAAGACTTGCATGGCATGGATAAAAACAGAGAAGTTTTTTATTTTTTCCTTTTCTGTTCCCTTCTTTTTTCGTTATTGTTGTAGGCATAAACGTCTGACTGCACTGATATCCTTTTGGGGCTAGAAAATATAGCAGCTTGAACCCTTAGAATGCACAAGTGATTGATTCCTGAACCCTGCATGTATTGTTTAGCATAATGATTATCGACTAATTTATTAATTCTTTATCTAAAATCAGGTCCAATGCTGCGTGCACAAGAAAATGTTCAAAGCAGATGCAGCAAAATTGGCCATTTGTAGGCCATGCATTATCTGTTAAAAGGATAACTGGAGGAATTAATGGGGGTCTTATAAATCATACTACCTTGAGATCTTTGGATTATAAAAGGGATTTCCTCTTTCCACTCTCTCTCTTACTGCACAATACAAGACCTGTTGGTCGTCAGGTAGTTAAATTAGATTTTTTTTTATTGTATTTAACATGGGCACAATTCCGATGTCATTCAAGATATAATATAAATGTATGTTTCAGGACACCTTGCTGCTGCTGATAAGTTTCATGCTGTTAGCAGATCTTTCTGTCACCATTCTTATGTTACTTGAATTCTATTGGATATCTCTTGGGGCTTTCCTTGCTGTCTTGCTTATACTTCCTTTATCCCTTCTCTCTCCCTTCCTTGCTGGATTGAATGCCTTATTCAGTAAGGAACTTAGAAGAGCTTCGCTTGCTCGTGTATATGCATTGTGGAATGCTACATCGCTTTCTAATATTGTAAGTTATACAGCGCTTGAAATATGGTTTAGCATAATTGCTTTTTGAAATTTCTATTACAAGTTAGGAACAACTTATGGATATGCATGAGACTTAGAGCGATTTCTATGTTCATAGTTGCCCATAACCAATAATCTCTAAGCGGGGAGTTGGGTTGAACTCACCATGCTTTTTGCGGTCATTACTCACCATGCTTATTTTCTAGCACTAGTATGTGGTGGAGGGGGTAGGGTAGTGACTCATTCTAAAATTGTGAGTGTACGTGTTGAGCATCGAAAAATAAGACGGTTCGGACCTTTGAACTATAGTGCAAGGTGGGCCCCACAAACTGTCCCAATTTCTTGAAAAGAAAAATTGGGATCCTCTCCTGAAGCAGCTCAAATGTTTCGACATCTAGATCTCCCCACTCAACTATTACTGTCGAGTTATGTAATTAATTTTGAACTCTGCAGGTGGTCGCTTTCATGTGCGGCATTTTACATTATGGATTTTCATTTTTCCAGCCACCTCACAAGTCAAATACATGGAACACTAGAAGGTGAGGCCTCCATTCTACCTTGAAGCAAATAATAAGATTCTTTGGATGGAACTAACTGCTGCTTGTTAGTCATGTTAATGTGCCTGTAAAAATACATGCATAGAGTGGCAAACATGAGGTGAAAACCAGTTTTTGCAGGGAGCCAAACCAATGTAGAGTTCTTTAGAGTGTGTTGGAGTGACCTTTACCTGTACATGCTGATTGAACTATTTTTGGTTCTAGGTTTTTGAATTTTAGTCTCTTGTCAGTATTTGTTATTAAGCTGTTCTGTAATATGTTTAAAAAAGGCTAATCCCTTTTATATTTACTGAAAAAGGATCCTTCTCCTTTTTGTTGCTGTTAATTAAGGGCTAAAAAGAAATTAATCCTCTCTTAAAACTAATTATGAAATTATTCTGTACATGTGACATTGCATCTTTCGTACACGTTATATGCTTCTGAACTGTACGTGCTCTCAGGGATGACGATAAGTGGTGGCTTTTACCATCCATTCTTCTGCTATTCAAGTTAATGCAGGCGCTGTTTGTGGACTGGCACATAGCAAATTTAGAAATCCAAGATCATTCTCTATTTTTCCCAGATCCGGATGCGTTTTGGGCACACGAGTCTGGAACGTAAGAAAAAGGAAACGAAATATAAATGACAACGATTCTAAAGCTTTCGTCCTCTTGTTGTGTCAGGAAAGAGGCCTTTATGTTCTGATTTGGCACCGGAGTGGCTGCTTTGCCTTTATGTTTTGCTTTGGCATCGGTGTGGCGGATGTTTTTGTAAATATGTTCAAAGTCGTATACATGCATTGGTTATAGGTGCAGCTGTCCTCCATTGTACTCAGAGAGGCAAGTGGATTGTAAAACTTTAGAGCACAGTAAGGAAGATAGAGATTAGATTCAATCATTTTTCACCAGAAATTATTGTAATGCGAACATTTTCATTATTTCTAATATATAAAGGATAGATCTGTCTTTTTATCTGTGTCATGCCTTCATCCACAAAAGCTCATGCATGTACACACGTACAAGTGTAATTTTCTCTTGTGCATTCAAATTACAGAGCCTTCTGCATTGGAACAAATCAATAGCTAATGTTTGTAATCTGAAAAAACCAAAAAAACAAAACAAAAACCAAAAAAAGGGTTAACTACATAGAAGTACCCAATCTTCGGGGTCGTTTTAAATTAGTACCCAACCAATGTTAGTGTTATAAATCTTGAGAGGATAAAATATGTTGAATAGGGAACCACTTTTAGTTAATGTAGCTTTCTTTTCTTCCTACTCATCCGTTTTGAACTTCATGATTGAAAATCTTGTTTCGGTTTCAATGAAAAACCTTCTCTTTATCCCGCTTATTTTGTGTAATCTCTAGGTTGCACATTCTAGAAAGCGCTTAGCTAAGTTCGCTGAGTTGCGAAAGCAGCTAAACGTGTATCGTAGAAACGCATTTTGACGAGGAACGTCAAAAGCTTTCTGTCTCACCAATGTGAAACTGAAACTGTAAGCTGTAGGCTCTAGTGGTGGTTCCAGTGTTCCTTTCAATTGATAACTTTTTGCGTATATATTTTTATTTTTATTTTTATTTTTTAAGGTAGTAGAAGCCAACACACGTGCGACGACAACAGTGATATCGTCGATCTTGCCTCCCACGTGCTCTCGTCCAGCCTTCTGTGCCTCCATTTGGAAGGGGCTAACGTTGTACTTGTCCAACGAGTTATACAGCGCAAGGTTGGCTATGTACGAAGCCAACTCCTCACAATCCTGACCGCTTACTTCATGCGCCGCAATAACCTCTTCAATCTCGCTCGCGAAAATGTTGTCCAGCAACCCGTCTGTCCCAAGTACTATTATGTCCCCCGGCCTCAATTCCTCAATCTCAAACTCCTCCGCCGCCTCGGGACAGTCGCCGCCCACGCAGTTACCCAACTGATACGGACGGTTAAAGCTCCGCTGCTGAGTTGATGATTTGAAGAAACACATGTTGTCCCTGAACACCATGAACCCGCTGTCCCCGACATTCACGGCGTGTAGGGTCCCACGCTCCTTGTCGAGGCTGAGGATGCAAGCCGTCGACGACCCTTGTACTCCAGCATTGTTCACGTAGGCTTCGTTCAACACCTTTCTTGGATCGACGGCGGCGGCGGAGGATCTGGTTATGTCCGTGGCTGTTTTCTTGGCGTGGTCCATGAGTCCCCTAGCGTACTCGCCGGCGTCGACGCCTTTCCTGGCCCAGCCGCCGACGCCGTCCGCCACTCCGATGGTCTGGGCATCATGGCAGATGAAGTGGGCGTCTTCGCCCAGGGGTTTTTCCTGGTTCTCTTTGGGTAAATAGCACGACCCACAAATCAGATTAAGTTGACGATCAGTACGGCTATTCAACTTCCTCTTTTGATACGGGCCGCGGCCATAGCCACAGCAGCCACAGCAATTATTGATCGCCCCAAAACCAAACGCAGGCTGCTTGTTGGCGGCGATCATCATCTTTGACAATACTGAGAGCAAGAGAGTGAGAGCAAGAGAGAGTGTGAAAGCAAGAGAGAGACATGAGAGTGATTAGGAGACCGATGCGTATTTATAGATTTCGACATGTCCTTGTCGGCCAAGTTTCCCAATAGGATACGGAAAAATATTAGAGACATTTAGTTATAGGAAATTCTATATGAACCCGTTAATTGCTCTTTACACTCCATAATTTTTTACGCCCACTAAATTTTAATAAAATTTCAAATTACTCATTATATCCCTTTTTTTTTTCCTAAATTGCCCTCATGATCCCCATTTCCTAACTCACGGTGTAAATCCCATCCCATATCATACACCACCCACCGAAAACCCCCTTCCCTTTCAGACACACTCCATCTGAAATCAAACCCCACCCCATCGATATCAAGCCCCACCCCATCGAAAATTCTCTTCTCTTGCAGACACACCCCGATTTACAACAACCTCCACCGCACACCCCATCCCTTTGCCATCACAGAACCCATCTTTGCTCACCACCGAACCCCCATCTCTGCAAACCACCAAACCCCATTGCACAACCCATCTCTGCAAACCCGAACTCATCTCTGTCAAGTTTTCACAAGTCCTTCGAAGAGCCAAGGTTTGATTTCAATTTTGATTTCTATATTTACGTTTCTAAGTGTTGATTAAGCCTACGTTTGATTTCACTTTTGAAAAGCCAAAGTCTGATTTTGATTTTTTATTTCAACGTTGTGGGTTGTATAGTTCAAACCTGGTTTTACGAAACTGGATTTTAGTGGTTACATTGCTTCAGTGGTAGTCCACCGAATTTAAACCTGAGTTGTACTAAAATTGATTTTACTTTCGGTGGGTTACCACCGAAATTGTTACCTTATTTCGGTGGTAGTCCACCGAATTTGTTTCTATTTTTCAGGAGATTCCCACCGAATGTATTTTGGTTTTTCGGTGGTACTCCACCGAATGTGTTCTTTTGAATCCATTATGTCCGTTTTTTAGTGATCATCTACCGAATACATTACTGAGTGTGTACTAAATATTGTTTGTTTTTAGATATGAAGAGGACTCGCAGAGGTACTACTGAGGTTTCATCACCCCGACCTAATATACAGTGTCCCACGGCCTCAACGAGGAGACAGAGAGCGGCTCCCCAAGATCACTTTGAGGATACTTTAGAGGTTGAAGATGTAGTTCCTACTCATGATAGTAATGTTGACGCAGAGGTTGAAGATGTAGCTGCTACTCAAGATAGTAATGTTGAGGTACATGCCGAGTAGATGTCACCCCAACAATTTGCAATAGTGGGAAACGATATCTATTAGTCTTATAGGTGCAATCCATGATAAGTACATGTGGAAATGCACGCAAAATATCAATATTAATGGGGTGTGTCCAAAACAGGTCAGTTACAATATCACCAGATGTCCTATGCCACTCAATATAATTGTGTTCAGATAACTTAGTAAGCAATTGTTGCATTTGGGTTCTCCTAGCAAATTCTTTGGTTATATTTCGAATCCTAGCATTGTATATTGTCTTCATAGTTGAAACATTCATTGCATCTCTATCTTTAATGATGATCAAAATATCTCTGGAGTTCACAAACTCTTAGACATGTCCACCAACAAGGCATTCTCTTCTTCAGAAAGTCGCCCCACAAATGAATGACCTTGAAGATACTCTGAAATAGGATGATTGTGTACTCCACAAACCACCACCAACTTCCAATCATCCCCATCACCAATATTAACACCTTTTAACAAGAATGGGCATCCACATTTCTTGGTACCAGTGTCCTTAGCACATTTTTTCATATCATTATTTGCATCCGACCTTATATCAGTTGTCTCATTATACTTGCAAGACTTATAGTTACTGTTCCTCTCACAAGCAAGTATTACATGAGGTCTCCTCTTGCCTTCATCTCCATAATCAAACCTTTTAATTACAATGAAAATATTATTCATTTTTCCTTGTGCACGAGTCCATCTAAGTAATGCATCTTTACCATTGAATATCTACACATAAAAATCATATTATTTAAACATAAAATTTGAAAATTAATGCCACGTTAATGATACTAAAAAGGATTTCAGACAAATAATTACCGAATAATTTTGAATTGATTACTATAGTCCATTACACATTCTGTTCCCACATTGTTGCCTTCAGTATGGGTGTCACATTTTTTTTGTTCCTTCAATGGGAGTAAGATCAAAATAGCTTGCATTAAATTTGTGGTCGGCAATAAGTTACTAAAAAATAAATAAATTTCGATTGGATGCCACTGAAACGCAGGTAAAAGTTCGGTAGTGAACAATTGAACTACATTCCATGTTATGGTGGATCTCCACCGAATATTAAGTTCATGACCGGTCAAACCCAACTGAAAATGGTGCAATGTTTCGGTGGCATCCCACCGAATTTACTGTCGCGTTCGATCGATGTCTTTGAATGCAACCAATGACCATTATGAAATACTAAACTTGCAAAACGCCAAAAAATAAACTCATACCTCATTCGAAGCCTCTCTAACTTCGATCTTACCCTTCATGAATAAATACAAGATATTTTTTCACCAATATAAACGTATAAATTTTGGGTTTAGGGTTTAGGAACATGATAGTTTGAGAAAAAATAGTCAAACTAGGGTTGCAGGAATATATGTGGGGTGTAGTGAGTAATTTAATTTTAAATTTTAAATTTTTTTGTCCTTAACGATAATTGTATATAATGGTAAAATAGGTTATTCATATTTAAAATTAGTATGAGGTGTAAAGAGCAAATAATGGGGTGCCAATAAAATCACCTTTAGTTATACCCATTCTTAGCACCAAAACTACACCATTTAATTTCTATAAACAAACCCAAAAAATGACAGCTGACCCTATTGAATTTAATTTTGATTATTAAATTACTTTGATATACTATTGAGTGTTTTGGGCTTTTTTTATGAGGTTTTGGGATTGAGTTGTTTTAAGAAATCAATGGCAGTTTTGTAATTTAAAAGAAATTAAAAGCCTTTTTGTTATGTTATAAATGGGCTTTAGGGTGTGTTTCTAAAGTCTATTTCATATAAGGTTTTTATTTATTTATTTATAACATAAAGGTATATCACATTATGTATTTTTAGCAAAATATTAGGTATATCACATTATGTATTTTCTACCTCTATTAGAGATGTGATACACAATGTGGTAAGCTAGTATTACTCATATTTTTTAATAACATAAAGGTTATTATTTTGCATGTTGTTATTGATATTCATTAGAAATCATATAGTTAATGACATCCTGATGCTTATCTATATCTTCTATCTATTCTATATAAAGGCATGAAACTTTCGTAAACCCCGAAATTGCCCTTTGCTAAAGTAAAAAGTAAAACCATGCAATTTTAATTAAAATGTGGTAAAATTGTAAAACACCGCTGAATTAAGAGGGGGGTTTTCAGAATTGGCAGTTCCTTTTATGTATTATATTTCAAGATTGAACTTGTTTGTTTTATTTTCAAACATTTGTATTTTGCTTTATTTATCAATTTTATTTAGATAAATTGTGAAGTCCTCACTAGTCAGAGGCATAAGAAAGGACTTTCTTGGGAGGTGTCCCCAACCCAAAATCACAATTGTCTGTTTGATTAAGTCAATTACTTGGAGTGCAAGTATATTACATCTTTCAAGTTTTTTAAGATTTTTAACTGCTAATAATGGCACGTCTACATAAAAGAGAGTTGATCTCAAGACCATTAATAGTTAACAAGTCAATGGGGGAACCTAGCCTCCAATAGACACAAAAATTTAAAAGGGTAAACATGACTAAAATCCAATTTGTTGTTTGATGAGTTTAAAGGCACTTGTGACCGGTTTGGATAGAGATAATTACGTCATCCCACCAAATGGGACCTTAGGAACATCAAATTTGTGAGCCAAGTTTACTGGGATAAATGCTCTTAAAACCCACCCACTTAAATACAAATGTCAAAGATTTTTTTTTTTGTTGGGGGGAAGAGAAAAAAAACAGATACAAAGGGCTTGTAGCGGAAGCCCTAAAGTAGTTAAGAACATTTATCCCTACATTCGAGGTCCTAAGTTTAATTCCCCTTCCCAGCAATATCGCTTGTATAAAAAAATTAAAATATAAACAGAGAAGCTTTTGCATTTTCGGTATGAAGAAGACTAGATGAGTGTAACCTAAAAGAAAAATGGCCAGGCCAGTCACAGAGAGCTCTCTTGATCAGTTGGACGGTAGATTCGGAATTCTAATAAGGGCTTGTCCAATATAGATCCCTACATTTTCTATTTCCTAGACATATACCCATCACTTTATAAATCTATGTGTAAAACCCAATTTCAAATTTAAATGACTAGTAGGATATAAGAGGTCGTAGTATTTTTATGTTTTACATCATTGCCACCAAACTTCATATTTTATTTATAATTTATTTCAAGTATTTCATTAACTGCCATAATTGTAATTAATATACTCCCTATTAATAACATATCAATCACCCCATTTCTTTTAGTTGTCATTCCCTCTCACATCTCGCCCCTTAAAATTACAACAACCAAAAAAAAATCTGTAAATTACATATCCAATAATGTACCTATGAAAAATATAATATAAATATATACATATAAAATATAGGTATATTATTTACCAAAAAAAAAAAAAACAAAGTCAGTTACTTTGTAATTGAGTATATTTTTCATAATTAAAAATAGGTACACAATAATTTATATAAAATATAGGTGCATTATTTACACACAGGTAAATTATTTTACAATATACCTGTAAATGTGTATAAGTACATTATTTGGAATAGATAATTATGTACACTTTTCATACTAGGTAAATTATGTTTTTCATAAAACAAACAAGTAATAGGTACATTATTTTTTCAACATAATTAGTATGTACAGTTTTATTCATAAATAATTATAAAGTGGATTATTAGTCATGTATAATTCATAAAAAGAAAATAACATAAACATTTTATTAAACAAACCGATTACCTAAATTTGAATTTATTGTTAAATTTTTTTAAAATGTTTCAAAATTAATTCCTACATCTATTACAACCATTTGGAGATCTTTTCAAATTCAACATCTGTCATTATATACAATCCAATTAAAAACTGTTTCCATATTGATTCCTACATTAATATACAAAATGCAATAATGACTTAGTTTGGGGTATTTTTGGAATCTGAAAAGTACAATAAATCAGATTTTATGCTTAATTAGGTAACTTGCTGAGTTGGATCCTTAGTTATGGGTTTTTACTTATACAAATTGGGCATTATTTATAGGAACAAAAAGCGAAGGGTTTTAGGTAAGGAAATTGAATTTGAAGGGTGTAAGCCAAATTTATTATTCTAATAATCACAAGATAGAAAAGAAATTAAAAAAGAGGGGGTGCATGCAGCATGAGGAGAAAATTAGAGTGTGAAAATGACTTCGACAGATTTATTGCATTTCCGAATTTTAAAAGAAAACATTTGTTATCTAAGCTACTTTCCTAAAGGTAAAACTAGAACACCTAAAGGGATACTCTCCGTTTCCACTAAGAATATAGAAAGCCTGAAAACATGTTATATAAAAGTTGCACTTCAACTTAACTTGTATCTTCACTTCTGTTGCAGACTTGCAGTTAACACAAGTATGATCAGAGTTCCCCGAACACAGCAGCTGATAGCTCAATCCCCAGACTGTTTCCTTTACATTGATACTTTCGGATACACCTGAATACAACAACTCAAATGCCAATTCTGAAAAGCACAGAAATATCATGAGCTGAGTGTCCCAGTCAAAGGAACTTCTTCAGGTACATGTGGATCTGTATCTGTCTTGATAGAATTTAGCAGCTGGATCTTCTTCTGTTCCTGCGCTCTCCTCCTATCAGATTCAAGGATAATGAGGAAGGCGGTGACACCCCACCAACTCTGCTTGCTTGACCAATGGTTTGCGGCCTCACCTGAGAAGTTGGTATTTCGATTAAACCTGATTTTTCAGACAAAAGCAATATACAATACAAGTGCTATAATTAAGAGGCATAATGAGAGCAACAGCTTGGTAACAGAGGAAAGATCACTTTCAGAAGCAAGCCTGAAGACAAAGCCTGTTACCCGAGTATGACAATGAGGTCACTTTGCTCCGAAGAGAAATGCCCATGGTAGTATAAGAGTTCAATGCCAAGAGTTAGTGAGACTCAATGTATTTGGTATCAAACAGATCAATCTCTTCTAACTTGTCTCTATCTTCTACGTACTTTTTAACCGTTTGTTTTCCTACATCAGTGCATCTTCCTAGTCATCATCAACAATCATAATTTCATCCACCTAGTCGTTACATTAGGGGTCTATGTATATACAATGACCCCAAAAAAAGGGAAGACTGTCTTATTAGAGATTCTAATTCAGTAACTTCAATAGAACAAGTCAGTCACTGCACTTGTACCACAATGCTCCATGAGTTATTTCCCACATCTCAGTTGAGTTTCTTCCCATCTTGAAACTTTCTCCACAAGTTGCTTTAAAGTTTCAATTTGAACAACAGCAACCACATAATTTCCATCTTGTGCTTATTTGGTCCCTCCTTTTACGTTTAAACAATGTCAACACACAGTGCATCTTCTTAGGTCCCTCAAAGTTCTATTAATCCAGTTGGACAAAAAACGACTTTGGGTGTCTCCAATAACATGGCCATATTGCTTTTGTGCCCAAATAACAGATTCGAGAACCATGTTCCTGAAGAGTACGTACGCGGTTACTATCCCACCACTTTCTGCTGTAACCAAGCCCTAAGTTTTGGCAAGTTGGGATGCCTATCTTGATAAATATTTCAAGATTTTTGTTTAGAATCTGAAAATATTTCGAAATCAGAAGGGATACATTCAATAAATTTTCTTATACAAATCTCTTTGAATTTATACACCCATAATAGATCAGAGGGTGGGTTACGGACCACATGATGCTCACATGAAAAGAGAATGAATTATATGCCACCTGGCTACTTGGACTTCGGATCTGAATGAAATTGCATGGATGTTTCTTCCTTCTAGTTAAGACAATTAAATGGAAGGAAAACATTGACAAACTGAAAACTTCAGGGTTGGCATCATTTTTCATATTGAAACCAAAGAGATAACATCGATGCACAAACCGTAAATCAGATCAAAATTGACCGAAAATTGAGCCCCCTTTTCCCACTTAGTAAAAACCCTAAATCGTCTTTTCTAATCCTCCACGTTATGTTAATTGCGAGAGAAATGAGATTCTGATAATGACTGGGGTGAAGGTTTAATAATTCCCCAGTACGTATGCAGCTGTCTTTGAGCCTAACCCAAGCAACCAAAAATATTTTTTACCCTAAGGGCCCGTTTGGTATTAGGAGCTTCGGAATGGGTTTCAAATTGCATTCCGATGTTTGGCATGTGCTCTCTTGGGAATGCAATTCTGGACTCATGGGTACCTCTCATGTATGGAGGAATTTCATACCCTTGGTTCACTTTGGGAAACTTTTCCCCCCCACTTGGGAGGCATTTATTGCAGTTTTTTTTTTCGGACTAACTTACACCTGTTATAATTTTGAATTACACTTTTGACCCTTAAAAGACTCTTCATATTAATAACTTTTAATAATAAAAAATTAAGTGTATTGTTGGAAAACTAAACAACTTTTATTCCTAATAATGCATAAACCAAACATGGGAATGATAGAAAATAGTATTTCCTAGTCCTTATTTCCTAGCGTCCCCAAACATGGGAATGAACTTCCTCCATTCCTATCTCATGAGATTAGACATGGGAAGTTCAATCCACAAACCAAATGGACCCCTTAAGTGGAAAAGTACTCTTTAGTGGAAAACTCTAAAATGGATCAGGTGGTAGTGATTAAACAAGTGGTGCCACGTGTGTTGCTAACCCTTTCTTACATATATTCACAACTTTTTCTTTTTCTTTTCTTCTTTTGTAAAATCGTTTTCAACTTAATTAATTTTGAAAATAATCCTATAAATAACTTTAATATTTTATTTCTAGAATTTATAAAAGTAGCATTATTCGGACTTGAAGAAGCAAAAATAGACTCAATATGTGAAACAAAATCTCATATTGGACTCACATTATTTATATTTTTATTAGAGTTTCTAATAGTTCTCACATTAGGTCACACTATTTCTATTTTCTTCATATAAGATTTTCTAATAGTTCTTTGTTGATTTTTTATTATAAGATTTTCTAATATTTATACATAAACAAGTCTTTTTACTATGAATTTAGGATATGATAGTGGTATTGTTTAATTTTTTAAGTTATTTTTCGTCGAAATTTTTTTTTGATAACTTTTACATGTTAACACCTTGGGATAAAAATTCTGCTGGATCCGCCATTGTTGTTGGGACATCATCGTCTTGTCATAGGCTTAAATTGGTGTACACCATGTAATATAGATTTTCCTTCAATATTGTAAACAAAATATTTTATGCATATGCAACATTAAATTTATGGCCACAATTTACAAGAAAAAATAAACGGTGGTTGTAATATCCAGATTTTGCCATGGCCGCAACATGGCATGCAAGCAAAGTCATTCCTTCCATGGGACAACTGCCCATTAAATAGCATCGTTGATTCATTTGGACAATATGAAGATGAGAGGCAACACCTACAACAAGAGCAACCTTCCATAAGAAAATTCAAATCAAATCAAATAGTGAAGGAAAGAGATGAATTATGTACTGGAAATCTCTTCATGGTTAAATTGTAGCTTCATGTAAAACTGAGCTCTAATTGAATCAGCAATTTACCAGGAAACTAAAGGAGACGTATTGCTCCAATATTATCGCTAATCAACTAGAGCTCATCTTCAACACTAGCCCTTTGGACATGAAAAAACAATTTTTCAATGGAATCAAGCTCTAATCGAATCCTTGATTTACCAGAAATCTAACTTGAGATGCTAACTCTCTAACTAGTTTTTGGTAAATCAAAGACCGACTAGAGTTTACCTCCAACTATAGCGAATCCAAAGAAAACAATGTCAATTTTATGCAAAATCTGAATTTTATGCACCAACAAGCAGGGTATATATAGTGATCCAGAAAGGCTCCGCATTTAATGTTTACCAATGGAGGAAAGATTTTGAAAAAAAAAAAAAAAAATGGAGGAAAGATTAAAATTTTAATAATAATATAATAATTAAGGTGATAATTATTGCAGCATATTGGTATATCCTCAAAATTTCTATGTTGTCTCTAGAAATTCTGAACAATCAACTCCAATGAATCACGTGACTGTCTAGATTAAACTAATACACTATGTGCCGAACACCTAATTAGCTTAAATATGGCCGCTCTTAACATGGTCAAGTTCAATACCTAATATACATATTTATACATATCAGCCAAGTTCAATACCTAATATGTTCATTCTATCTTGACAACCTCAAAAATCAATCTCATTATCCGAGAAATTGTACACGGTGCTTGAAATTTATTTTCTAAAAGTTTAATGAAGACATAAACTTTGTTACAGAAGAAGGTTTAACAATGACAGAGTGCCACATAAATTAATAAACAATGTAAATTCCAAGCTTCGAAACTAATATGTTCACTGATGGCAGCCATAAAATCAATTACTTTATTCTCATTTGTGGAATATAAATAATTGAGAATACTGAAAATTTTAAAATTCAAAGAAAAATTTACCATACGAAGATTTACATTAGTGGAATGATTTGGCTTAAGATTTCTTTGGTTAAAAAGTTAATAATAAAGTGGCCAGCAAGGTCTAGACTAGTGAAAAAAGGCCTTAACTTGTAGAGTAGTGGTTTCAGGTTTGAACCCATGATACCTTATTAAAAAGGGTGCTTCCAAGTGAGTAGCATTAGAAGATTAAGTTAGGGCTTCGAAAATCAGACATACCTTATATGACGAAGCCTTAGTTTAAGTTAGGGTCAAAAACAGAAATCAGACATACCAAATTTGGAAACAGAAACAATTAGTCCTAAGCCATTTCCAAATTTAACTTTGTTAGCTGTACGATCTTTAATATTATTGTGCATATTTTGATGATAACAAATTGTTCCTTATTTATCTAATGTATTTCAGGTGTGATAAGTTGTAAGGAGCAGGTATTCTCAAATGGATCAAAAATACTATACACACTGGAAGACTTTTGGAACATTGAAGCAAGAAGCCGATACTCAAGCATATATTTCTTCAATATAGAAGAGTTAAGTTATTCTTGTAAAACTCTTTGTGAATTGAACATCTAAGGCTCTTTACCTAGATTGACTTTAGGTTTGTTCATACATTCATATCATACATGCAAAATTGTTTTATCAAAATTTTGGCTAAGTATGAAAAATGCTTTTTCAGAATAATCATCTTTTCAAGATAATTTTTGGTGGCTTTTATTCCCTACATATCAAATAAAAAAACCTAATTTTATGAGATTATTGACTTAATAAGCCTTCAATTTTAGTCCAAATCGCATGTTGAACTAGAACCGATTTTTCATATTTTGATTTGGTGGGAATTTGATTTTATAGTATTTTTATTTGAACCAAATGGGGGGTACCTCATTTTTACATTGTAAACTTAAGTAAATAGAGTAATATAAAAATAAATGAAAGTAAAAGGACAAAGACATTTACTTAAATGTTGGAAATGGAAATAAGGTTAGCTTAACACTGTTCCAATGGATTTGTTTTCTAACAGCTATATTTTTAACGGCTATACTTCCCAACAACTATATTTTCAATGGCTATATTTCCCAATAGCTATATTCCTAATGGCTCTATCTTTCCAACAGCTATATTTCTATACTTATAAATATGTATTCATATTTTTGGTGAAGACAACAACTCAACATATTCATCCAAGTTTACAATCATTCATCATACTTTGAATATCTTTTTCTCTTGAGCCATTCATTGTTCAAATTCATACAAGAGTTATAGTGTCCAAAATTACGTCTGTAATCATCTACTCAGAAAGGAGAGTTATCTTTGTGTGAGGTTCAATTGTATATCCCTCTCAAATAGGAGAGATTTTTGTTCCGAGAGTTATTTCATTCAAACTTGTAAAAAGGGTTGGTTTGACCCTGTGCGGTGAGAAGGGCGTCTTCCATCTTGTATTAGAGTGGTGTGCTCTAGTTGTGAAGAGTGGTGTGCTCTGACAGTGTAAAGGTTTCAACTCCACCTGCAAGGGGTTTTTCCAAGATAGTGGATCGAACTCTCAAGTGGTGTGCTTGAGGACTAGATGTAGGTTAGGTGGACTGAACCAGTATAAATCTCTGAGTTTGAATCTATCTTTCCAATTTCTTTATTATTGTGCTTGTCAAATTCAATTATCTGTGTTTAAATTTAAATTTGCAATTAACCTTATTCACCCCCACCCCCTTGATTCTTTGGGCAACAATCTTGTTACCTAATTATCTTGCTCAAGTGATTAAGATAATTTATCTGTGCACTCGATGTCCTAAATTTGATTCCCAACTTCCCTAATATCACGTGTATTAAAAAAAATACTAATCAATCAAATAACCCAACTAATAAACTATTAATTGATTTTTTTTTCCCCGCCTCTATTTGTGGCACATTTGAGGTTCTAGTTAACCATAATAGAAATATGAACAATAACTTTTGACTTTTTCTATTTAAACCCCACACTTTTCTTTGTTTACCCTAATACTTAAATCATTAAGCTATTAAGTTTTATTATTGTGGAAAAAGATAAAAAAAGGTCATCCTTCTTAATACTTAACCCTTGTACATCTATACACACCCAACCATTCTTCATATTAAGTTTTAGAAAAACACAAACTTCTTTACACCATATTTCCAGATTACTCTTCTCTCTCAATCCAAGAAATCCTATTACACTCTCATCTTCTCTTCACAAACCCTAAATACGGTATGCAAATAGTGGCTTGTGGGTTGCCATTGAGGTATGTAATGTGAGATTATTTCTTGGTTTGGGAACTCTTCCTAGAATTATTGAGGATGATGTGATTAAAGACTTGTTGTAATTCTGTTTGTTATCAATACATCATTATTAATACAACTATTTTTAATTTAGTTCACAAGTTATTTGGTCATAAAAGACCAAAAAAAAGGGGGAAAAAATCATCATCAATATAGAGTGAAATATTTTCTAGATTGGGTTGGGAGTGTATTAACTTTTCAACGAGTTGAAAGAGTTCAATAATTTTATGCACTAGAGTTTGAAGTTTCTCTCGCTGAATTTGACCTTTGTTCAACTGTTCAAGGCAAAGCCAAAAGACTCAAGCACAAATTGTAAGGCGTGTGTTGTTGATGCAAGCAAAGAGCTTGATCAGTGCTGCCCTTGTTTGGGCAAAGTGAGTGATAACAAAAACAAGTTCTATTTATGGAATGATCAAGTAGATGAACCCAAACCAGACACAAATAAATGAAGGTTACGATAGTGGGGTGTGAGGTTGATGAGGTTTTTGTTGTTGTTGTTGTTGTTGTTGCTAGGTGTGTATTTAGGGGCAGTTTAGGAAGATAGTGGGGCTTTCTTAGAAATTGTGAAAATTTGAATTAGAAATAAGGGTGAACTTAGAATATGGGGTGAACAGAGGAAAGTGCGGGGTTTAAATAGAAAAACTCTTAACTTTTTTTTTTTTTTTTTTATAAATTAGAACTCATTCTACTTATCTCTCTTGGATGTAAAACTATCATTTTATCACCGAAGCTTCCAATATATATGATCAGATTGCACATGTGCAAATGTTCTGTGCCCTATTGATATTTCCTATTTCCATTTGATATAATTTTGTATAGTGGGGTGGGGTGATATTTGGGTTTGTCATGTTAGGAGTATTATTATTCACTTCCTTTTGGAACGTTGATAAAGATTCATAGCATTTAAACCATATCAATATGTTTCCTTTTTCTTATATTTAAAAAAGATTGGAGTGTAACAACTTCACCAAAATCCATTCATTTTCAGTTCACAATTCGCATAAAAATGAGGAAAATGGTTGGGAAAACGAAACACAAACTTGACACCAACACCACCATTTTCGACATCTCACTGCACTCCGATTTCCTTGCCAACAAAAACAACCCGGGAAAGCCACCAAAACCACCATGTTCATGTTTCGTCAAGCCTCACGCCTCTTGGGTCGACCCCCTTGCCCGAGCAGGATCCGAGCCTTGTGCACAGAGGTCCCGGCGGCCAATCCCAACGCCGACTCAGCCTTCATCGAGTCATGGAAGAAAGTGATACCAATCATGGACCCACCCAAAACTCCATCAACCTATATGGAGCCCCGCCCTCCCACCCCTTCTTCTCTCCCTTCCAAACTCACCATCAACTTTGTCCTCCCCTACTCCTCTGAGCTCTCTGGCAAAGAGGTCTGCGCATATATGCCCTTCTGGCTTTTTCCTTCTTTTCTTTTGTTCTTGGCTTTTGTTTGGATTCGGTTATTAATTTGCTTTCCTTTCGTTTTTCAAATTTTTAATGCCTGATTATTTACTTTATGTTTTGTATTTTCCCATATTGTTTGGATTGGATTTGCTGATTGGGTGTTAAATCTTGTCATTATTTGGATTTGTGGGCTAATGTGACTGAAATTTTGGTATAATATGTGTGTACCGTCTGGATTAGTTGATCAATATTTGTGACTGATTTGTGAATTTATTTGAAGGAGGACAGATTAATTTAATGGAGATGAACTAATTAATCATTAAATTTTGTACTGTTAGTTTTTTATGCTCCATTCTTTAACACGATGGTTGAGGACAAATGTTATATGAGATAGGGTTATTAAATTCATGCTTTATGGCCAATGGAGTCTAGCCCAGTGGAAAAGGACCTTGGCGACTTGCAGACTAGAGGTCTCATGTTCGAATCCTCATGGCATCATAGTTATGTATGTGTGTGTGAGAGAAATCTTCCTTCCTTGTAATTTAGACTATCGTTTGTACTAAAAAAAAATTCATATTTTATGTTTTATCTTAATTTTTTATTCTTTCATGATATTTGAGTTGTGGGAATTTTACATTAGACGGCTTCTCGTGGTTTAGAAGGTGTGTTTACTCTTCTAAATGGTCGTTCATCTTTATCTGGGATATATATATATTTTTTTTTGGTAGCTATGTCGTTCATCGTTCATCTTTACCTGATATTCAGTAATTTCAAGGCAGCTTGATAGCTGCGAAAAGGTTTGATATTCAGTTTGGCGGCCATTCATAAATGGCTTATTCATATGCTTTTCTGTTACAGCATCCTGAGTTCATATCCCAAACCAAGTTTACTTGTTGTACAAGAATCAGTTATCTTTATTTTTAATTTTTGAACACTGTTGATAGTGCTTCTATAAGCGCACTTTTATTACAATAACGCCGATACTTTTGTTGAAAATTCAAGTGCTTCTTGGACACCATTCTGTTTACTTTTCTGATGCCTATTAAGAACTTCAATGACATGTTTCAGGTTGACATGGTTATGGTACCAGCAACAACTGGACAAATGGGTGTTTTGCCTGGCCATGTAGCAACAATCGCAGAGCTTAAGCCCGGTATCCTCTCGGTGCACGAAGGGAGCGAAGTGACCAAGTATTTTGTGAGCAGTGGGTTTGCTTTTATTCATGCAAATTCTGTTGCTGATATAGTTGCTGTGGTGGCTGTTCCAATTGACCAGATTGATGCAAGCTTAGTGCAAAAGGGACTTGCAGAGTTCACCCAGAAGCTCAGTTCAGCCACAACTGATTTGGAGAAAGCTGAAGCGCAGATTGGGGTTGATGTTCATAGTGCTCTCAACTCTGCTCTCACTGGTTGATCATTTTGCCATGCTTCATCCATTAGTTTTTCCTCCTCCTCCTCCTTCACGCCAGTGGCTATTCGATCTTATTCCTTGAGCAGTAATCTTGCTTGAACGATTTTGTCTACATCATTTTCAGAGAAATAAAGTATTTCAGAACCCATGATTTTTATTTTTATGTTTTGCCCAACTTAAGGGGGAGGGGGTTTTTTCACACACACTGTCAAGGTGTCATGGAAATTTTAACCTGAAACCCAAGTAAGGACCCGTGGTTTTTTTTAATCTTTGTTCAAAATGTGTGTCTCAAGTTGGGAGCTTATTAGGTTGTGACTTGTGTGATACCACATAATTGGAAGAACACAATAAATAAATAAAAGCTCGTTACCACAAGTTCACAACCACAGGTCCACAGGCATCAATTTGGTTGTAGAACCGACCCCCCGTTCACCAGAAAAGCATCAGTTGATTTCCCTTCCATTTTTCTCGGTCAGTTTTTTTTGTGTTTCTGGGAATTTTTTCCCAGACCTAAGTGAAAGGATTAATTCTAGGTAGAAAAAATAAATATATAAAATATAAAAAAAAACTAGTTCAAGACACTCAAAAGCTTCCCCGACATCCTCATCTTGGTTCACCCACATAGAACCACCTGATACCCGCCACTGGGAGATTGAGTATGAGTTACTAGGAGGGAGCAGGTTTGAGGCAATACGGCACAAGTATGAGGGGTACGGGGATGATGTGTTGCCACACATTCTGTTTTGGGTTGGTTCTGATCCTGAGTCCTCGTCTTATTTCTGGATTTGTCCAATATCTGCTCTGCCTTCACTTTGTCTCTGTTGAAATTAATGCACATTTGTGCTAAAGAAATGTGTGGAAAAATCTAGAAGCTTTGAGATGAGCCTAAACTATTGGAGAATTATCTAGAGAAAGCCACACACTTGTGGCTGGAGTAAAGTCGGCAACTACATGCAACTATGAAGATTATTCTAGAAAGCCACACACTTGTGGCTGGAGTTAGACAAAGTCGGTGGAGAATGTCTATGTCGGTTACTCTCATCTATAAAAGGACTTGTAGCCTTCCAAAGCGGAGTGGAGTCATCCACCAACTCCCAATCTATAGGGAGTCTAACAAAAGAACTCCCAAACTATAAGGAAGCCAAGAGCTACCCAAAGCTAGCTATGTTAGGGAGCCAATAAGCTAACCAATCAAAGTGTAAGGGCCAAATAGCCTAAACAAATTTCAACCAAGTGTGGTAGCCAAAATAAGCCAATATGCTAAGGAGATTAATTAGCTTACATCAAGCCATGTACTATTCTCCTCCAAATCTAATGAAATCACTTTGTTTCAACTATTGTCTATTCTCTATTGTCCTAAACCCCTAAATTTCTAACAAGTGGTATCAAAGCTGGTTCGATCGCATATTGGACGTCAGAGCTAGTTCGGTCTCTTTGGGCATAAGGGTCAACTCAAGTTCTCTATCAGAGCCCTGTTCGATCAAATATGAGTGCATGGGCGCATGGGACGATTCTAAGGAAGCAAGGTATGTGTTATCAATACTAAATTCAAGGTTTCAAGAAATCTAGAGAAGGGGTAGGAGATTCTAGAATGTTCTAGAGGAGGATATAGTGAAAATAAAAGAGATGGCATGAGAGGAAAAACTTTCCTCCATGTGGGGTGTGCTAAAAAGAAGCCTGTATGTTGAAACTAAAAAATTTGGGCGTTGAGAAGAGAAAAATATTGTCGGCAAAGAATTATCAAGGTAATTATGATCAAACAAAGTGCCACAAGAGCACGGAGTTGCAACATCAACTAGAGCTTCATCAATGCTATCTTCAGGAGGAGCATAATGTGAACAAGACTCTTCCGTGATTAAGGATACAAAACATGCTCGGAGAAATACAAATGTGCATTAAGGAGGAGTGTTGAAATTAATGAACATTTGTGCTAAAGAAATGTGTGGACAAATCTAGAAGCTTTGAGATGAGCCTAAACTATTGGAGAATTATCTAGAGAAAGCCACACACTCTTGTGGCTGGAGTAAAGTCGGCAACTACTGCAACTATGAAGATTATTCTAGAAAGCCACACACTTGTTGCTGGAGTTAATGGACAAAGTTGGTGGAGAATGTCTATGTCGGTTACTCTCATCTATAAAAGGACTTGTAGCCTTCCAAAGCGGAGTGGAGTCATCCACCAACTCCCAATCTATGGGGAGTCTAACAAAAGAACTCCCAAACTATAAGGAAGCCAAGAGCTACCCAAAGCTTGCTACGTTAGAGAGCCAATAAGCTAACCAATCAAAGTGTAAGGGCCAAATAGCCTAAACAAATTTCAACCAAGTGTGGTAGCCAAAATAAGCCAATATGCTAAGGAGACCAATTAGCTTACATCAAGCCATGTACTATTCTCCTCCAAATCTAATAAAATCACTTTGTTTCAACTATTGTCTATTGTCTATTGTCCTAAACCCCTAAATTTCTAGCAGTCTCATCCCCATGCCCTTTGTCCTTATATTTGCTCTGCCTTCAAATTCGCATTCATACTCACCTCCAAAATCACATCAAACACCTCCAGAATGACGGAGCTTGTGGATTCCCACAAGCCATATTTCTGTTAGATTTTGGAGAGAGAGAAAGAGAGAGAGAGCTTGAGGAAGGAGCAAAATGAATTCTGTTACTTCACTCACGCACACTGTGCACATAATCTAACCATCCATTCTTCCATATTCTAAGATTACATCTTTGCTGTCCACTTGGACTATGATCCAAGGGCTCACATTTAAAACTGTAACTTTAATTTCAAACTAATATCAACTAAATCACTTATACTTCAACAGTCCCTTCTAAGTGTTTAGCTAAGATTACTCCAAGCTTTTCCTCAGGTATTCAAAACGATCCTTGGCCAAAGCCTTGGTAAAAATATATGCAGTTTGCTCCACAATCTCGCAGTATAACATATCAATCTCCCCATTTTGCAAAGCATCTCGAATGAAATGAAATCTCCTGTTTATATGCCTTGTCTTGTGATGATGCACAGGATTCTTGGTTATAGCTATAGCTGAAGTATTATCGCATAGAATTTGAGCAACACCAAACTGTTCTTCACCAAAATCTGTGAGAACAAATCTCAACCAGATTGCCTATGTAGTGGCTTCTACTGCACTAACATATTCAGCTTCTGCAATGGATAATGCAACACTGCTCTGCTTGATGGATGCCTAAGAAAATACACCTAATCCAAGACTAAATGCTTATTTAGATGTGCTTTTCATGTCATCCTCACTCCTTGACCAATCACTATCACAGTACCCAAAAAGCATTACTTCTTTTCCTTTCTCATATGCTATGCCATAATCAAGTGTGCCTTGGATGTACCTAAGTACTATCTTGGCAGTTCCTATATGTTTTCTAGTAGAACCATGCATAAATCTAGCCAAAAGACTTGCTGCAAACATGATATCTGATCTTGTTGCAGTCAAGTATAGCAGACTTCCAACTATCTACTATACACACTTTCATCAGCTTGTTCACTCTCATCCACCTTAGATAATTTTTCATTCACTGCAAGAGGAGTAGCAACTTATTTGCAATCTTTGAACCCAAATTTGTCCAGCAATGTCCTTGCATATATCTTCTGATGCAAGAAGATGTAGGACTTTGTTTGTATCACACCTAAACCCAAGAAATGATGCAATAACCCAAGGTCAGTCATCTCATATTATTTCATCATTTCAATTTTGAACTCCATCATCAATTCTCCTGAGCTTCCAGTTTAAATAATGTCATCCACATATAGAGAAACAATGAGTATTCCACTGTCTGCAGTCTTCACATACAATGCCTCACTAGGACTTTTTTGAAAGCCAGCCTTTGTGAAGTATGAGTTGATTTCTTCATACCAAGCTCTTGGAGCTTGCTTAAGGCCATATAATGCCTTCTTGAGTCTGTAAACTCTATCCTCTTTGTTCTTAAGCATGAATCCAGGAGGTTGATCCACATATACCTCCTAATGTAATACTCCATTCAAAAATGCTGATTTCACATCTAGCCGAAACAACTTCCATCCTTTATGTGCAGCCAAAGCAATCAATGTCCTGATTGTGCCTAGCAACATGTGTAAAGGTCTCATTAAAGTCTATCCCAGGCTTTTGAGAGTAACCCTTTGCAATAAGCCTTGCTTTATTTTTCTGAACAGAGTCATCAAGATTCAGCTTGGTTTAATAAACCCATTTGACACTGATTACTGGCTTATCAGCTGGTCTATTAACCAACTCCCAAGTGTTGTTCTTTTCTGTCATTGCAATCTCATTTTCCATTGCTTTCTGCCATGACTCATCTTTGACAGCTTCTTCAAAAGTTTCAAGCTCAATGATGCACATATTGCATCTTTCATATATTTCTGCAATGCTTTTATATCTCAGATGAGTGTGATCAATCTCTTGTGGTTCTGGACCAATTTCAACATGTTCTTCTTCTGGAATCTCTGCTTAAGTCAGGCTAGCTTCACTAGTTTCCTTTTCTTTCTCAGTGAGCATATCTGTGATTGGAACTGAAACACTGCATTCCTTTTGTATATTTCAATCCCAGCCTGTTTCCTCATTGAATACCACATCTCTAGAAATAACCACTCTTCCAGATGCAATGTTATAAAGCTTGTAGCCTTTTTCACAGCTTCCATACCCTAGAAACACACATCTTGTGCTAGCCAGATCAAGCTTTTGTCTCTGTTGATTTGGGACATGTGCATAGCACAAAGAACCAAACACCCTTAAGTGTTTAATTCCTGGCTTTCTGCCACTATAGGCTTCAAATTGAGTCTTTTTGTCCAAAGCCTTAGTTGGACACCTATTTAGGATATATACTGCAGTGTTGACAGTTTCAGCCCAAAACTCTAATGGCATCTTTTTCTCAAACATCATACACTTAGCCATCTCCACAATAGTCCTACTCTTTCCTTCAGCCACTCCGTTCTGTTGTGGTGAATATGCCACAATGAGTTACCTTTCCATTCCCATTTCCTCACAGAATATTTGTTGAATTCAATGGATGTGTACTCTCCTCCCCTGTCACTTCTCAATTTCCTCAACTTATATCCACTTTGTAGTAGTTGCCCTTGGAAATATCTCCTTACATTGTTTACCTAGAACACAACCCTCACATACTTCTTTAACTGCTTTGATTTCTAGTAAGCCTACCACCATTTCTTGTTCCTGCAATAGCTTTAAACTGCTCATGTTCAAATGTCCCAACCTCCTATGCCACATAGTTGTAGAGTGACACACACTTACCTTGTAGGCAGTGTGTATTCCAGATTGCAATTTCATTGGAAAGCTTCGATTTCCTCTCATTTGCACCTTTGCAACCATGTTAGAGTATGAACTGTCATCATAAATTTCCACCTTATGATCTCCAAAGACCAAGTAGTACTCATGCTCCATGATTTGACCCACACTGAGTAAGTTTTCCTTCAGTCCAGGCACCAGCATAACTCCTTGATGTATCTCTTGCTATTTTGGTTTCAACCACCAGATTTCCTTTCCCAGTCACTTCAACAAGCTGCCCAGTACCCATTTCAACCTTTGCAGTCACATTCTTGTTAATATCAACAAGTAGATCATCATTATCTATCATATGGTTACTACATCCACTATCTATATACCATACATCCTTATATCCTTTTACACTAGCATTGCTTGATTCTTCTTCTTTTTTCTTCTTTGCATCAACTCTTTTCGAATCTGAGCATTCTACTCCATTCTCAACAAATTCCCATAACCCATGAGATTTGAGGATGATTTTCATTTGTATGCTCTAGAATTCATAGTTCTTGCCGTTGAAAATCAGCACTCTCAGCTCACCTCCTCCAGACCCAGCCATGTTAGACATAGATCTCACAAGCAATTTCTTCAATCTCAGCTCGTTTCTTTCACAGACTCAAACTCCCAGAATTAAGTGATCGAACCTGGCTCTAAGGCCATGTTAGATTTTGGAGAGAGAGTAAAAAAAAAAAAAAAAAGCTTGACGAATGAGCAAAATGAATCTGTTACTTCACTCACGCACACATTGTGCACATATAACCGTTGGGAACATGATATTTCCAAATTACATCATCCAAATCTAACCATCCATTCTTCTATCCTAAGATTACATCTTAGCTGTCCACTTGGACTATGATCCAAGGGCTCACATTTAAAACTGTAACTTTAAACGAATTTCAACTAATATCAGCTAAATCACTTATACTTCATCAATTTCTTGTTGTTTGTGTTTATGTATCTCCTCTTAATAAATTCCAACTTGGACTTAAGATCATGGTCTTGTATCGAGTCTAGTTGATATTTTTCACCACTGTATTTTATCATCTTTCCTTTCCATGGCTCTTCACTCACTCCAGACACCAAAGTTCTAAACCCGCCTCTGAAGACATCTCATTTGAATAGTCCACATTTGAATTACCCACCACCAAGCAATTTTTCAGTTTGCCCTCCCCTTGCTTTTGATTTATGTCCTCCACCATTGCCTTTCACAGAAGCTCAGCCGCTTCCCCATCATCCTCATCTTGTACATATTTTATAATCTCATGTGGAAACAAAGCATCCGGCTTTATTATGCCAATGCCGCCTCTTAAATTGCCTCATCATCCTGCTGCTGCTGTTGCTTTCACCTCCTCTAAGTCCTTCTTAACTACACAGCCCCCTCTGATTTTTAAGAAGTATTAATGTTGGTGTAACTGGCCAAGGGCACTAAAAACTCCTTCCTTAGCCGTTCCCACTCTTCTGATACATCTGATTCTGGAGGCAAAAGCCTTCTTTCAATGCTTTCATGCTGAAAAATGGATCTGTAGAGGCCGCAGTCTATGGTGCAACACTCTACAACTCGGGATACCAAAAGATCAGCATCAATTTTGTGGTGGCTATCACCTTTGCGGCGGCATTCGTCGTACTCTTTATCTCAATCAAATAATCATATGGCTTCATCTTGAGCTTGAGATGCTTCATTTTTTTTTATAGCAGAGTTCAACAGCTCCACAAATATATCTACAACTCGTGTAACAATCTGTAATGTGGGTCACTGTCGTATACCTATCAGGATAAAGATGAAGATGAAGATGAAGATACCCAGCAGCAGCATCAACGTCGTTGTCTAGAACAAGAATGTGATGCACAATCATATCGACAAGTGTATCCAAACCCGCAGTCCGAGGCAAGTCGGTAATAGCTTGGAGAATTGCGGACTTGAATTGCATAATGATATATTTAAAGATGTTACTCTAGGGAAAGAAAGAACCGGTCACACTGGAGAAAGCGACCGGTCGCCACAACTTGGAACTGAATATGGTGCTTTCGTGAAGAAACAACAGGTCACACTCGAGAAAGCGACTAGTCGCCACAGCCTGGCGATGATGAAATCGGTCTATGTGAAGAAGCCACCAGTAGTGTCACATCCCGGGATCAGCTCCGCCGTAGCATAATTTTGTCCGCTTTAGGCCCCCTCTCTGCCCTCACGGTTTTGTTTCTGGGAAATCATGAGCAACTTCTCAGTGGGTCACCCATCCTGGGATTGCTCTAGCCCCAACTCGCTTAACTCGGAGTTCCCATGACTCGAAGCCGTGAGCTCCCAGAAGGCCTCGAGCTAGATGGAGGTGGGCATGTACATATAATGCACATCACCCCCTCTTCGTTGGTCGATGTGGGATGTTACAAGTAGCACTGGAGAAAGCGACCGATTGCCATAGCCTGAAAAGTGTGATAGTGACCTTTGTGATCCGTGTGCAGCTGAGTTCGATGCAAGACCCACCCTCTCCCTTCCATTGCTTCAATCAAGTAGTGATAGTGAGATAATCTCTGATGATCTATCTATGCCAAGCTATGAGTTGTGTTGCCCATGGAATCAACCTTAGAGGGGGTGAATAAGGTTAATTGCTATTTTGAATTTAAACACGGATAAGTAAATTGACATGCACAATAATAAACAAATAGGGAAAGAGAGATTCAAATTCAGAGATTTATACTGGTTCAATCCACCTAACCTACATCTAGTCCTCAAGCACACCACTTGAGAGTTTGATCCACTGTTGAAAAACTCCTTGCAGGTGGAGTTGAAACCTTGACATTGTCAGAGTACACCACTTCTTTACAGCTAGAGCACACCACTCTAAGATACAAGATGGAAGACACCCTTCTCACCTCACAGTGGCGGACTCAGAAAATTTTCAGAGAAGGGGCAATTTTTAAAAGACTAAAAATTTGAAAACAAAATTTAGACAACTATTATCTTTAGAATTTAAACAATACTAATGTCACTCATAATTGATGAAAAAAATAACAGTACAAACAAAACATGGAAACCTCTTTGAGACATTTAGTTGAATACATAGCAGGCGCTAGCTAAAATTTTAAACGGTGAGGAGTATGTTTTTTGAGGCATCAATTGTTTTGACAAGAAAAATTTATAAATTTACTAATTAATATTGACCCATAATAATGAGTATAATGTAATTAGATATACGCACTTATTCATCTAAGCAGAATAAGCAATCCCAAAATATAAAAGTGAGAAATAATAACCTGTAAAAGCAACAAGAAATATTACCTCATAAAATATATCTTCAAGACTAACCCATCAGCACTTAAATTTGCACTGAAGAAATCTTCGAGAGATTTGGGTTGTGGGTTTTCTAGATGGAAGGGAATCCTAATTTGCTCACATGGTTAATTGATTATGGGATAATTAAAACGTTTTTTCAGCTGGAGGATAATAAGATGGTTACAGTGGTAATTTGCCAAAAGTCAGAATTGCATCAATCAATACTCCCCATTTCATTAAACACCTTTTGAGCTGGAGGATAACAAAGACGACGTCATTTGTGCTGCAAAAAATTGAAAACATAAAGCCCAAGTCATCTTCCTCGTTTTGAAACCCCCTGCAACACACCTCAGATGCAGAACCTTGGGACCAGCAGAGGTGCATAATCCAGCCTTTTCACAGGATTTACGGCAAGGGGAGGTGCAACTGCTCCTCCTTGCGCCTCTGTAGGTCCGCCGCTCACAGAGTGAAATCATCCCTTTTTACAAGTTCGAATCGGAACAAAAATCTCTCTTATTTGAGAGAGATATACAATTGAACCTCACACAAAGATAACCCTCCTTTCTGAGTAGGTGATTACAAACGTAATTTTGGACACTATAACTCTCGTATGAATTTGAACAAGGAATAGCTCAAGAGAAAATGATATTCATAGTAAGATGAATGCTTGTAAGCTTGAATGAATATGTTGAGTTGTTGTCTTCACCAAAAATCTGAATACATATTTATAAGTATGGAAATATAGATGTTGGAAAGATAGAGCCGTTAAGAATATAGCTGTTTGGAAATATAGTTGTTGGAAAACAAATGTCTTTGTATTTTCACTTTCATTTATTTTTATAATACTCCATTACTTAAGTTTACAATGTAAATAAGGAAGTACCCCCATTTGGATTCAAATAAAAATACTAGATAATCAAATTCCCACCAAATCAAAATATAAAAAATCGGTTTTAGTTCAACATGCGATTTGGAATAAAAATGAAGGCTTATAAAGTCAGTATATACTTCATATAAAAATCTCATAAAATCATGTGTTCTTATTTGATATGTAGGGAACAAAAGCCGCCAAAAATTATCTTTAGAAAATGATAATTCTGAAAAAGTATTTTTCATACTTAGCCAAAATTAGATAAAACAATTTTGCATGTATGATATGAATGCATGAAGGAACCTAAGGTCAATCTAGGTAAAGAGCCTTAGATGTTCAATTTACAAAGAGTTTTACAAGAATAACCTAACTCTTCCGTATTGAAGAAATATCTGCTTGAGTATCGGCTTCTTGCTTCAATGTTCCAAAAGTCTTCCAGTGTGTACAGTGTTTTTGATCCATTTGAGAATACCTGCTCCTTACAACTTATCACACTTGAAATACATTAGATAAATAAGGAAAAAAAAAATTATCATCAAAATATGCACAATAATATTAAAGATCGTACAGCTAACAAGTTGTCCCCAGGTACCACTCGTAAAAAACCTAATGCAAGTCTAAATATCTTATTAGCCACTATGTGTCAACTTATTGTTTATCTAAGTCATATGAATCTTATTTGTGTCAATTATCTAGTGTATGTGTGCCAACTAAGCTACCAGATGCTTTATCTAACCCTAAATTGATGGATGCCTTGAACAAGAATAAAACATAAGATTTAGTTATTTTGCAATGCAGATGGGTGTTTACTTTGAAGCATAAGGCTGATGATTCCATTGACCATTACAAGGCTAGATTGGTGGCAAAAGGTTATACTCAGACCTATGAAGTAGATTATTTGGAGACTTTTGCTCCAGTAGCAAAGCTCAATACTGTGCGTGTACTCTTGTCCCTGACTGCTAATCGTGACTGGGCTTGTTACAGTTTGATGCAAAAAATGTGTTCCAACATGGTGAGCTCAAGGAAGAAATATATATGGATCTTCCCCCTTGTATTCTTGTGACCTCCAAGGAGGGTGTTGTGTGTAAGTTGCGAAAATTCTTATATGGATTAAAGTAGTCTCCAAGAGCATGGTTTGGGAGGTTTGCAGTATCTATTAAGAAAGTTGGGTATATGCAGAGTAACTCAGACCATATTTTATTTCTAAGTGTCATAAAGGTAAATTGACGACTTTAATTACTTATGTTGATGATATGATTGTGATTGAAGTTGATCAGGCAGAAATGCAAAATCTTCAGAAGTATATGGCTTCCGAGTTTTAGATGAAGTCATTGGGTGATTTGAAGTGCTTTCTTGAGATTGAAGTTGCCATATCTAAATATGGTATCTTTCTGTCCCAAAGAAAGTATGTTTTGGATTTACTTGCAGAGACTGGAATGTTGGATTGTAAACCAATTGATACTCCTAGTGAACATTATCATAAGTTAGGGTTGTATCCTAATCAAGTCCCTACATACAAGCTCTTAAATATCGATAGTTCCGGAATCATCGGTGGTTCAAAAACACAAAAATATCCGGAAAATATCGATATAGATAAAAATTGGATAAAAACCACGGAAATTGTGATAAATACATGGAAATTTTTAATGAAACTTTAGAACAAGTCCATTTAGTCAATCATCTATTATTTTGACACAAAAAATTGGAAGGAAATGCATTGCATAGTGGGTTTAAGTGATTTAAGTTGATTATATTGCGAGCTGACAAACTCTGTGACTTAGAAAATCTAGAGTAATTATGAAAGAGAATTGAACACCGCCTAGTAATTTATTTATCATTTTTCAGTACAATATTTTACACTTTATAAATTGCATGGTAAGATAACCTTATTTCACGTTATTCAATGAACATAGTACACATTCTTATATTTATTATTTTATCAAAAATTGAAACATAATTAAAGATGTAAACCAACTTGATTTGTCATGAAAATTAGGCACTTTTCCATGCTTAAAAAATAATAGTGAAGATTGAAAATTAACTAAGAACATAAATAAATTTATCCAAGGAAGAATTAAATAGGAAATAAAGAAAATGATTATAGAGATTTAAGTAATTAAGCAACAATTTATTTCACGTTATTCACTGGAAATGGTACACGTTCTTATATTTATTATTTATCAAAAATTGAACAATAATTAAAGATGTAAACTAATTTGATTTTTTATGAAAATTAGGCACTTTACCGTGCTTAAAAAATAATAGTGAATATTGAAAATTAACTAAGAACATAAATAAATTTATGCAAGGAATAATTAAATAGTAAATAATGAAAATGATTAAAGAGATTTAAGTAATAAGCAACAATTTGAAGGAGAATTTGGTAATGTAAGTACTTATAATGAATAATAAAATAATCAATAACATTAAATAGATTAAATAGAAAAGAAATAAATTATATTAAGTAATTAAGTAACTGATCAACAATATAAAACAATAAGTAATTATGTTAATTTCTATTTCGAGAAACAGCTCGCAAGTATTATAAATACGAGATTCCATAGTTTATAATCATAAAGTGATGACTAGCATGGTGGTTAAGTGGCTACAGATCTTGGAGAAGCAATTTTTTTTTAAAGGACAGCAATACCAAACTAAGGGCCCGTTTGAGAGTTCTTTTGGAACAGTTAAACAAGATCATAATTTAATTAAGAGATTTATGTCTTTAGGACTATAATTAGGATTTTATCTTATTTCCTAATTTAACTATACTGGGGTTACACCCTTATATTATGGGAGTTTCACTAAAACACCCCAAATGGAGGATGAAATTATAAAAAAACCCAACACCCAAAACACTTTATTTAAACACACCCAAAACCACATCATAAAATTACAAATACACACATTCAAACTATTCCATCTTCTAGTCAAAACCCATCTTCCCCTTGTTCTTTCCCCTTGGCAACACGCATTTATAAACACACCCAAAAAGTTGAAAATTTAAAATTACAACATTCGATTTGGGAATTCTTGGTGATCAGTGAGCAATAATGCAAAGAATAGAACAAGATTTTAGGATCAATAGTGGTATGAGATCGTGATTATCTATGTTTTCAATAATAGTTTAGCTCAAACATGGGTTTTTTTATACAACTGTTACTTATGTCTAGGTCTGGGTATTATCTTATGAAATTTGTGGAAGAAGAAAGAGACAAAATATGAGAGAAGTAAAGATATGGCTTTAGGGTTAATGGGCTTTATTCCTTTTGGAGAATGACTCGTATAACGTTTCCCGCTCAGACATAAACACAAAACAAAACGTTTACAACTCCAAATTCAATTCTGCAGCCAGAGAAGCACACAGACTGTGAGAGAGAGAGGGAGCGTGTTTGTGTGTGTGTGTGTGTGTGTGTGTGTGTGTGTGAGAGAGAGAGAGAGAGAGAGAGAGAGAGAGTGTGAGGCAGGAAGAGTAGGATAGAATGAAGTACGTTTTGGTAACAGGTGGTGTGGTGAGTGGGCTGGGCAAAGGCGTCACTGCCAGCAGTATAGGCGTCATCCTCAAAGCCTGTGGCCTTCGCGTCACCTCCATCAAAATCGGTTTTCTTCTTCTTCTTCTTCTTCTTCTTTTTTTCTCTTTCTTTCTTACTATCTCTACTATAAATGCTTCAATTTTTTTCTTTATTAATTTGATTTTGGTTCAACAATTTGCAGATCCATACTTGAACCTAGATGCTGGCACCATGTCTCCCTTTGAACATGGGGAGGTTTTTGTTCTCGATGATGGTGGAGAGGTATTTCGCTTTGGACTTGTTTTCCTTTTTTTGGTTTAATATTTATGATACACTTAAGCGGTGCCAAGACAGTACGTAATACTTCACCTTGCCTTTGAAATACTATCTTTATGTTTTATGCTGCTGCTGTGCCTGAGTTTAAACTTTAATCGTAATAGGTTGATTTAGACCTCGGCAACTATGAACGATTCCTAGATGTCACTCTTACTAGGCACAACAACATTACCACTGGGAAGATATATCAGGTGTGGGCTTATATTTTCCTAGTAGGGATGTGTCTCCATGTATCCCCTTCATGAAATGTTGATTTTTTTATTTTAATATGGGTTCCTCATATTTATTTTTGAAATCAGTCTGTCCTGGATAAGGAGCGGAGAGGCGATTACCTTGGAAAGACTATTCAGGTGATGATACAAAATTACGAATGTTAATGAGTCATAACTTTATTTTTTTTATTTTTTTTATCAATTGCACTACTGATGCTTGGCTTCCTGCCATGTTTGAGTCAATTTAGGTTGTTCCACACATCACTGATGCCATTAAGACCTGGGTCGAATCAGTTTCTCTCATTCCCGTTCATGGAAATGAGGGCCCTGCAGATGTTTGTGTTATAGAGTTGGGTGGGACTGTGGGTAAGCGATAGTTAAAACATAGATACTTTACATGACTCATTGTTCTTTCTCTGTGTTTATGTGCAAGAGCTAACTATTTTCTTTCTTCTTAGGTGACATGGAATCCGGGCCATTCATTGAGGCTCTGCGCCAATTGTCTTTTTCAGTTGGTAAGGCAGTGGTGTATGCTGTTTTTTGAGGAATTTTAATGGTTCTATTTATGAGATCATTTCTTCGCCCACATGCTTGATTTAGATTGGTGATTATGTTTTTATGTTGTTTTGTCAAAATATATCATCCAATTACTGCTGTAGGAATATGCAGTGAGATCTGATAAGGACATGTTTAGATTGTTGGTCCAATATGTTATGAGCGCTAATAAACTTGATATACTTCCACTGTTTAAACTTCATCGAGAGCTTGCTGCTCTGCTTTTTCTGGTGTATAGATGTAATGGAATGTGGGATATCCAGAACTAAATGTAACCAATTATTTCCATATGGAGTTGATATCCACTTGGATTTGAATTTTCATTGTGTTAATGATAACTGCTTATGTGGATTTAATTCTTTCCTCAGGGCAAGAAAACTTCTGTCTTATTCATGTGAGCCTGATCCCGGTACTGGGTGTTGTTGGAGAGCAAGTAAGACTTTGTGCTTAGTTGTTGAATGTTATGTTTCTTCATTAGTTCCTCATAGTAGTTTGTAATCTTAGATAATAAAGTTGACTGTATCTTTTGAAGAATTTGATTCATCTTTTTTTCTGGGTGACTGACTCTTACTCTCTGTGTATGTGTCTCTGTGCGTTCATGTAGAAAACAAAGCCTACCCAACATAGTGTGCAGGTTCTAAGAGGATTAGGATTGACTCCTCATCTATTAGCATGTCGCTCTGCGCAGGTACTTCTTTTCATCCATCTTGTTCTTACACTCACACAAGTCAAATAAGCAGATAAATTTAGCCTGAGAACTTTCATTCGGTCCCATTTAAGTCTTGCTTCGACACCCCATATTGGCGCAGTGTGGCCACCTGACTCCCTTTCTATTTTATTCTATCATTATTTCGTCAAGATTAAATTTGGTGGAGATGATTTTTTTGTTTGTTTTTGTTTTTGTTTTTTGTGTGTGACTATATTGCAGCCATTATTGGAAAATACGAAGGAGAAACTTTCACAATTGTGTCATGTTGCAGTAAGTTGCTGAATTAATACTATTTGGGTTTTTTTCTCATCAAACTTTGTTTTCTTGATTACAAGTTTTATATTTTCTTTTTTGTCTTCTTACAGGCTGGTAATATTCTCAATATCCATGATGTACCAAACATTTGGCACATTCCTCTCTTACTTAGGGTGGGTTAAGTAACAATTCTGTCTCCTTGGAGGCTTAAATACTTATTTTACATTTTGTCTAAAGTTTTCTTCTAACTATTGTTTGACACGTTGCTGTTCAGAACCAAAATGCTCATCATTCAATTCTTCAACAACTAAATTTACTAAGGTAAGTTTCACCGTTTACTTCAGATTTAAGGCTTCAATTTTGGTGCTGGACTGATAATTAGCATCAGCCTGTTTAAAATTCTTCCTGTGTAATGAGAACAAAGCAATCTCTACGTAGAATTATGCCTGACTTGGACTCCTTTAGTTGATATTTGTGCTCTCTCTCCCTCCCTAATGATTGCAATTGTGATTATAGACTACATTTGTGATTCATTATGATGCTCGAAATGCTACATATATAGATTACAGGAAGGTTGGCTATGTTAACTTACTGGTGTTTAATGTTCTGTTTCAGCATTGCTATGCCTCCTGATCTAAGAGATTGGACCAAGATGGCAGAGACTTACGATAATCTCACAAATTCTGTGAGTGTTATTAGATAAATGTGCAATGCTCTATGTTGGAACATTATCTCTTTTCTTTTTCGATTCATCCGATGATAATCTGTTGATATTTGCAGGTGAGGATTGCCATGGTGGGGAAGTACGTTGGCTTTACAGATTCATATCTATCTGTAGTGAAGGTGTGATGCTAACTTCTGTTCTATTTTTTCGTTGGCTGGATAGATGGTTTATATTATCTCTAGTTTAGACCTTAGAATTTAGTTATTCATATAACATTCAGTTAATATATGAGTTAGTGCTATTATGTCTCCCTGTTGCTTTGTGCCGTACATGCTTGTTAGATTATTTTGTTGTTAATAAATCGCCAACTTTACGTCTGTCGTATTATGACGGCTAAACTTTCTTGCAGGCCCTTTTACATGCTTGCGTCGCATGTTCTTTAAAGCCATCAATTGACTGGATTGCCGCTTCTGACCTTGAAGATGACAGTGCCAGACTGGTATTGAACCACATCATTTGTGCTGATTTGCTTTAATATCATGTCCATACTATCTTTACTTTAGATTTGTCTCTCTCCTACAGACACCAGAAGCACATGCTGCTGCATGGGAGACTCTAAAGGTACGCTTTAAGCTAAATTATCATCCCCTCGCCAGTACAGTTGAGGGTCTGGGTAATTATGTTTCGATCTATTCTACATTTGCAGAATTCTGCATGCGTCTTGGTTCCCGGCGGATTTGGAGATCGTGGAGTGAAAGGTATGATATTAGCTGCGAAGTATGCCAGAGAGAACAATGTTCCTTATCTTGGGATTTGTTTGGGCATGCAGATTTCCGTGATTGAGTTCACAAGATCCGTAAGCGACATTTCTTTCACTAACATGTTTTCTTCTAATTTTAAGATCATATATCACCCGTAATTTAATTACTTGTTTTAGGTTTTGAGTTTAGAAAGGGCGGACAGCAAAGAGTTCGATGAACATACACCAAATCCTGTTGTAGTTTTTATGCCCGAGGTACAAATTTATGGTGATGCTTTCCTATTCAGTTATGAAATACATATGGCTGCAACATTCTTCCCGTGATAGTTCGTTCTTTTATGTCTGCATATAGGGTTCAAGAACACATATGGGAAGAACAATGAGACTGGGATGCAGAAGAACACTTTTCCAGACTCCTGATTGCATTACTTCAAAGCTGTATGTTCATTATCTATTACTACGTTCAACTTGAGATATACAAGAGATAACCTGTCTGTTACTGAAAATTCAAATTATAAGTTCAGTTACCTTGTTGCATTTATACAGTAAAGTCGATGCAGGTGCCATGTGTTCAAACACTTTCGGTCTGGAAGAACCCATGGCACACGCAATTGAACTTTTACCTTTACTGCATTTATGCTGTAAAACTCTTGAACTTTGTTGGCTAGTTTATTATTTTGCAGGAAGTCTTTCCTGACATCTCAACTATATGTTGTATCTGTGACTGCTTATATCAAAACTAATCCCAGAAGACTGCCACTTTGAAACTTCTTAGTTTTCCACTATTAGCATCCACTTTTTAACATTGGTAATCTGTTATTGCTATCAATTTCTAGGTACCATAACTCGGAGTATGTGGATGAACGGCATCGGCATAGATATGAGGTTGGTTGTAATTTAGTTCAGGTGAAACATGATCTTTCACAAGTGCCTTTATGTGGTGGACATGGTATGATTCCGTCATGATGCAGGTGAACCCAGATGTTATTGGAATTCTTGAAGAAGCGGGCCTAAAATTTGTAGGGAAGGATGAGAGTGGAAGACGAATGGAGGTGGGTTTTCTTCTGGTCTTATGCTCACTTGTAGTGAGCATTTGTCAGAATTTACTTGGTTATAGTTGCACACAATCCTTTCTTACCATTTACTGAAAAGAATTGAATTTGAAAATTTGACATTTTACATGATTTGTGTTACTTTTCTGTTCTGCAGATTTTAGAGCTTCCAAGCCATCCATTCTATGTAGGAGTGCAATTTCATCCAGAATTTAAATCACGGCCTGGGAAGCCCTCAGCTCTCTTTTTAGGTACTAATACAAACAAGTGATCAGCTTTAGATGTCATGTACTCACATTTCTTGTTATTACTGGGAGACATGTATAGCTGCAACATGCATCTTCGAATTACTATGTTTCTCTTGCTGTATCTCTAGTGTTTGATATAGAACTTGGGCCATGTTTCGAAGTACATTACGGATTGTCTCTTTACAATTCCCATTTACATTCAGTGAAGCTCTATCAAGTCATTAAGTCTCTGTACTTCATTTGACATCTGTGACCTTGCAATTCTAGGTCTTATCTTGGCAGCAACAGGGCAGTTGGAAACATATCTTGACCAGCATCCAAATACAAGTTGACAGCATTGAGTCGCTGTCTCAATATTCCCAGATAATTTTTTCAAGGTAGATTTGAATGTGGATGTGGATGGGGCCTAGTGTAGTAAAAGCTAATGTCTTATCTAATTTTGTTACTTTGATCGGTGCACTTGCATAACTTCAAACTTGAACATGGATCGCCATATGACGGAAGTTTACGATGAAAGTGGATCCTGATTGCGGAGCTAGCATCTTATCTTACTGTGGTACACGATTTATCGTGCTGCTCAGTTCAAAGCTTATTCAAATTCTTATTTTTCGGAAGGATTTCTGTAACTCTTGGAATTTTCTTTTCATCATTTATTCACACTTAAAATATGCAGGCATTTGATTCAACCCTAAACAAATGACAGATTATTGTTTCAAAATATTTTTATTTTGTTTTTAATTTATCAAATAGAAAATGTACTTGTAACGTTGTTTACTTTAGTAAGGCCAAATGATTGTACAATATTGCAGTTGATGCCGCAGACTCACACTATACTCTGTATGCGCGAAAGGAAGACCGATACATTAGGATAGGAGCTCTAGTCTGTTAGCACCTCATGGTCATGAATCATGATCATATGGGCGTTCAATTTCCTTCCATCCTAAGATTCTGAACCATGTTCAAAATGAAAAGACGAATTAAGAGACTCGGTAGTTCTCAAGTGGTTAAGAGTAGTTTTTAAAAAATTTGCATCTATCCAATGTTATGTGTTTGAATTTGCCCTCCTCCAATATCGTTTGTGTCAAGAAAACAAAACAAAGAAGAGAAGAGACTCTAATTAACCTGTCAAATCTACAAAAATGCCGCAATAATATATTGCCTCTTTTACAAAATATAATGAAAGCAAGAAATAATGGGAAAAGAAAAGAGAGAGATTTGGGATTTGGGATTTGGGATGGATGGAGGAGATGTAGCTTGTGGTGGGTGTATTGTATATTAATTAAGCATGCGTCTGAGTGTAGTAATACTAGAGGAGTAGTGTGAGTATGTAATCTGTCTTTGGAGCTTAATTTGCTGATAGAATTTAGCTATGAACTGATCCGCCTTTATATCAACCAATTCATCCTCATAATCTGCACATTCCGTTTCTTCATGCACATTATAATAGTAATATCTTCAGTTATCATTCCCTCCTCATCATCATCATAATCTAATTAATCATGTTGATTTCATGGTGATCATCAAAATCCAGTACTAATGGTGGGTTTAAGCAAGGGATATTAATGAAGTGCATGGAGGAGGATGTTCGACGGTTCAATTTGAGGGTGGGGAAAATGGAAATCTTATCGAAGGACAGCTGACGCTCAAAGTAATATTGATTATCATTGCGATGATGATGATGACGAGCAAGGCTCTTGAGGAAGTTGGGGATGAACCGCAGTTCCATCATGAGGCGTCGTCTGAAGACACCGCCTTTTCTTGCCCAAGGCAATGCCAGACGCAGCTTCAGACCGCCTTTTCTTGCCCAGGGCAATGCCAGACGCAGCAGCTTCCATGCTCTACGACCCACATCAGGATGATGATGATGATGATCACCATTAATAGTTTCTTGGACATCTTCATCATTATATCGATCATCAACAATTGAGTATGATGATTTGGTGCAAAAAGAAGGTGCCGCTTAATTAGGTAGCTGATGATACAAAAATGTGTGTGGGAAGAAAGAGACAAATGAGAAAAGCTGATTTGATTTTCTATCTAGTGCTGAATAATGAATATGTCTTGTGTTTGGAATAGACTAAGTGATGAGGACTCGCAGGACAGGAGGTACCTCTCTATAACCAATGCCTGTATACAACTTTGAACATATTTACGAGAACATCAGCCACACCAATGCCAAAGCAAAACAAAAAGGCAAAGCAGAACATAAAGGCCTCTTTCCTGACACCAGAAGAGCACAAAAGCTTAGAACATTTACCCAAAAAACCCTACAGCATATGAAGTGGATGTTCATTCATGCGTTTCAGGGAAGAAAACAAAGGAACAAAAGGGAAAAATTATGAATTGAAATTACTCAGACAGAGAAGAAAACAGCTTGCAATACAGGAGGGCTAAACTACAAAAAAACTAGTTCTGCGGAAAAACAAGTTCATTAAAACTTACATATATGAGATAGGAAAATTTCAAAGTCAGATACGAAAATTCTCATTGTAGATGGAGGCATACATTCAAAAGTTCGGCCATTTAAAGTTCCTAATCCTAAATCCTTCCCCTAATCCTCTTCTGCATCTGCTTTATCCTTTTTCTTCTTCTTCTTCTTTTTCTCACTCTTATCAGCCTCGCCATCACCCTTCAAGTCATCAGCGCCAGCGGGAGTCGCAGCACCATTTTCCTCAGCCTCTTTGTTTTTCTTCTTCTTTTTCTTCTCAGACTTTTCGGTTTCAGGTGAACCAGCTTCAACTTTATCTTTGTGTTCCTTCTTCACCTTCTTCTCTGACTTCTCCACATCTGAAGCCTCCAAAACACCATTCTCTTTGTCCTTTTTCTTCTTCTTTTTCTTTTCTGACTTGTCAACTTCTTCACCTTTGCTTTTCTTAGCAGGAACAGGAACAGGGCTCTCGGCCCTTTCCTCTAGTTTGCGCTTACGACTCTCCTTAGATTCCTCTTCATCCTTGTGTTTGTCCTTCTTTTTCTTCTCCTTCTTCTCCTCTACAAGAGTGGTCTCCTTCTCTGCCGGAGCAGGTTCAGTGGCAAGCGCAGCAGCAGTGCCTGCAACAATAGAATCCCCACCTGTAGGTAAAACCACATTCCTCATCCATTCTTGAGGGGTACTCTCAGTAGGCTTCCCATGCTTATCTAATTTCCCTTCTGAAATTAACTTCTTCTTCATGGACGCCCTTGGTCCCAATCCCCACTTCCTTGGATAAGTATCCCGATCCATCACCACCCTCTTAATCTTTGCCACCACACCATGATCACAAGTTGCCATCACAGCAGTGGTCATCTCAGCAATTCCCAATGCAATTGCTTCTCCTTTGGTAGTCATAAGCACAACTTCCTCTCCAACCTCAATATCATTCTCAAACCTGAGCAGCCCTGGAATCATTAACTTGGCACCATAGCAAATGGCATTCACTGCTGAGTCCTTGACAACCAATCTCTTATAACTGGTCAACAGCACCTCAAGAGGCATGATGATCCTCCTCAAATAACTCTCATCCCTATGATTATCGTACACCCATTGAGCATCCATGACATCGTGCATGGTAACCATGTTGTCTTTCTCACCCATAATTCCAGACCTGACCCTCCTCAGCTCCTGCATATGCCCTCCCACTCCAAGAAGCAGACCCAAATGCACACACAGGGTACGCACATAGGTTCCTGCCTCGCATGAAATCCAGAAAACAACCAAATGTTTATCTGCGTCAAACTCAAGTAGCTTGCTTTCATATATAGTCCTAATCCTAAGCTGCCTCTTGACTGCTGATATCAAAGGTGGCCTCTGAAAGACAGCCCCAGTAAGGGCTTCAAGGGCCCGAGCCACCTTGGCAACATCCTGCACGGCCGAATGCAAGCGTGCAACACAGACATACTCTTTCCCTGCACCCTGCTGAGACTTCACAAGTCGCGTAGCTCGGTCAATACAGACAATGAGATTACCTGTAACCTTGGGATCCAGAGTACCACTGTGGCCAGTTTTCTCTACACGAAGGATGCGTTTAATCCAAGCAACAACCTCGTGTGAGGAGGGGTTGGCAGGCTTGTCAAGATTGATAACACCATATCGGATGTACTCGGCAAGAGGGCGCTTAAGTGGGGAATACCCTGAGGGAAGAGGGGTGTAGTGTCCAGTTCGAACATTGAGGCGGTCGTAGTTTTTGAGAAGGATAGGCCACTGGGAGGTGTCCATGGAGGGAGTCGAGCTCTGGGGCTTAATCATGAAGTCTTTGTCTAAATCATCGTCTTTGTCTCTATGCTTCTTCTTCTTCTTCTCTGTATCTGTCACTTTCGCCACAGCCTTCACTGGGGTTCGTTCATCATCAGACGAAGCCATTTCCTGCACATTAAACAGAACAAAAATGAACAAATAAATAGAACAATAGGTAAAACCCAACATAATATTCAAAATTTCTTCTGGGCAATATTTACAAGAAAACAATAGCTCTGATTTTTCATTTGTTAAAAAAAAAAAACTTCATTAATCATATTACTCATAACAGAGGTACATAGTGACTTTCCTATACAAAGCATTATCATTAAGATCCCAGTCCAGAGATTAACACAATATCAGGGGGTTTTACAAGTAAACAATGACGTGTTTGGCTAGAATATGAACAAAGCTTCTAAAGACAGAAGAAGAGACTTGTACATAAAAAAAACAACTTGAAGTACGGCCAAATAAGACCCTTCATAACAGAAAAACCCAAAAGAGGTTCTGGGTTTCTAACTTGTTTTTCAAAAAGATTACTCTTCGCATCTATCAAACTCTCCGCTTACATAGAAATGAGGAAACCATATATAAATAACTTTAAAGGGTTCAGAAGCTCTTATATGAACAAAGTTTAGTTCTGGTTTACCACAATACGATAAGTTCCAATATGATCAAAGCTCTTCCAAACGTCAAGTAGAAAACCAATACCTTTGATTTTGATTTCTGCTCTGAGCAAACCCTTGGATTGGAAAGGTTGAGAGAGCGGCCACCCTGTGGTTCTCACTTCACTTCACTCGCTTCGCTTTTGTCTCTAAACCCTAGTCGAGGGTTTAAAAGCACCTTTTACTGATGTGTCGTCGGGCAAACCCAAATTGGTCTTCAATGATTTGGGCTCACTGTTGTTTTTAGAAAGAAAAAAAAATTATTTTTGCCCTTTGGGCCTTGATTTGGACTTAAAAGACAATGGCCCCAAAGATTAAAGTGCTCCTTTGCGACATTATCTCAAACCCTACAAAAAAAACATTATTTACATACGTTTTCCCTCTCACCCTACTACAAGTTGTAGTAACTTCCAATTCCTGTGTGGGTTCGGTAGCGGCCTAGGCTTGGTTCAGTAATCGAATCGAGACGGCCAAATCGACAATCGATCAACGACTGTTAGAATGTCACAATTCAAAATCGTTATTGAACTGACTATCGTTGGTTTACTAAAGGTCGATTGAACCGATAAAGTTGGTCGGACCAGTTCGGTACTGAGCCTATCGACTAGGTGTTATGGGGCTTTTTGGGCCATAAATTGAATATTTTTTTCACCAAGAATGAATATTTATGGGCAATTTTTTAGCCCAGGTGATTGTGGACAAATTTGTGGTCAACTTTTTCGGAAAGTTTTGTGTCCTGATGCACATCATTGATCATTCAAGTTATGGAAAGCCGCTCGATTCTTGCGTTCGGCCTAAGGACCTTCATATTCAAAATTCACAACAACAAAAAATAATTTTAATTCCAAAAATTTGATCGAAAAATACTACAAAGTCTTTGTAATATGCACTGAATAATGAAATCAATTACCAAACAACTTTTGTTCACTTTTTACTTTTTTTAAAAAAAAAAATTAGGTATTGAACATGTTCATTTTTCAGAAAATGAAAACGAAAAATTTGAAACTGAAAACTAAAAACTGAAAATAGTTATCAAACAAGCCTTAAAAATGCATGTAAACCAACTTGTAGTTGTTTAATTGTTTAGAACCCTAAGCTTAAATGTTGTTAGTTATTATAAGATTGTCTTTTTCCCTTTGATCCAAGTTTATATCTCACTACAAGCATCTCCAAAAGATGTCAAATTGCCACGTGGACATGAAACGGCAAAAATCAAAGGTTAAAGTTACTCCAACCGAGTAGTCAAAACCAACGTGAATCTAAAAGCTAAGATATATGTCAAAAATAACATATCAAAAAGCTTGATGTCAAATATTATCTTAATACCTTTTACTCTCTTTTAAAACTTTATGATCATATAAATCTCATTTGCTTTTAAAAATATAATATTAAAAAAATCCATGATATTGGCATTTTGGGTAAAGTTAAATTTTTTTCGTAGGTGTCAAATTGACACATAAGTCATCAAATTCAAATTTAACATTTTGCATTAGACATCTCCCTTGAATAAGCAATAATCTCAGCTAATAGTAGTACATCCAGATGTCCACCTGAATTTTGGGCATTTTTTCATAGAATATCACAACAGTAAATGAATGCATCGATGTCACAACTACGTATGAATTAATGCATGCTAGAGCTACAAAAGTATAGTCCAATTGCACCAAAACTGTATATACTTTCAAGACTCGTACACCAGGGAATATAAAGCAGAAAACCATGTATCCTTGGATCATGCAGAACATTCTCATTTCACAAAATATTAGCACCGTTTTAAATCAGTTTGTACAGGGAAGAGAGAAATGGGCTTGTATTCCCTGCTCAATTAAACGATAATACTTTACACGGAACAGAGGATTAATTATAATTACAGATTTATTGGGAAAGAAATTGACATTGAACGGAACAGAGGGGGCGCAAGGCGAATTTAGCAGTTGATCAGAAATCTCAAAATGAAATCAATGATTTGTGATCATGTCCCTATATGACTGGTTTCCGGCGCCACGACTGGTTCAAGTGATTGACAATTTCCTCAGTCTTTGCAGCCAAGGCAGCTGTTGAACAAATAGGGGGGCTGCAAGCCATGTGCCAATGGCAATTCAATCACTGGAATTTGTTTGTACATAACAAAATCATCCATCAAGGGCCCTGTCATAACTTTGAGTGCTGTCTCCAGGGGCATCCACCATCAAAAGCCTGCTCTAACACATCTTCCATTCGCTTTGCTACTATTATCTGTTACAAAAGGATTTTTCCAAATGAAAAATACGTAGTGGTCACAATCATATCTCATACGATAAAAAACCTAACAGGGTTACAGGGGTATCTACAGCTGACAATGCAATCAAAACACCTAACAGGCTATGCAGGTGGCAAAGGTAATCATCTGGCCTTAATACAATTTATGTCCTACAAGCACCTGCATAAGTGAGAAACACCTTGCTGCAAATAAAACCAAAATTACCTCAAGACCGGAAAGCACAGCTGATGGTACTTCGATTAAGTCCTTCAGATTTCTTTCTGGAAGAATGACTCTTTTAATACCACAACGGTGGGCCGCTAATACCTGCAATAATGTAGATTCAGATAATCAATCCAAGAAAATCTATGCAATAATGTACCAGAATATTATACACCGAGAAATTTGCTGCCAACTGGGACCCAAATTTCTTGTAAAATGCTTGAAAATTCCTCAAATCCATACTGAATAGTGTAATCATCAAACAACCATGTGTCTAAAAACAAGCCTAGCAGTGACAGCACAAATTAGAAATGAGCACGGAGATGCATTGGACACCTGTGTAGTGTGTACCAAAAAGCTATTTTACTTTTATCAATCTAGCAAAGCAACATGTTGTGACATATATCTAGGTTCAATGGCTAGAGAAAGCCAACAGACATCAACAATAATAGTTACAGATGTTTGAGAAAAACAAAATCCATGTGGTCTGCATTCACAGGTATCAAAAAATTAAATTACATATGGATATTAGGTAGCTCACTCTAATTGACGAACCTAACCTCCAGTACATCTAACTCTCTTCTAAACACATTCCTTGGTAATGGAAAACTCAAAGACAGCCCTTAAATTAATTGGGTTACACAAAATAAATCCAGATTGACCTTTAAATTGGTGTAAATGCAATTGAACCAGATAAGCGGTAAAACCAATACACGAACACACACACATGTATGTTGATTGATTTTCAAAATTATACCAGAAGTGCGGATCAAGCTAGCAAAAGCGTAGCACGGGCTCCATGAGCTTAAAACAGACCTGGCAGGATATCTAATAGTCGTGCAGAACTTGGCAACATTGTGAGCCATACCAAACACGAACACACGCCAGGTACAACTCATATCACAACAAGGATTAAAAACATTTAAATCTAGCATGAATATGTCAATGCTTTGTGTTTGTGCCATGCTTGAAGAAGGAAAGGACAGAATTTAATGGGTGATGCTGGCATCACAAAACCTATTTTACATTTATAATTTAGGACTTAAGGCATCTTAAAATTTTAATAAACGTGCATCTCACACAAAATTCTTATCATAAAGGAAATTAAAACTACTTAGATACTAATTCCTTGAAAATAAACCCACTCAATTATGCATCAAGCATCAATTTGGCTAGATGATGGTTATGGAAAATAGAAAAGAAGCTAAAATGGAATGACTGTTGAGTAGTAGCCTGGCGATTATAAAAATGAAAGTACTACTAAAAGTGAAATCTCTATGCCAGACAAGTATGATGTACAATATTTGTCCATAAAAGGTTAAAACCAAGGTCGCATCTATGGTCATGTTAACATGCCCAACATGCACACAAGCCAAAGCACTTGACAAGGCAGTGACTGCAAACTGCAAACTAAGAACATGACTAGATACAAAAGCCATCATTTCATTTTGTAAGCCACATATAACATGTTTTATACATGGAAACCGACTTATGTACAAAGTCACAGCTATATACTTCTCATAAGAATAGTAGGACATAAGGTGTACCTTATCCTTGATACCACCAACAGGTAGTACAAGACCTCTCAATGTCATTTCTCCAGTCATAGCTGTATCTGCTCTTACTCTTTTCTGACTGAACAACGAAACCAGTGCAGTTACCAGAGTCACACCTGCTGAGGGTCCATCCTTAGGTACAGCCCCGGCAGGAAAATGTATATGAACATCCCGACCCTCCAAAAGATTGGTTTCGTCAGCTGTTGCCAACAGAAGATCTCTTGCCCTGGCTCTTACCTGAGAGATAATTAGTCTTCAAAACTAACTTTTACATGAGCAGCAATTATGACATTATGATTCATGACTATATTTAGTGCACACAGGACTAACATTTCTCTCTATCATTCAATCCCAGAAACAGAAGTAAATATGACTAGGATCTCAACAGAAATGCCTCCATCAGTAAAAAGCAACACTTTGTACTTTTAAAAATTGAGAATAAAAAATTGGGAGTTTCACTAAAACACCCAAAATGGGGGTTGAAATTATAAAAAGACCCAAGCACTATTTAAACATATAAACACACCCAAAACCCATCATTACACACACTCAAAACCCATTTATAAACACACCCAAAAAGTTGACTTTGGGGTTTATTTTGGATGTGTTTCTATGTTTAAATAGTGCTTGGGTTTTTTTATAAATACATGTCTAGGATTGGGTTTATTTATAAATTTGTATAAAAAATTATCATATTAGCCATTCTAACCCTAAGCCTTGCATCTCAATAAAATACTAGGTCTCTCCACCTATTTCCAATTGGTTTGGATTGGATGCTCCAACTTTCACATGGTATCAGAGCCTGTAATCCATCCACAAGGTATGGCCAATTTGGCCACACATGCTCCAGGCCACAAATATAATTGATCTGCATCTGGCTCAGTCACTACACGTGAGTGGACGTGCTGAGAACAAAAAAATTCTCACAACGGGTATTCAAAGCCCAAGCCTTGTATCTCAACACACAAAATACTGGGGTCAGGGAGGGGGGGTCGTGGATCGTCTTTACCATTGCCAATTACTTTTTAGCTGGATGCTCCAATTTTAATCTCACTATTTATGGGAAAGCAACGAGGCATGCAAACTTCAATATCACATATCCCCAAATTGAAACTGACAAGTATCGAACTTCTGTGTTCCTCTTCTTTTTCATTAAAACAGGATTACACTCTCTTTTCTTTGATAATTACAGATATCAAGTGGCTGAGACTAACAGTAAGTCCCATTAGAATCTCTTAGTTGTCTTAAAAATCAATTTGAGAATCCCAGCATGCATGAATTAAATTTTGGGCATCTCTTTGGGCTTCGGTTTCGGGGCAGTTCAAGGACTATCACTACTCTACCATCATGAGAGACATGATGGCAGTCTTAAGATGATTTTACTGAAGTTTTGTGTTTTTTGTGTTTTTTAATTACAGAATTATTTTCAGTCTTAGTAGGTCAGACACTCTATTTTAGGTCTTGTTCGTTTGATCGAGGATTTTTCCTCTTGATTATCAATACAATGTTTCTATTCACAAAAAATAAAAAATAAAAAACAATTCAAAAGTGTGATAATTGAGGCACCCCAAGAAATGTCTGACTCGTGACCAAGCGGCAGGTATTAGTACTTCAAGAAAATAAAGATAATTAAAAGAAAAAATTACCCATGTCAATGCTATTTGTGCTGATTCTTTTATAACATCTCCAAGTTGACCAGTGAGATGTAATTCACCCTTTCCCCCCATTGCTGTAGCCTCCACAAATTGGACCTCTCCACCAACAGAAGTCCAAACAAGCCCAACAGATACACCAGGTGTTGCAACCCGTTCTGCAGCTTCTTTGTCATCAAACCTTGGAGGCTGCATTACAACACACACAGACAACCTCAGAATCTCTTAAGCAACATGACAGGTCAACCTCCAAGATTTAATGCATGAGAAATCCAAGATGCATTGGTTATAAAAGAAAGTATTCCAGTTTCTGGAATGTTGAGCCTAAAACTCACTTGAAAGCACTCCTAAACATTCATTTACATATAATCATCTAGATAAGAGCCTTGAAGTTGCTATTCTTCATTACAAAGGACTACCTAACAATAAGCGGAAGCAACCTATCCTAATTATTAAAGAAAAAAACAAGAATAATTACCCCTAATACTTTTTCCAGCATATCCTCATCCACAGTCAATGGCGAAGCGATCTTGAAAGTGCTTGATATATCATGATTATTCACACCCATTGGAATAACCTCCATTTCCACTTCAGCTCCATCAGCAAGTCTGTTTTCAAGAAGTGGTGAAGCAAGCGAGTGCACATCTTTGATCGGAGAGACAGCTGGTTCTTGCTCTGCAACTCTTACAGCTGCTGCACGAGCTAAAGCAGCCAAGTTTCTCTCCAGATTCCGCACACCAGCTTCTCTAGTGTACCCCTGAATGACAAGTTTCACCATGGCCTACCACAACAGAGAGACATTTATGATATTTTTGTATATACTTTGGTCATGAATCAAGAGAGTCATCTAAAGGTTGGCATAAAAATTTGATTTTGAAAGCTAGAAATTTGGTGCCTATTTTTTGGATCCACAGCAATTATCGGAATACCACAATTTTAACACCATTACTACTTGATAATAGTACAATGGAATGAACTTCTTACCTCCGGAATTTTGAGAAACTCAGAAGTCAAACCATGCTGATCAAGAACTCGTGGAATTAAATGGTGCATAGCTATCTTCAGCTTTTCTTCAGGTGTATATCCAGGCAGCTCGATAACTTCCATCCTGTCCAAGAGTGGTGGAGGAATAGGCTGCACCCTATTTGCAGTTGCCACAAAAATCACCTTTGAAAGGTCAAAAGGAACATTCAAATAGCTATAGGCCTTGCATTAAGGAATCACTTGAATATACTCACATTCAAGAGATAGTGATTCATTCATATAATTTATGCCATGCGATATTAAGTGAAACCATCTGATCACAGACCATATTGATAGTTACTCTCTTCATTTTATGCAAAGAAAATTTTCTCCAAAGTTAACTGTAGATATACTCATAGGTCAAACTCGAGATTCATACTACAAGATGACATTTCAAATTATTTAAATATAAAAAATCAGACTGAAATAAGGGATAGAGCCAGAGAGCAGGATACTGATCATTGAATGTTTTATTTTGTTCTGGATCAAGAACCTCCAGTAGAGCTGAAGCTGGATCACCACGTACATCAGAACCTGTCTTATCAATTTCATCCAGTAGCATGACTGGATTGCAAACAGCAACTCTCTGAAATAAAACATAATTAAGCAAAACGTTAGCCTAAGTCCTATAGCATAAATTCCATACGCAGGTGGGTGGGTGTGGATATGCATGTGTAGTTGTTGTTGTGTCTACTAAGCCACATATGAGCGTCCAACAATCTTCATTCGACCCATGAATGAAAAGCTAAGAGGCTTCTTCAATCAGAAAGTTTTTCTAAAGGCAGGTTATGGATCCAATGACAAACACTATGCCTTATCAACAACAAAATAGCTAGTGTATTCTTGTTTTTCTTGGTTCGTTCAACACCCTTAGACCATAGCATTTTCAATTATGACTAACCACTGAACCCATCACATCAAAGCAAGCTAAGCAGGTGAATACCACACCATAAGTCCATACAAATGTTTAATTTGAATAAAAATATACCTTTACTCCATCAATGAGTCTCCCCGGCATGCTTCCAATGTATGTCCTCCTATGCCCTCGAATATCAGCCTCATCCTTAACGCCACCAAGGGATATGCGTATAAATTTTCTGCCCAAAGCAGCAGCAATAGATGATGCCAAAGATGTTTTCCCAACACCTGGTGGGCCAACAAAGCACAACACAGGGCCTCTGGCATCTGGTTTAAGCTGCAACCCAAAAGTAACAATATGAGCATCAAATTCTGCACACAAAACATTCAAATAATCAGGGAACAAGTGCTGCAGAATTGGCCACCTTGCGAACAGCCAGATATTCAATAATCCGCTGCTTGACCTTAGCTAATCCATAGTGATCACTGTCCAGACGTTCTTTTGCAACCCTTAAATCTAATTCATACTCTTCACTGGCCTTCTGCCAGGGAAGATCAGCAAGAAGCTCTAGGTAAACACGTGAACTATTATATCCAGGTTGCTGGGGTTGCATCTTTTTCAGCCTCCTGAGGCATGAGGAGAAAATAAATTAAATAAATGATATGACACCTGCTTAATTCTAAAACTTGAAGTACAAGAATTGTGTACTCGAACAAAACAACAAGGGCGAGTGGATACGATTTGAAATCTAAGGAAGAATAAATAAGTCTTCACTTCGGTTATTTTCCTTTTCATATTTGTCTTTATCATCATAATTTTGCAGAAAACATTATAGACATTACAATCATCAATGGACAGATTTACAAACCCCCATCAACTACAGTTCACCAATCACCAGCAGGTCTGGAAAATGCATGTTGAATATGGTCAGAGCAGCACAAAATTTAAAGCACCAGATTGTATAAAGAATCACCAGCGTCAAGCTTAAAATTCAGGATAACAAAATCTAGAGAACATGACTGTGATCCCTTTTGCTACATAACTATATCTGGACCAAACTTAACAATGCCCAAATTTTGTAATGTTACTACACCCAAGAGTTAGAAATCCCAGTGACCTTTTGTGTAAAGCTCCATAAATCAATGTGGCTTCAGATTAAAAAATCAATAATATATATGGGTAACAACTTTAATCTTCTTCTCTTACGAATATCTCAAAAGCAATATAATCGAATCAACTTTAACATGCCATCATTAGGAAAAAATCCAAGATAATACAATGTCGGGCACTACTAACAGTGTCGTCATTCTCTTTACTCCGACTAAGACTTTAATGTCAGACACTTCTTTGTTTGAGGAACCATAACTGTATCTTACTCAGCGCCAAAATTTAAAATTTGGAATGGAATTACATCAAAGTTTCACTAATACCCACAGTATGAAATATTTACTAAGAAAGAAGAACCTAGTTTACTTGCACACTGAGATGCAGTAACCCTTATTCCTTTCTTCTAACCAAATCATACCTCAACTCCCTCTGTGCATGCTTCCAGATGTTTGAAGGCATTCCTGAACTTTGCATCTTTCTTTCCAGGGCAACTACATCGTCTTCATCATCATCATTGTCCCCAAGCTCCTCTTTTATAGCTCTCATCTGCAAGTGTATTTCATAAAGCAGGAAAGGAAACAACAATAAGGATTTATGCAGCTAAAGAATAGGAAATAACAGTATATCTGTGTCAAATTTAGAAGTTCGTTAAGATATTTCCAAACCATCAACACGTGAATCCACCTGAAGTCCTGAATAGTATTTATAAGTTTCATGAAAATCCAAATCAACTAAAATCCAACATATAATCAGAAATGAGTACAAACAAAATAATTGCACACCTAAGACAAAAACATGCCTATAAATAAAAGTTATTAGTAAATTTTATCAACCAAAGCAGCCTGCTGTATCCTTCACAACCTTTCCCTAGTTATGCACACGAAAAATGCATATAGGTTTTTTTTTTCTTATATATATTTGATATCTTAGTCCTCCAGCACTACAACAAATTATGTCAATCCTAAATATTAAACTTATGGCATGTCTGGGACTGCTTTCGAAATGGCTAAAAGCGCTTCTGGAATGGTTTGGCAAAAAAACTTAAAATTGCTTCTAGGTCATAAAATGTTTTCTGGAGAAGCGTTTAATAAAAATCCAACATGTTTCTAACAAAAGCACGTATGAGCATAAGTGCTTCCTACAGAAGCAGTCCCAAACCGACCCTTAATTAACCTAACCAACAAATAAATTATTACATGTCAATCAATAAATAAATTCTTACATGTAGAACTTGTATAAAACCTTGCAAGAATACAGCAATCTAGAAAGCTTTGTAGTCTCCATTCCTTTATTTTGTCAAAAATATCCTTCATTTAACTTAAATACATTTAAAAAAATTAACAAATAAGATATTTTCTATTGCTTCAGAAAATATGAACAAATTACCAGAAAAATTAAATTAATATAAACATAAAAAAAAAATTAAACTGATGAGCACAATACTTGTTTATAGGATAACAAAACATGAACTGGATGAAAACAAATAATGATTTTATCATTAAAAAAACATAACTATAACTTTTCACTTCCTCAACAAATCAAAAGCTGATATGAGAGTGCCAACCTGCTGACGCAAAAGAAATTCCTTTTGCGATTTCGATAATTGACCCTCAACTTTTTGAGTAATCTTCTCTGCTACATGTATGGACTGTCACAAGGTAACACCAACATGACTTTTAAAAAACTATAGGAAGTACTAAGATCAACTGAGTAAAAAAACATCACCACCAGTGAATCAACATTTACCTGCAAATGCCTGTCAACCAACTCAGTGGCTTTCGAAAGTCTCACTTTCAGATCAACTGAGTCCAGCATACACAGTTGCTCCTCAAAAGTTATCTCAAAGCTGGCAACAAAGATATCTGCCAACTTGTGAACTGGAACTGTCTCCAGAAGAACTTTTGTTCTTCCTCCAGTTTTTTGTTTCTGCAAGCACAAAATGAAATGAGAGTTAATGATTTAAAATATGAACAACAAATATAAATTTAGAAAACACCAAGCGTTTCACGTAATAAGGGCTCAGAAAATTTTTATCAGCAGAGTATACTATCAACACCATAAATATATATATACACACACACACAAGTCTACAGTATCTGTATAGAATTCATAACATAAAGAAGCTTAGTTGATACTCCCCAACCAAATCAAGGCATCTCGAGCAAATGGCATTTCCTAAACATCTTAACAATCAAGCACAGTCAAACCATTTGAAACCCCATTTGTTAAGAAAAGAAGGCGCTCAGCCTCACAGCTTCAAAAGGAGCTTACACATACTTTAGAATGGATATAGAACATATACATGCATAATATTTGTGTGGTCTTGAATTTGTATTTCATTATTGATGCTATATGATACACCTGAGAAAACTTGTAACCAAAGATTCTGATAACACCAAAAAATAAAAATAAAAATAAATAAGGTCTCTTGGTGTCTGTGATTCTATTCACGAGAAAGTTTTCAAAGAAGTGATAAAAATATGCTAATATCACAAATATCACCTGCTCAAGAACAGAAATCAGCTCTGTAGCAGTTGCCTTGAACTGGCGAGACAATGTTATGAACTCGGGATCTTGCTCCACTTGCTCCATCTCTAATTAAGATAATAAATATGAAAGCAACTCAACATATAGGTAGATAAGGGCACAAAACTCATCATCTGAATATAATCTGATCATGATACATTGAATACAAGCACATAAGCCACATTATAAACTCAGGTAAGCACATTTAAAGCAACTTGGAAGTCTTCATATTGTAAGGTAAAACATGGACAAAATTTGTTAATTGCTTAGAGAGGAAACATACAGTAAGCCGTGACACACACAAGCAATGATACAGTGATACCTAACCAGCTTCTTCCTAAAGAACAGTGATTTAAAAATTCCTCATTTCATGTTAGGGCCTTTCAATAACATATGACAGATGAGCAAAAGAGCATACATTATCCATTCAGGCTGACAGGAATAATGTCTCTGTGGTTTGCATGTCACTGTGTTTATGTGAGTGTGTGTGTGTGTGTGTGAGAGAGAGAGAGAGAGAGAGAGAGAGAGAGAGAGAGAGAGAGAGAACTTTCAAAACACCCCTAGTCATAAATAGCAGATTTCTATTCAACTAATGAACCAGGGCCACACACATAACCAAACGTAGTATAAATGTTAGCGGGTACATAAAACATACACTTAGCATTTGAAGTATGAAGACAATTTCTTCTTACTGAATCAGAAAAGAAAAAACAAATCAAAGAAACAACAACATGCGGTATGTTTCAAACCACAACTAGCAAATCAACCAATAAACCCTAATATCTTCTACCAAAAACAAATCCACTTACTAAATTGACAACATACCAGACTTTGTCATTTCAAGAGGAGATATCCGTGCAGTATAATATGTTCCTCTTGTGCTAAGTTCCTGGACACTGAATCTACACAAACCTTCAAGGACGACTACATATGTAACCCTCCCACTCGGCTTCTCAACTCCTCTTGAGAGATGTAAAGCACGTGCAGCAACTCCCCTAATAATATAAATATCAAATTTTAGCAACAAAATTAGTATATAACTACAAAGTGCAAAAACTCCAAATGAAAAACATATGAATAAGATGGAGATATACACAGAAAACAGAAAGTCAGTGAAATGTAGGCTGAGTCAAAAATTTTGGCAGCCCATTGAAGAATTAAAGGGCAGTTAAACTGATTAAAGAAAATTACAACGCATAACATAAATAGATGGACCACCCTGATAGCTGTAATTTTAAGTAGTAGCACCAAAAAAGCCAAACACTTTCCACTACGCAACAAAAGACAATTTTGATTTATGTACCTGGTATGCCAATGAATAACTTCCTGCTGATTTTTTCCATCTAGCTTGTGAGAATCAGATGTACCAACTTGAACTCTCGAGCCTCGTTCTCCAGATTCACTTCCCACACCTAAAATTAGACAAATTACAAGAGGCACCCTCTCAGATTTGCCATTAAATACAGGCACCCCTTCTTCCTAGTCAAGTAGAAAAATCAGCATAAATCACCTTGAGACAACACAGGACCCACTGATGCCGCCTCAGCAGCATCTCGAACGGGAAGAATACCAATTAATCCCTTCTCTTCACGCTGCCATAACTCTTGCTCCACCAATTTGACACTACATTAATCAAAATCACCACTTCCATCAATTCCATAATCCAGCACTCACGAATTCACAATTCCACACCTACATAATGATCAATTACCTGAAATGACACAAACCCAAACTCTACGAGAAAAAGGAAGTTCGCATTTGAAATTACTAGTAACAAAATTGCAAAACAAAATATCTTGAGTTTCCACACCAACAAAATATGCACAACATTTGATCACAGAAATAGGTGGAAAATACCATCAAAAGGAAAAAAAACTAGACCAGACAATCTTTCACGACGAAGAACATGAAAGGTATTCCTCCATTTTGTTCCTATCGAGAATGAAGGAAACATAATTTCCAAACAAGCAGAAGAATTGCATAGCTATAAGGTTCAGCTGAATTCAAACAAACAGCTACCCACTTCAGTATGCACAAATTTTCTCAGAAACCCAACAAGAAAAACAATTTAAAGGAACAGAAAGCAATCAAAAGGAGAAATTCTACGTTTAAAGGTACCTGCTGGGTGAAGTGCAGCGAATTCGAATGATGGCGCCTGGTAAGAGGACCTTGTTTTTGAAAGGAAGGATACCGAGTCGACTCGGAAGCTCCACCGATTCCGCCATGTTTGCAACTGAAGAGAAACAAACAGTGGTTTTGCAGAGAGAGAGAGAGAAAGAGACGAATAGACAGAGGAGGAGGAAGGGAAGGTGGTAAATGCAATGTGTGGGTTTGGTTTTATTTGGTTTTGGCTTGGTTGGAAGGATTTTGGTTCCGTCAGATTTTTTTTTATTTTTTTTTTCAAAACGGCGACGGCTTGTTTTTCGTTATAAATACTTTTGCGTCTTTTTTTTCTTTTTCTTTTATACAATAGATATTGGGTGCTATCTAAAGGACTTTAAAATTGGGATTTTATTAAATTTTGAAGGACTTTAATCTAGATATATTCAAAATGTTATTGTCGAGAGCAGACACTACAATGATGGCCTCCCCCTTTACCCTGCTTGACACTCAAGTTCGAGAAAAAAAAATGTCGTTGATTTGAAGAATATTCTAAAAGTGGTAGATTTTGATGGTGTTTACTTCAAACTTATCAGCCTCTAAAATTAGCCAAAAGATTATATTAATTACGAACATGTCACTATTAGCAGTATAAGATGAATATCTTATGCGCCAATAATATCTTATATTAATAGAGATTAAATTGAGAAAATAATACATTATGTGCGTCGAAAAATTTACTTTCATTCAACAATAATAATTGGGTGAGGTGCTTAAAATGTGTCGAAAAAATATGAATTATGGAAGAATTGGGCCATGAATTTTAACAACTTTTTCTCAATTCTTGCACGTGATCAATTAAGCCATTACTGATGACACAACCTTAGCCTTCACCTTCACTGTCGCCACTACCCTCACTATCAAGAATGGCCACTACCCTTCCTCAAAATTTTTTTCTATGAACAATTTTCAGTACATGTTAAAACTTCTTTCTTTAGGGGAAAGAGAAATCTCATTAAAAATTAAATAAACATCTACATAATACAAAGAAAATATTACCACATAAGGTATTGTAATAGTCACAAAATACAAAAGATGTGTCTTATGGCCATTGGGCAGTGCATGCTAGTATTACTTTTTCTTTTTAATTTGCAACATGAGAAGGTACGTACCTAGCCGACAAAACAAGAACTCTTCTATTCTTTTTTCCCTTATTTTACATGTATGATTGACAATTTTAAAAGAATTATAAATTGTTGCGATGTTCACGGATTTCAAATGTATTCTTTTTTCTGAATCTAAAAAAGCCATCTTGAATTCTTTATAATCACTTGGAACAACTAGAGCCGTCTTAGCTGCTTTTCGTTAACGAGGGTTGCCCTCAGCTCCGGTTTACCTCCCCTGAGAGATAAGGGAGCCTAAAAAATCTAAAGTGAATGGAGATTTCTCACACACACACTAGTAAGGTGTTATGAGAGTTTGAATCTGAGACCACTATAAGGAAATGCCATTTTTCATTGGACTAAAACCCGTTGACACAAATGTATTCTTTTTTTAATACAAATGATAGTCTAAACTACAAGAGAAAATGTAGTTTTTCACACACACCACCAAAGTGCCATGAGAATTTAAATCTAAGACCACTGATCCATTGGTGCTATAGTTGTCTCAGGATAGTTGTTTCAATGATAATTATTGAATAGAGATCTAAAAATTAGATAGTTGGGATCATTAGATAACATTGTGGATGAAACCAACAATAGAATACCTTTTGGTTCTCTTCATAAAGGAGTTGTATTATTATTATTATTATTTTATCAAAGAGTAACTTCATTAGATAAACTTTATAAAAAAAAATTAGTAAATAAGAAAATCCAATTAGATAGTAAAATATGAATAATAAAATTAAAGATATTGAACCAATGACAACGGCGTGTTAATTGGATTGGCACAAGTTTTTAGGTGTGCTTCTAAGTAACATATCCGTGTGTGTGAGTTTCCTTCTCTCCTTCTTAACTTCGATAAAAAAAAAAAAGATATTGAAATATGAGAATATACATATTGAAACTCTAATGCAAAAAATGGAGTAGTGGTCCTACCCTAAAGGGTAAAAATATAAATAAACAGGACAGGAAATCACCTTTATATTTTATTTATTTAGGGTTTTTTTTTTTCACGACAAAAGAAGTTGTGCATTCATTTTCTTCAGATCCCAATTTTTGTTATACGACCAAAAGATGTTCGACCATTTTCGGTAGGCAGGCTGGCTGTCCACCAACACTTACTTACCCTGCTGGGGTGTGCCCCACAAGGAACAGTTGGTTAACATTATTTATCAACTTGTTCCCACAAAGGTTCCTTTGGACCATCGACTTTGATGCCATATTTTAACATTAGATCATTAATAAATATACAAGAGATTAAAGTTTACTTAAGCAACAAGTCATGAGGAGGACTTTGGTTTTGGAGTTTTGGAAGACTTGAAGTTTCCGTGTGCTCGAATTTAAGCAACGAGTATAAACAAAATTAAAGAGGATTGGATGGGAGACACAAATTTGAATCTTTGATGAGATGATTGAGATGTGTTTTAATTGGGAAATATCAATTAATTAATTAATTAATTTCGATTTCGACTTGATTAGTGTCTTGTTGAAGTGGTAAATAATATTTAAGTAGTTTCTCTAGCATTGTTTGAAGCATCAAAACAATGCCATGATGCATGCTAGCTCATTAAACATCTATAGAAATGTTGATTAAGAAAGGAATATAGTACTTTAAATTATAAACAATAATCCTTCCAACAATACAAACTATACCCCTTTGAATTGACAACTTGCCAAACACTTGGAGAAATTTCTTATGGATAAGTAAAGTAAGACTTGTATTCTTGCATATTTTGTTCAATGTCTTATTGAGGTGGTGGTGGTGGTAGTGGCAGAGCTAGGATTTAAATATTGGGGGACCAATAGCTGAAAAAGATATGAAATTACATACCAATTTCCAAGTTTTATATAAAACTTCAATGAAGTTAATGAGAATTTTGAGGCCACAGCCACCTCTGGTCTTTGCCATGAGTGCCTCTCCAAACCAAATTAGATATGATTAAATTATAAATATTTAGCTCTATAATGTAACTCTTAAATACTTATGTATTTGATATACTTATATTTTCTATTTCAATCCACTCGTGCATAGAGAATCGAAACTCTCTATTATCACTCCATACAAACAATCCTATATAGAAGTGCAAATATCGCTATCACAATGGTATTTGCAATATTTTTGTACACGAGGTGGGAGTCAACAATAAAACGCGAATAACATTAATATTTAACTCATCATTGAAATATCAACATTTCTAAACAAACTTTTAAAATCTTAAGTCTTAGACATGAAAATGTTGTCGGGCCACCAAAAAAAAAAAAGTATAAGTTAAATAAATTTTAGCTCACTAGGACACTAATTAGTGCTTTGGCATCATCATGTGCGTCATATTATCAAATCATCATCATGCACATCACATCACCAAGGCCCATTTTTTCCACAAAATGTATTACAATATTTTTTTCATGACTTTTCACTATTATAAAGTTCAAAATCATTTAAAAATAATAATGACACGTTTTGAAAACAAAAAATAAAATAAAAAACATTTTGGGGTGGGTCGGGTCCATGAACCCCTAGGCCCTAATGTAACGTGGATAATGGGCATTGGTAAATTGGTAATTAATTTGTTCCCATCCCTTCATGATTGATTTTCCATCCGATCTGATCTCAAGCGGATAAGGGGTGGGTGGAGAGGAGGGCTTATGCGTCGACAGCTGGTGGATAGTTGCGTCAACAACAGGACGTCAGCTGCGGGCAAGAGGCCTAGTCGGCACGTCGACGGCAGAGGGACCCACCGTGGACTGACTGACGTGGATTTTGGTTCTTGAGATAGATGTACTTGAGAGAGAGTTGACGCAGTAGCTCACTTGTCCACACAAGTTGGCCATCCGTACTGCAGAGTCTAATGAGAAAAGTGCGTTGCTTTTCCTTCTTTTTTCTAGATTTTTCACACATAACATGTCTGTTTATTGTGTTTTGCGGAAAAAACATTGGAGTAATGTTTTGCATGACGGTGATAGCGCATGGTATTAATAATTCACTCATATTACTAATAATATTACAGGCGTAACTATTTGGACTATATTTTCTGATCACTTCTATAATATAGGTAAATCATATATACACTAATAGAGCCTACCTTTATTAAAGAGGTGGTAATAATGTAGTCATTAAATATGATCCAAATAACATTATTGTAATATTATACTCTGTGGGCACATTTGGTAGACCATACTACAACAGAATTTGGCTATTTAGCACTAACCACATCTATAACATAAACGAATCATGTCATCCACCCAGTTATAACAATTGTTTTTAGTTTAAACAATAGGGAAAGAGGATTTCTCTTACACACATATACATACAATTAAAAAGTTATAAGAGTTTGAACCTGAAACCTCTTGTTCGCAAATTAAGACCATTTTCTATTGGTGTAGGCCTGTTGGCCTAACCAATTATAACATTTGATTTGGTGTTTTTATTAACCAAACAATCTTTTTATACACTGGAAAAATGAAAATGATAGGAAGCATAAGTAAATTAATGGGTGGGGGAATTGGGAATGGTCCACCTCTTTAGTGCGAGCATGGCATATTGCTGCTTCAAAATAAAGTATTAAATACAATGCAATAGCTAACTAGTGCCAAAATAAATTGTTTATTAAGTCTCAAATATCATCCATATCAACAACACGTTTGGATGGATTGTGCGCCTCTGCAAGTAGCCATTCAAATGGACGTATTAGGTGGTGGAGTTCCTAAAGGCTCCTTTTTCTTTGTCTGTTTTTCTTACCATTTTTTTTAATCCAAAAAAAAAAAAAAAACAAGAGTTGTGAATTTTTGTTGTCGCCAATCAGTCCACACATGTTCACATATTGATATGACCTAATAATATACAAACATTACGTAATAATATGCCAATCAGTCCACACATGTTCACATACATGTTCACATATTGATATGGACCTAATAATATACAAACATTACGTAATAATATGCCAATCAGTCCACACATGTTCACATATTAATGTGCGAATCAGTCCACCATGTCAACCAGTTTACATACATACCTTGCACCGCTGTTGTAAATCATTTGCTTTGGGATATATTTTGCAAAAAAACATCAGAGTTGTTTTGTATTTGCAACCTATCACATACGATTTTGTGTTTATCTTTCTTATCACATAATTTGACTGAAATTTTTATAACTGGAATGCAATCGATATTTCAGAGCAAACTAAGTTTTATAATATATATTATCTGTATATATAAAGCAAAAGGCAGATAATAATGAAATATCAAAATGCCAAAAAATGCCATTAGTTAATGCAAATATTAAGAATTGAAATTATTAATTAAAGAAGGATAATATGGTAAATTTATACTTTTTCATATTAAATTTTTTTTTAAAAGAAAAATCAGATAATGGATTCTATTTTTATGAAACACAACTATCCATTATCTTTGTTAATTCTAAAATAATTTTAAATTTTTTAAAAAAAGCTTCTCATATTTACAAAAAACCGTGCAAAAAGACTAATATATATATATATATGGTGATAAGTTTTGTGTTCACTAAATTTCTTGGTGTAGACTTGCCAGACTAAAATTGTTTGACTATCCAATTAAAGTTCAACTTAAAACGGCTCATATAAAAGTTTAGCCATCAGAGTTTAAAAGTGAATAATGCTTATTAATATTGTGCTTTAGTCAATAGACATCGCAATATAAATAAAAAATACGAATCATATGTTTCATGTCGTTGATTGTGAAAGCGAGGCCAATCAAAACCAATTTTGTTTTGTTGCCCATAAAAAACGACAAAACAAAAATAACGAATCTAATAATACGACGGAAAGTTGGATTTGGGAGATTAGCATTATTTATCGGACGTAAAATGTTATGGCGCGATATCCACTATCCACTCCAGTCAACGCATATCCTCTGTTTTCGTCAACGGTTCCACTGCTGCCACTGAAAATGCAAGTGTGGTTTGGTGTGTTAGCGTTCAACGATGTATAAAGACCTGGGAACATTGCGCACAATTCGTTAACACGATACGAATTTGTAAAAAAAATTCAGTATTTAGATCCAAATTATCGTGTTGTGTTAATATCGTGTTGATCCATTAATTACTCATTGCTAGCACAATTCGTTAACACGATACGAATTTGTAAAAAAAATTCAGTATTTAGATCCAAATTATCGTGTTGTGTTAATATCGTGTTGATCCGTTAATTACTCATTAAGCTAACAGATCGATTCTGTGTTTATTCGCGAATACACGAACCTACCTGTTAAGTGGGGGTAATTTTGTACCCATCCATCCCACAGCCACAACAACCCTGTCCGCAAATCCAATCGGAGCAACACCCTCATTGGCCAAATCCAATCGCACCACCACCCCATCACCAACCTTAATTTGAAAAATCCCTTCATACTATTCTTCTTTTTGTCTTTTTAATCGAAACTTTAAAAAAAAAAATTGCAGCTTGGGATTTGAATATGGAACTTTGAAAATAGGATGAATGTTAGTCGTGCTTATGATAGTTTTGGGGGGAGAGAGAGAGAGAGAGAGAGAGAGAGAGAGAGATGTGTGATTGGTGAAGAAGGTTGGGATGGGGCGAAGCTATTGAGTTTGGGGGTGGGGTTGGTGATGGCTGGAGGGTGGTCAAGATTAATGGTGTGGGTTGGGCATTTTTTATTGATTGAGTAGCCACATCTTCTTCTTCATGATTGATTGAGTAATTAGGATTAGGGGAGAATGAGAGAAAGGGGAGAGGGACTGCGCAGTGGTTTTGTGCTTGGTTTCAATTTTTTTTTTTTTCAGTTTTAATATATTTTTTATTTCTTAACAGTTGAAATGGGTCGTGTTGTGTGATTCGCAAATTGTAATGGATCATGTTTGTGTTTGATATTTTCCACCCATTTTCTTAACGGGTCGTGTCGTGTCAACTCGTTAAGAAAAGCGGGTTGACACGAACACTACTAACACGACACGAATGTCAGGTCTAGATGTACATATCATCCTCTCCTTATTTCTTCTACATTTGTCTCCCTTGCGTAATAAGTGATATAAGAAGAAGACTTATTTACTGTAGTACTCCCTGAAACTTTGGTCCACTTAACCTCTTTGACCAAGGTTTTGTGTTCCACTTTGCCCCATGTTGTTATCTTCATTCATAACTCCGTCAATTTTGATGACGTGGTAGGGCTATTTTAGTCTTTTACTACAAGTAATGATGTGTCATGTGCAGACTCCATTTTTTTTCCCCTTAAAGTGGACTAAAATATTAATTAAAAAATTACTTTTTTAATTAAAAAATTATTATAAAAAAATTATCTTCTTCTTCATCTCTCTCTTTTCCCCAGCAACCACCACACACAAACCCCTCCTACTCCCCACTACCACCTCTTATATCCATCCACCATATAAACCACCAGCACCACCATACCCACATATCCAAACATCAAAACCTACCATCTAAATCACCATACTCACTATAGAGATTGAAGAATTTAAGGAATTGTTTTGAAGATCAAGGTACTGGAACTCCCTGAGTTGGCCTATAGAGGATGAAAATTTTCCTTCAAGTGGATTTTGAAGTAGTTGAAGACCATATATCAAACCAATATCTTCAGGAATTGGGCCACTAAAGTGGTTCACTGTTAAATGGAGGCATTTAAGATTGGGAAAGTTTTATGGCAGTGGTCCTTGGAAATGTTTAATTGAGAGATTGAGATATTCAAGATGGCCTAAATTGGCAAATGCATGTCTTGGTATTTGGCTAGCAAAAAAATTCCAGACAAGTCCAGGAACATCAAGTTCCCACATTCATATATAATGAAACGACCTGACCCAATTTCAACTTTGGAATCCAATAAACTGCTTAAAACGACACTGATAACGTGGGTCGTAAATGACCAAATTGTCCTAAAAAAGAATACAACCGAGAGACTTTGATTCGTGGCTGCACTTGATAATTGTAGGTCGCCTACGCACTTTCTCGAAAGATCAAGCCACACGTAGTTCTTTCTTCTGCTCGACCAGAATCGAACTATTTATCAGAAACCAAGTTCTAGAGTTGGCATTCCCGAGTATCCGGGACTCCGTTTTACGATCCATCAAATAGTATACGATCCTGGAATTACCTAGATCAACATACCGAACATGACTACGATCCAACAGTTCAAACCTCAACCCAGTAAATCACACACTAGGCGAGATCCGTTCGGGGTCCAAACGTTATCCGAATTAAGATCCGCGAAATCCTATGCGCTCGTGGGGACTAGAAGATTATTCTAGGGCTGACTCGGTCCCCACCGCTGCCCACGCCGCCACACGCTGGCAGTGGTGCCCAAAGCGATAACACTACCGGAAAAACTCTAAACCACGGCTCAAGACTCTATCCTAGGTATAACACTCTATTTGGAGCCACTTTTGTTCTTGGACCTACCCCAAAAACTGGCCGGAAGTGGCCAAAATCTCAACCCGAAATTCGACTAAACTTTGGATCCAAGATCGAGTTATCTATGCTAGAAATTCTGAAATCCTACCCAACCAGCGGCTAGGGCTCAAGAAATAAATGAGTTTCCATACTGGATCACCGGAAATGGTGGCGGATGACGGAGAACGAGCCGCAAAAGTTTACAAAAATCGCCGAACACCGCTGCTTTATTGGTGCTTTCCAACTACCACAGAGGCGGATCGGGGCAGCAAAAGGCTGGGACCGGAAGAGAGAAGTGTGGTGGTTCTAACGAAACTGGTCTTGCTCGAATCGGGGTCGGTTGAGAGAAAACACCTCCAGAAATCGCCGCCCTCCTCAAATGCACTGGTTTATAAAATCTAAACTTCGAAATATTTATGGTTATGCCACTGAACTTCTTTTGATCGTAACTCCTTCGTTACAACTCCAATTCCCGAGTCCACTACATGTCTACGGACTCATTTCGCGCGCTCTACGCAACTGAAATCCCTAAATTCCTTCCCGGTCAAAAAGTCAACTTTGAAACTAATAAAATATTCTAGGGGTATAAGTGTCTTTTATCTTTTACCAGAATAAATTAATAATTAAATATTAATTAAGGATCCGGGTTGTTACATATAAATTTTGGCCAATCCAAATCCGTCGTTGATGGAGGTTGTGTTTTTAGGAGTAGACTAAGGGTTTGGGCTGATGGGTTGTGCTGGAAAAAAAGGTAGGTCTGAATAAAGGGCTAGGGAAGGGGGAGGTAGTGGTAGAGTGGGTGACTATGTGGATGTCGGAACTAAGCTTGAGAGAAGAGAAAGGAACAAAGAGACAGGTGGGGCTGTCTTGAAGTTATGTGGTGGGAGGGTGGTAAGGGTTGGTTGCTAGGTAGGTGATGTTGGGTAGGGTTAGAGTGGTGGTGGTGAGGGTGGCTTTAGGGTGGTGGTGGTGAGGGTGGCTTTGGGTTGGGTAGGGGTTGTGGTCTGATGGTGTAAAGTTAGGGGAAGGGGAAGGGACGACAAAGAGAGAGATGGAGAAGAATAGATTTTTTTAATATTAATTTTTTTACATTTTTGAATTTTTTTTTATATTAACAAGTAATTACATTATTTAATTATTTAATTTTAATTATTTATTAATATTTAAGTCTACTTAAGCAGAAAAAGTGGGGACTGCATTTGACACATCATCACTTATGGTAAAAAGACTAAAATAGTCATGCCACATCATCAAAATTAACGGAGTTATTAATGGAGATAACGGTAGAGGGCAAACTATAACACCAAACCTTGGTCAAGGGGTTTAAGTGGGCCATTTTAACTTTTGGGGGGTAAAATGAGATTTAACCAAAGTTTCAGGGGGTATTACAGTAAATAAGCCTAAGAACAATGATAAGAAAAAAATGACATATGCATCCGGTGCACCAATGGCGAACTTATAAATTTTTTAGCGGATGTGCAATTTTGAAAGGCTAAAAGCTTTATTAAAAAAAAATGAATAAAATAAACAAATTATAATTGATCATACCTCTAGTCGTGTTGAATTTCCTACTGAATACCAATCATAAGAGCCAAATTTAAAAAGAAAAAGAAAAAAGAGGCACAACCAATTATAATTTGGTCTTTCAAAAAAAGAGGCACAAAAAAAGGGGAACAAAAACAAAGTGAAAAAAAAACCAAGCACAGTAAACTTACTTTTGGTGAAGAAGGAAAAGAAACACAACAATAGCAACCCAATTGATTTCATTCTTTTTAAAATCTTTTTGTAATTCTTGTTTAAATAAGAACGAAAAACATGTTTAAAGACTTTTTAAAGCCCACGAAATGTAGGCCTAAGCATGTTGTTGAAAGCCCATGAATTGCAGTCTGCCTCATCTTAAGTTCTTTTTTTGTCCGCCCAAAACAACGCTGCTTTGGCCAGAACTTAAAAAAAAAAATATATATTAGGTGTACACCACTGCAGTAGCAAAGTAATGCAAGAAACATAATTTGGCTAAATCATTTTGTTGAACACCTGGAGTGCACAACCACCAGCTGAGCAGAGGTGCAATTTGAACCACCTACAATGGTTTTTCCGTCAAGGGGAGGTTCAATTGCACATCCTTGTGCCTTAATAGGTCTCCCACTGCGGTGCACGTAAATTTTTCACAACATGTAGCATATATGGCAGTTTTTCTTGAAAATTGTATATGTAGTGTTTTCAAAGTAATTAGAGTTATTTGAACTCATGTTGAATTTGTTGTAACACAAAGCATGACGGCAAAATCTATCTTCTATGAGCATTTATGAATGACAAAAAAGAACATAACCGGCTGAACATTTGAAACAAATTACAAGAGGCGAATCTAGAATTATGAGGTTGGAGGCCAATATGTAAAATACTAATATAAAAGATACATACATATTCATATATTAATGTGAAATCTGTTGAAGTCAAATATTTTAAAGTTATTAATACAAATTTGTTGGATGGAGGCCATTTACTCAAAACTAACAAGATTTCTTTAATTTCTATCTTATAACTATAACATGTGATATTTTTCTTTGATACAAACGATATTAGAAAATGGGGACACGAACACATTGCCTCAAGTATTTATCTTCTACCCATTTCTATCTTATAACAAATTGCTATCTTTAAATTTTCCTCTATTGTCACTCCTTAATATCTTGATTTTCCTTCCCGTAAAGTTCTCTACTTCCGCTTTCCACTCTGTGAATTTAATGAAGACCTCAGATTTCTCCATCATGAAATAGACCCAAACCTTCATAGAAAAATCATCTAATAACGTGACGTAGTAGCGAGCTCCACCCAATGATTTGATTGGTGCAGGCCCCCACACATCCAAGTGAATATAATCAAGTACTCCCATGCTCATATTATCTTTGTCTTGCTGCTTGAATGCCACCTTTGATTGCTTCCCTATGGTACAATATTTACAGAACTCAAGTTTACAATTGTGCACTCCCTTCAAAAGCTTCCGCACTCTTACATGACTCGCTCACTAATATGCACTAGCCTCTAATACCAGAAATAAGTCTCATCTTCTAGTCATTCTTGGTAGATATAGCTACTCCACTACTCACCGTTATACCACATAGTCATGGGCGGAACTACCCAGTGGGCTACACTAAGCTGTAGCCCAAGTAGCTTTTTGGAAAAGAAAATATTAAACCTATATAACCCATTGGCTGATGCTATCATCTTATGGCTTCTTGGCAGTTTCTCACTTAAAGAAGTATGCAAGTTTGAAGTCCCACATGTTGAAGAATATAAGTCCCACATCAAAAACTTGACTAAATAAAATACCATATATAATGAATGATTCCACTACTAATATCACCGATGTCTTTTGTAATAAAACCACACACCTACTGGGCTTTGTAAGTGGTTAAGTTGGGAACAATATTGGTGTTGTTGGTAGTGAGCCGATGGCCCATCTCTCTGAATTTAACATCACATAAAGAAATAAATACCCTACTATCCTAATTGGTCCCACATAATGAAGTATCCTTGATTATAATAAACTATGTCAAAATAAAAAATATACATGTGAAACTTAGCCTAGCAGCGGTCCTAAAAAAATACATGCTCCTTTTTGTATTCTTTGTTACGAAAGTCTCATTGGTAAAATTTTTATCCCTAACTCTCCAATTTTAATATTTTCATTGATTTGTCTTCATAAGAGAAAGATTTATCTCAATGAAATTGACCTTTATACTAATAAGATGAAACAAAAATGTCACAAATATATCATTTGATAGATAGTTTGATTCGCAACAAGATGGATTCATATGACAATAACAAAACATTTCAATTCTCTCAAGGATCTCAGGGCACAACTTCAATAGGTACACTTTCAATTATGTTGTTAAACATATATTCATTTTGATAATATGTATTTTTTTTATTGCATCTAATATGTATTTTATTTATGTTAAATCTTGTTGGAAATTAGTCAATGTAGCTATAAATTGCATGATTTATATGATTTAATGTATATTTTTGTTTTAGCCTAAAAATTTAGCTAGCCCACCCTTCGAAAAATTCCTTGTTCCGCCCTTGCATATAGTTGATATAGGCAGTTAGGTTGAATCTACCACTTCATAACTACAAGTGAACCCTTTGAGATTATGAGCTTTCCTTCCAGGGCCTTATAGGAATAGCCATTCTTGTCGTAAGTACCAAGGAAGATGAGATTCTTCTTCAATTTTGGTATGTACCTAACTATGCTGTCGTACATCTTCACCTTCATAGTACTCTTGCCTTCGACTCTACAAATCGAGTCGTTCCCCATCACAACTTTGCCGTAGTTGTCAACCTCATACGTGTCAAACCAAAATTTATTTGAACACATATGATATGAGCATATGGAATCCAAAATTCAATCAGAAGATAAAAACCTAGAAGAAATAGAAAGTTTTTAAGTATTAACAATGGTATCAATAAATAAAAGCTCACCGTTGCCATCCTCAGAGACCTCGACATCATCCGACTTCTTCTCTTTGTTTATCTCTATATGTAGGACAATTCTTCTTCCAATGATATTTTTGACCCATACTTAAAACAATCGTCTTTCGCCCTAAGTTTTGATCTTCCCCTATTGCTCAAAACGACATTGTCATCCGACTTATAAACTTCATCCAACCTTTGCAAGTCTGCAATACACCTATTAAAAGTGCTAACGTGCTCCATCATGTTTGCGCCGTCCTTCATCTTTAGAGAGTGAAGCTCTTTCTTCAAGAAAAGCTTGTTGGACAACGATCTTGATGCAAACATCTCTTCAAGTTTCTCCCATGTCTGCTTTGCGGTGTCTTCCATTACATTACACAACACGTCGTCAGTGAGATGTTGTTTGATGAATCCTTTAGCAAGCTCGTCTAGGTCTTCCCACTCTGTATTCGTCATGATTTTAGACTTTTTTACCTTGCTTACCAAGACTACGCCTACCTTGCTGCTTAAGGACATACCTTATCCTCTTTTGCCAAAGCATAAAGTTCTCCTTATCGATGAACAGCTTCAACTCGACCTTCACTTTCACCACTTGTGGTGTCTTCTTCTAGGAGTTCTCTCCCCTCATTGTCATTTGCAATCGTCAACACACTGCTGCTTTTAAAGTTGGAAGAGCACTTAGGCATAAACTTATACTCGCCGTAATTGAGGCTCTAGTACCACTTGTTGTGTGAAAACACTTCAACACCTTGTCGTTGATAGAATACGCAACTACCACATATAAGCCACACAAAGATAAAGCACACACACACCAATTGAAAAGTAAACACACGCACATAGAACAGAAGAATTTATAGAGGTTCAACATTTTGCCTACATCCTTTTCAGTTATCCTCAAGAAATTCATTAGTAAGAAAGAACTCCTTTGGTTACAATGAAGAACCCCCTTTGTTCTCTCACAAACCCTAATTCACTTTTCTCTCCCCTTAGTTCAAATCCAGTGCTAAAGTGCTTATTTATAGTTCATAGGACTTAAGTACAAACCTACTAGGAATAGAAGACTTAACCAAGCCTAAGTAGGCTAGAAAAAAAAAAAAATCCCAAAATGCATGTAAAATACCAAAACATGTTGAGCAAAAAAATACACACCGCGACCGGTCGCTACAGAACCTCTAAGTTTGGTCCAATTGCGACCTCTGCTATCGGGACTATGGGACTGGTCGGTTCTGAAACCAGACAAGGCCCCCTACACAAGATGAGCTAAACATGATTACATGAAGAAAGAAAAACAGACGTGCGAAATTCAAGGAAAAAAACAAAGAACACATGCTTCAATAATTGTAACCTACTTGACTTAATCAGTATAGAATGGGGAAGCTACTGCCACATGTAAATTAGAGGTGTCAAATAGGACGGGCAAGCCCAACATGATAAAAGTTCGGCCTGTTTAAATGGGAAACGGCACGAGCACGAATATTAGTGGGCCGTGCTTGGCACGACACGAGAGCTTGGGCCGTGTTGAGATCAAAAAATTAGGTCCAATGGATCGGGCTGCCCTGCAACCACACATAGGCGATACTTGGCCCAAACCCGAGCCCGCTTCAAGCACGGCCCGAGCCCATCACGAATCTCTACCTCCTTATCTTTTTTTCATTATTTTATTATTACCTTACACTATTTAATAATAAAATCACTGACTTGGTTTATATATATATATATATATATATTATGTTATATTATATAGTAACGTATAGATGCCAATGGCATCTCCAAGCCCCTTCTTCGTGTTTAGTTTCTTTGTTGTTGGGCCTTAGCCCTCTTGTTACCAAAAACTATTAATAGTAATGTATACTATATATATTGCACATATCTTTCTTTATATTTTACTAATTGTTGTAAATGCATGAGTTGGTGGATGACCACCATACCTCTTAGCATTCACCATTTCTAATTCTATATAACCTATGCACTAAATACCATAGTTATGGGCTTGTAACTTATGAGTTGTTAATGTGTTCTTACCATTGTAAGCCTATAAATAAGAGGGCTTATCCAAGATGAGATATACAAGTTGATTAAATAATTTCTATTGTCTTTCTCTACTTTCCAATTCTCTATACAATTTTTCCTTAGTTATATAACACGTTATCAGCACGAATTCTCTTTCAAAATCCAGTTGAGTGCCTCGATCAAATCCCTTTGCTTTACTCATCCTCTACTTGAGGTTTTCTGGGCAATTGTGTTTTCATGATTTCCTTGTGTGTAAATACAAACTCCCTTTGGTAGCATACTATGTTTACAGAAAACAAACCAACCAGAGAAGAAAATTGAAAATCATTCTAAGATACACAAATCCGAAACAAGGACCAGTCTTGCAAAAGAAACCAGCTGAGGTGTTGAGCTTCTTGGCGTTCAGAGTGAGATATGAACACCCACGAAACAAAGAGATAAGCCTTTTGACTTTTCAATTTATTATTATCACCATCATATCTATACTCATGCTAACATCTAAAGCAAGTATATATGTGCTAGAACTTGTTCTTGTGTGGCAGGTGCAAAAGTAGGAGCATATGGTCAATCCTCCACAAGTAGACCATTTTAATATATTAATCATGGTTTTTGTCGGTTTCACGTTCACATGACGTCATTTTATATCAGTACATATAATATTAATATGGAAAGTTGATGGTAATACAATATGATATATATATATATATGCGGTTTTACTTTATGTATATATACCTATATATATATATGTATAAGTAAATAAAATTATGACTGCCAGAAGCAATTTATGTCCATTTATTATATATTCATGGTTCACATTTATATGAGAACATGATAGTGGTTACACTTCATGTTTGTTACGATGGAGTTGAGAAAAATAAAGGAATTAAGACTCGAAGATCTTGATCCTCAATTATAAAAGGCTTGAAGACCCTAAATTTTATACAATTAAAGGAAAAAACCTGAAGATCCTAAATTCCTATATATCTAAAAGGGTATGAAGATCTCAATTCATGTATAATAAAATATAAGGTTGAAAAATCTACAGCTTTATATAAATATATGTGACCCTGAAGTTCACATCTTAATGAGCTAAACCTGGAGTTTAACATTGAGCAAGTGTAATAATTATAAAACCAGAAGTTCTAAATGATTTTAGTGGAGCGTACTATCATATTACAGTTTTGAGGGTTATAAGTTCCTCAATTCATTTTCAATTAATTAGGACTACAATATCCTAAATTTTCAACCCTTGTAATGTACTTGTATGTGGACATGAAGTTCCTCATTTTTCTCAAAAGCATAGAAGACCAGAAGTTCTTCAATCTCTCTTATTGAAACTATAAGTTTCAACCTATCAGAACCAATTCCATACATACTACTGATATTTGCAGAGTCCCTGAAGAAAGCACTAACAAACTTACGATAGTACAAACCCAGGGTTCATTCAGTTGGACAAAGGATGGATAATCAGATTTCCACTCATCTCAGTTTATGTTACTTTTTCACAATGATTAACTGTAGCTTAAATACTGTAGTTAAAAACAATCTTTCAATTGAACCTCTTGAAAGATGACAGGCTTAAATCTGGAAAGGGGTAACACAAAAAAGAATGAAAAGCTGTAAAAAGAAAACATTGATATGCAAAAAAAAAAAATTTGAAAGAAGAAGAAGAAGAAGCACCTCATTCAAGCACGAGGAGCTTGATGGCTTCTTCAGCTTCGGATCTGAAAGCAACACAGAAGAGAGTTCCTGCAAGCTCCTTCACATGCAAGTAAGTATATAAATATGAGTGTACATGAAGCAAGGGATAAAGAAGTAGAGAGAAGAACGTAAAGGTGTCATCCATATCTTATTTTCCGGTAGATGTTTGTGCAGACATAACAATATTAAACTTAGATTAGAACCATATATGGCACAGTCATATTGAAATGGACCACAGGTGTCACACTATTATCAAACTTATACACACTGGCTATACACTTTAACAAAATTCAACTGAATAGTAGATGTCTTATGGGAAATAAGAGCAGTATACCTCAGGGTCCAGAGCAAACCATCATAAGCATGCACCATATTTGCATCATTCAAAATTCTGCAATATGTTCAATTCCATCAGTACAATAGTGATCAAAACATAAGCAGCTTCACCATTTTATTCAGTGTGCTAACAAGTATACCACAGGTATGGGCCAGAAGTGAAACATTTTACACTTGAGTCAACTCACTGTCCAATAGTAATTGCCTACACAAGCATGCAGGAATACTCAAACTTAAGAAGATATCTAGTCAAGAAACACTTAACTACACAAATGTGCATAGACACTCAACCCAAAAGTGTAATTTGAATTGCATATACACGCAACAACGGCAATTGTTGCCACATAGAGACGCAACTTTCATTCTAGAGGCAAACAGGATCAAACCTTGATCCAACACAGCCACACATTTCAAGGAGTTTGTATCTTTTTTCCCTAAATAATGTGCATATATAGTATACATATATATACTGGATAACAAATATATGGCACAGGATCTAACTTAGAACAAACCAGGTACAAGACTCCAAAGTAGTATACCAACAATTAAAGAGGAGCATTCCAGGTTCCAAATTCATATGTCAAAATTATAAGAACTTGGTTTTCAGTAAAGTTATATTAAAAGAAGTTAAGAGAGAGAGAGAGAAAGAGATCAGAATAAACATTAGTTTGATTAACACTAGATAATGAGACAATTATAACTAACTATAACATGGCATGATGTACCTTTGAAAGCTTGTGCATATGCCCTCGAACCAGTAGATGAAAATATCCTTACTAATATGTGTGTGGTATTTACGAGTCAGAAAACAAAATGAAGCATTCCTGAAATCATTAAACCAGCCCATCATAAGCATCAGTGCCAAACAATAGTTTATCATCCACATTACATTATAGAAAATTATTTTACACTGAAGGAAGTGCAGTATCATTCACAAATAGAGCCTGTGCACAAAATACTACACAAAGAAACTAAACTACAAACATAAACAGTCAGCCTAAACTTACCACAACCATTTTCCTTTCATGAGAGCCTCTCTTAAATGGGCAGCAGCATGCTCTCTCTTGACCCGCTTTTCAGTTGATGGTGCTTTAGTCATGTTAGTACAAGCCTGAAGAGTGAAATCGCCTTTTTTATGTTTTTTTTTATAGGAAACAAGAACTTCATTGAAAAGGAAAAATATGAGATGCCAAAAAGGAGATCAGCCATAAACCAGGATCATCAGTCTCAAGAAAGCAAAGGAGAAAAAGTGCAACAAATTTTCTGCTTCTCCAAGTGTTTAAATCAGTTGTTTGAGAAACAAAACTTGCACTCAAGACCTACTCCAACCTCACTCCACCTTAAACCACTTTTTCCAAAATTGAAGCAACATATACAAGAGTGTGGAATTCATAATTTCATACATATTAAGAATTGGAATATTGCCTTAAGGCAAACCGACAAAAACTAGCAGAACTTTGGCAATGTCGACATAAGCTTTGAAGGATGGAACCCAAAAATAAAAATCCAAATCATTGTAAAGAAATTTGCGACACCACAGTGAAGATATTAAGATTAGGCAAGTTCCACTATGAGATGAAAGTGGAGTAGTTACCCGATAAAGTACAGCGGCTGCAAGCTCAACCAGACCACAATGTGAGCTACTCAAAGTACCAAACTTGTCATCTTTAGTTGCATCAGTCCTGCACATAGTTGAAACCACAAACGTAAGCTTCTATCAGGAATACCATAAGAGGAAAAGTAAAAAAAAAAGTTTATAATAACAAGGAAAAAAAAGAGTGGAAAGGAAAAAGGAAAAAACCCACCTAGGCACATTAGCATTGGATATATAGCTTTGATTTAGCTCCTTGTAAACTATGTCTAGAAGTTGATGTACCAAAATGCTCCCATCAGTAGCACCTCTAGTAATATTCAGCTGTAACCTTGCATAAAGAATAAGTACATCCTGCAAAAGAAAAAAATACAAATGCAAACACAGATAGCAATCAGGATACTCAAATACATACAAATAAACTGCCGAAATTTCTTTGAAATGCATTAAAAACCTTAAGGGCTCGATCATGGGTTGTCAGCCAACACCGGAACACAAATTGCTGCACGGCATTATGGATCTCCATCCAGATATATGTAAATATATATCCAAAGTTCATCATTTTTATTGAGATTAATATTAATATGAACCTTAAGTTCATACCTTATCAAGAACCTGCAGTTCTTGCATAACATATATGATATTTTAATTTGAACCTGAAGTTCATAATCAATTTTTTTTGAAAAATGATATATTTATCATGTTTTCCACAATGGAATCAAAATATTGTAACCAAATTCTAATTGGAACTTTCGAGTTCCTTGGTTCTTAATTTTAATTATTTTTATATGTAATTTGAACCAGTAGTTCAAAGCACAAAATAAGAAGATAAGACCATTCGGAAGAATGGCATGTAAGCAATCGTTCCATAAGAACAACATGTTTTATGTACAAAAGAGTATTCCAGAAGAACGACTTGCATTATGTACAAAATATCATTCTAGAAGAATGACTTGGATTACATACAAAAGACCATTCTAAAGGAAAGACTTGAATCATTCTGATATGTATCTATTTCTAAATGATTAAATACAGTGCAAATTCTGAAGATTGCAAGTTGAATACATTGATAATACATTGCATAAATTAAAGTCCCAGAATGACAACCCATTAACATGTCAATATTAATATAATGCACGCCGAATGCATTAAGGTTCTTGAAGGACAATACTTATGACATGAATTAAGGTCCCCGAAGGACAATACTTATGACATTCTTGGTATTATTTTGATGAGACCAAAATTCCCGTCGTTAGGGAGATTTAGTTGTTCCTGAAAGAACAAATGACGCCGTGAATGATTATGAAATGTATTTATTATTGTCTCATCAAACAAATTGGTATAAAAGATAAATGCCAGAAGCATATTCAAACACAAAAAGGATTGTAAGTCAAATGACAAGAAGCATATACAGACACAAAGTAAGTGACTACTAATAGCCAATTTGTTGCATACCTGAAGCTTGACAAATTTATAGATTGCAAAAACTGAACTCCCATAAAGTGTTAGATGCCTGAAGCATCACAGATCTATAGGTTCAAAAGACTTAACTCCTCAGAAGATGAGATTAATTGCAAAATTTAAGCCTTATTCAAAATAACGCTCTAGAAGAGGTTATGATCCACATTATATAAATTATATATCTTAGAAGAGATATTTGTCCATGAAGTGACAATGAAAGCCTCTGAAGTGGCACTGGTACCAGAAAATAATGAAAGCAATGAGATACTTATAAATTATGCATGCACATGCACATGAGAATCATGGGATCATGAATTGATGATATATTGGTTTGTTGTACGTACTAACGTTATTAAGGGCTACACATGATGATATTGCACCACTTGTTATAATTGTCGACAAATGTAAATAAAGATTGGCCAACTGGAAGAGGCAGTCGAGTAAAGTTGGATATTTCCGGAAAAAGTGCAATGATTGAACCTATAGTTAAAACACCAAAAGGATATAAAAATGTATATGTTACAAATTGGTGTTTGAGATGAAGTGAAATAAATCACTTAATGATATGGCACAACATTTCCCAGTAAAGATACGAGATTATGATGGTAAACATATGCAGCTATGTTATGCATATTTATGGAAAATTCATGTGTATAAAAATTCCTGAAGGATTTAGAATGCCTGAAGTAAATGATTAAAATATGATGGCTTGTAATGATCCTTGTGTGGATTAAAGTATTGTGGAAGAATATGATATAATCATCTTAATGAATATCTATTACAAAAGGAATATATAAATAATTTGGAAATGAGTTTACCATCATTGCAGTATATATATATATATGAAGAATTTTGTTAGAACTCTTGAAGAGTTTACAAAGGATTCCCCTGATTTAATAAATGAATTGGAGATGAAAAATCTAAAGAGATTATGAAGTTAAGCATATTGCCAGAAGCGATCTTTTGAAGAATACATTAGAATAAATTCTAAGAGATGTAAAATGTCATACATTATATAAATTATTGAAAGTAAATCTTTAAGAAGTTAAGGAGCCTGAAGCTCAATGTCTATACTTAATTTTCATGAAATGAAAAATGATCTAATTGCCTCAAGTGAGGGTATTGACTGAGTTATGAATTCGAATTCAAGTTCAAAATTGTTGCAACGTGTTCAAATTTTTAAAAGAAGTTATCAGAATATTTAGGTCTTTTGAAGAGCCTATGACAAGGTAGCATAGTATACAAAAATTTATATGAATAGCATCTTACATCATGCAATTTTATACTTTTATCCCCGTAACAGTAACGTATGAATTTGCTTATATTATTATTTTGATGATATTATAGAATATGATGTTATTTTAAGAATTGTTAATGTAAAAGGATTTGTGAAAATAGTCTAGATACTTTTGGTATTACTCTAACCTCAACAGGGATTCAAAGGAATGACACACATACATCCTCCAATGATGATATTGAAGAAATTTGTATACAAGGATTACCAAAGTTCACCCAGCAAGAGGAAATTGAGATATCAATATCATTTGTATTGCATCTTCAAATAATTCAAGTTTGTCGTCATCATGGGGAGTAATTCATCAGGGGGAGCATTATATGCGCGCTGTACTATTTTCCCTTGGACTAGGGTTTTGTCCTACTGGGTTTTTCCTAGCAAGGTTTTAATGAGGCAGCATAAGCGTGTCCAACACCATATCAATGATCCAGAAGAATGTTGCATTTTTTTCCCTTTGCTTAGGTTTTGTCCCACTGGGTTTTCTGAGCATGGTTTTTAATGAGGCAACTATGTCAATTGTATGTTGGACATCCAAGGGGGAGTGTTGTAAATGCATGAGTTGGTGGATGACCACCATACCTCTTAGCATTCACCCTTTCTAATTCTATGTAACCTATGCACTAAATACCATAGTTATGGGCTTGTAACTTATGAGTTGTTAATGTGTTCTTACCATTGTAAGCCTATAAATAAGAGAGCTTATCAAGATGAGATATACAAGTTGATTGAACAATTTCTATTGTCTTTCTCTACTTTCCAATTCTCTCTACAATTTTCCCTTAGTTATATAACACTAATAATCTCTTTTGAACATTAGTGTTTTTTTTATGTGCATGTTTGCTCAATGCCACTAAGTTCTTCGTGTCGTGCCATTTAATTAAGCAGGTTGTGCCATGTTGATCTGCTATCCCAGTATGTCCCATGCCTTGTGTGATAACACCTATCCCTAGACTATAGACTAAATTAATTTCTTTCCCACAACTTCTAGTGTCTTCTTCACTCGGGCAGCCGCTTACCTCATGTTTCTCTCAAGCGGCCACCTCTCTCTTTTCTTAGCATACACTAACTCTCTCTATACAACCCATCAATCTACACTTTGATAAGAAGCAACTCTTGCTTGATCATACTCAGGAATTACATCTGCATTTGAAGTGTCATCTAATTCATCCCAGTTGTATTGCTGAGCAAAGTCAGCAAGATGATACAGATCTTGCGAGCTCTATATAAATATTTCCTTCATATTAAGGAGCTCTTCCATATTCTCAACCACATTCTTCTTAGCTCTCTCGCTCTTCTTCTTACCTTTATTCTTGTCATCTAGTTTAACAACTATTTTCAATTGTTCAACATAATGTAGATTAATATGGCGGTAAAATGTAAAAAATATAGAAAACTAAATTCCATGCATTATGTATTTGATCATAAGATACGACATCAATGGATAAACATCAGTCTGCATGCCCACTTACCTTACTAGAATTAAGATCAATGATTTTTTTTTTGTAGTGTAAATGAATTTTTTTTTGGGTTATTGTGAGGAGGACCCCATGTGGCTTATTTAAAATGTTTTAATAGTAAAAGTTGAGAGCTTTGCATATAGGTGGTTGAATAGGAGGTGGATCTTGAAAACATCATGAATATCTCCTACAAAAAAGAAAAAGAAATTAGAGTTAATAAATACATGTCTTTTTTCGTGAGGAGGAGTCCCATATGCATGTCGTGTCCTTAAATCCCAATAAAAAAAATCCTTCTTGTTTTTTTTTTTTTTTTTTTTTTTTTTTTTTTTTTTTTTTTGTGGGGTGAAAAGGTGTATAATAAATAAAAGAAAATTTTTCAAAATAATTAATAAGCAAATGCATAAACCTTTGGGCTCTTGAATAGGAGGCGGAGGGAGAGAACTCATTTTCAAGGTTTAGGTCTAAGTCTACTCTTATATAGGGGTTGGGCAATGCACTTCATATTGTATATAGTAGTTGTCCTATATGGGGAGTAGAGGGGCCACATGAAAACAAAAAAGTTGAACACATTTGTCCATGATTGCATAAATTATATAATTCTTGTCAAACCAAAAGAAAATGAGTTATTAAGCCACCTACGAAAATACCTTATTTTCTAGCCTTTGGATTTGATTAAAGACTGTTGGAATAATTTTGAAAAATAAATAAAATATTGAAAACAAAGTAAAACATTATGACCTTTTATTTTAAGAGTATCCCCTGCTATATTTCAGAAGGAAAGTTTTGAATCATGAGAGAAAAGCAAGATTAACTTTCATTAATAATGCCTTGAAAGAATACAAAGAGAGCTCACGCACACGCTATTACAACCTCTAGCTGTTGTCCTTGTCCTTTAGACATTTCATATATGCAATATATAATGACCTAAGTGTAATGAAAGGGAATAAAGACTCATCCTTTGCTTAATATGCTCTATAAGTGCTAAGTTGTCTTGGGTGTTTTGCGTGTAAGTGATTATGAGTCATTGATGCGTTGTAGAAAGCTCACATGCATAGGTGCATTCTTTGGTCGGATCGGCAGGCTGTGTTGCCGAAGGCTCACCCTGTTGATGATTTGTGTAAGGTAGGGTTGTCGAAGGCTCTCTCTACCGATGATCGTTTTATCGGCCTCAGTACTTTGTCTGGTCTTTGTGGATTCCTTTGTAGGTCTCAAGTTCCATGTGTCATGGGATGATTGGCTGGTCAACTATGGTATAAATAGAAGTCCTTCAAGTTCCTAATAGAGAAAAAACTTCTTTGTTAGGGACTTACTTTTGTCTTCTACATTTTGAACGGTATTAAGTTTGCAAGATGGTGAGATTGTCCTTTCCTTTTCTTTTCTTGCCGATGGCAATCCCTTAGTTTCTCAAGTCTTCGATCAAGGAGACGGTTGGAATAAGAGATAAGCATAAGCATCCCGAATGGTATGGGGAGTGCTTTCCCTTGGGGTGTCGATGTAAAATCTTGCTGAATGGTAAGCGTAGTAGGCCTGTCTGGTATGTGCGAGTGCTTACAGTTCGGTAGGTGGACGACAAAATGTGCCTTACCGTTAGGCATGGAATGGTGTGAGAGTTCCCAAAATTCATCTTATTGTTCGGTAAGTTAGCATGTCATGGGGTAAGGGTTACAAAAATTCATCTTACCATTCGGCAAGTTATCATGGTGTGATACCATGGTTCTCAAAATTCATCTTACCGTTAGGTAAGCCATGAAGGTGTGGCACTTGATGTTTCCAAAATGCAAGTTACCATTTGGCAGCTAGGCTAGGTAGCCTTGTGGTATATGAAAGGTATTTGCCGAATAATCGTGACTTTATAAATTTCTTAAATTTTGTGAGCCCTAGGGTTAATAATTGAATGGTTGGACAACTTGATGCTTAGTCTTTTGCACTTGCATGGGTGGCTATTTATTGTAGCCAAGTGCTGCACGGCGAGAATTGTAATGCATGCTGGTTCATCATAATGACGCTCTATAGCGAACCATGGTGAACTTGAGGAGCCATCAATTTATAAGAGATTACTCATGTTTGAAAAAATACTTTACGTTTTTTGCGAAAAAAATTTGATAGAGTGAGGGGATATCCGGCGATCCAATTTCTAGTGAAGGCCATTTTTGTACGACAGTGTGAGTGACGATGTGATTTTCGGTGACCTTCTCAACCAAATCGAACAAGGTTTTTAAGCTTTCTTCTTACTTTTTTTCAATCAAAGTTCTTAATTTTCGATGAACTCGTATGAATTCACATGATCGGATATAAACACAAGGAGCTTGTTGTAAGACAGGAAACTTAGGATATGAGAAAAGCCTAGGATCATAGTTTGATCCAAGCATGACCCTTAGTTTCCCTTAGTTTCTGTTTGTGTCAGATGATGACACTCTGAATATGAATAAAGTCCCCATGCATTCGATAGAGAATCATTAGATGATGATTAGGGTACCAAATATGAGCAAGGTACCAATTGTGATGACACTAGTTTCGGGCATGTCGGCTAGAGAAGGCACGATAACAGAAGAAATAGTGATTGTAGGTGCCGATTTTGGCGTGCATGATGAGAAGAGAATGGTAGTCGAAAACAGTCTTGATGAGGGTGTCTGTAGACGGGGAGCCTATAAGTTTTAAGCCATATGGGGCCCATATTGTGAAAATATGTCAGTATCTTAATTTTTTGATGACTCATACGTGCCTTCCCAAATGGCATGCAAGCTATCAAACTTTGACCTCTGGCCGTTGGAGGTTGTCGAATCATTATATGTGGCGGCAGGGCCTTCATATGTCATTTTTGTTATAATGGGGAGCGAGAAGGATACTGTTTGCTTGCCCAACCTAACCTTAACTCGGTGTGATAACCTTGGGAGGAATTATCAAATGGTAGCAAGCATGGCTAAACTAAGGCAGAAGCATCGTATCCCTGATTTGGTGGGGTTGAGGTTGAAATTGGATGTCAAACTCACCCAACTAGATTGCCCATTTGATCAATTGGTCAAAAGTCTCCAGCTTTTGTAGTACTTGCCGTATAGGCTAATTAGTGAGTACAATGATGGCATGAGCTCGGAAATATAGTCGAAGCTTACATGTCGAAACGATCAAGGCAAAATCGAGCAGTTCCAGCCCTGGGTATCGAATCTCAACATTTTAGAGGGCACGTCTGACACATTGGGAGTTCGACTCCTTCTAGTTTTCGAATTAATACGGAGCTAATGACGATTTGTGAAACACATAAATAGATGGAAAGGATTTCACCAGGAATGGGCTTGGATAATAATGGTGCTCTGCTCATATAGTTCTTCAGATATTTGAATGCGAGGTCACATTTGGCAGTCCAAGTAATGTGTCGTTTGTTGCCTTTGATAGCCTTGAAGAATGCGGAACACCAATTGGTAGCCTTAGAAATGAACCTTATTAAGGCTGCAACGCCGCCGATATGGCTTTGAATGTCTTTTTGCATCTTCGACACTTGTATGTTGATAAGAGCTTTGATTTTCTCGTGATTCACTTCAATGTCACGTTGGCTGATCATGATGTAAGATCCCACATCGACCAACGGAGAGGAGTTGATGTGCCTTATATGTGCACACCCGCATCCATCTAGCACGAGGCCTTTTGGGAGCTCACTGGCTTCGGAGTCATGGGAACTCCGAGTTAAGCGAATTGGGGGCTAGAGCAATCCGGGATAGGTGACCCAGGGAAGTTGCTCGTGAGTTCCCGTAAACAAAACTGTGAGGGTAGAGAGGAGGGCCCAAAGCGGACAATATCTTGCTACGGCGGAGCCTATCCCGAGATGTGACACATGAAGCCAAGGAAATTGCCCAAAGATATGCCGAAAATACATTTTGTCAAATTCAACAGCATTCGGTACTTCTTCAAGATGTTAAACATGATTGAGAGGTTGTGGAGATGTCGTTCAATAGTTTTGCTTTTGACCAACATGTCATCCACATAAACCTCCATGGTGTTACCAATAGGGTTTAGGGTTTAGGGTTAAGTAGCTGAATGAAACATTTACCTCATTTTGGGGATTTGCACTCCTATTTATAGATCTTGTGAGGTGTGCACCTTAAGTGAGATTTCAATATGGGACTGTGGGCATTGCCTGGGAAGGTGTAACGCGTCTTTTATCTACATTTTGTCTATCCTGGTAAAACAGACGTCTTCTTTGGTTGGATTGATGATTATATTGCAGAAGGCTCATCGTGTCGATGATGTGTGTAAGGTAGGTTGCTCAAAGCTCTCCCTATCGATGATCATTTTATGGGCCTCAGTGCTTTATCTGGGTTCCTTTGTAAATTTCATATTTCACATGTCATGAGATGATTCCCCAATCAGATATGATATACATATGAGTCATTTTGAATCTTACCCAACCAAGAGCCAATACATTGGGTGAATGATCCAAGATATAAAAGTCCGACTCCAATCGGTTGGATTTTGAAAATTTAGGGCTGTGAGTCTGACTTGTGAGTAGAAGAGAATTCCTTTTGAATCTTACAAAAAAATAAAATAAAAAAACTAGTGAAGAATTAGATCCTTAAATTAAATTGGGCCAGATCCGAGGACCTCTTTTAAAACCCGGCCCATTGAGACTCCTGCATGCCACCTCACCCCCACCAGCCCTAAAAACCCACACCGATCCCTAAATAAACACAATCTCCGCTGCACCTATCCCTCCGACAGTGAAACCAAAAGAAAAGAACCCCCTTCATTTTAACTTCTTTTTAAAACTAAATTATTTTTATCAAAATCCAAAACAAAAATTAAAATGCCAACAAATCACTCTTCTAATTCCTCAACTTCACCTCTCTAATTTGAATTCATAAACCACCGCTTCAAATAATACAAAACCAATTTGGCGCTCTTATGGCAGCAACAGCGCCTTCGCCCTCGCCAGCCCTAAGCAGCACCAGCTCCGGCGCCAATCCTTCCACCGCTGCGACCACCGCCACCGCCGCCGTGCCTGCCGTCGCTCCGTTCCAGACGGTTCACCGTACGGACACGCCACCCAAGACCCTTCGCGGGCTTAACAAGCCCAAGTGTAAACAGTGCGGCAATGTCGCTCGTTCCCGGTAAATCTCCTTTATATATATATATATATATATATATATATATATTTTAATGACTGTTGAATTCTATTTCTGCACAATTAATTTTGGAGCCCTAGCCTGGCCGCATGGTTATCTGATTTTTGTTTTTGTTTTTGAAGAACTGCCTTGTTTCTGTTGGTTCATTTGCGGTTTTGGTGATTAAATGAGTGAATTGAAATCTTTGGGATAGAAATTGATGTGATTTTGTCCGTCGTTTACTTTAGTGAAATAGGACTTTGGTTCAGCTAGATATAAGATTGATGCTGTAAAACGCGCGAATTTAACTATGGCTGAAGGTGGTGTGCATATATGCACACACGCACATGTATATAAACCTTGGAGAAGCTGGAATGAGGAGGTGTCTTGGAGTTCTGGTCTCAATTTCACATTATGATCAGTATTGTTTTGTTAATGAATAGGGAAACAATATTCGGTCTGCATCCTAATAGCTTTAACTTTTAGGAAGAGTTGTAAACCAAGTAACCATACGAAATTTATTATGGTATCAGAGCTGAAGATGCTGAATTCAGATCCATGCAACTGCAAGCTTTCAGTTTATGTTAAATTAGTTCGACGTGATTGGCTCTCTAGTGGCAGAGAGGCTCACACTTTAGGGTAGTATTATTTGTTTTTGTGGTCAAGATTGCACAACTGTCTTGAATTTTGAAAAATCAAAGAGTACGATCTACAATTTTTTGAAGAACTGCCATGTTTGTGGTTGTCTGGTTTGGTAATTAATTTGAGGGAATTTAATTCCTGCCCAGAAATTGATGTTGTTTATGGTTTTGAAGGCAAGTAATTAGCATTCAAAATGTTAATGTAACTATGCCTCACGGTGTAATGAGGAGGCGTCTTGGAGTTGTGGTTTCAATTTCACATGATGATTAGTAGAATATGCAAATTATAGTCGGTCTATGTCCTGTTAGCTTAGACTTTAGGAAGAGTAGTTAACCAATGTAACTTATTATTGTATTAGAGCTGAAGATGCTGAATTCAGATCCATGCATCTGGAAACTTTCAATGTATGTTGAATTAATTCTATGTGTTTGGTTCTCTAGCGGTGGAAAGGCTCAGATGTTAGGGGACTGTTAGAATGTAAAAAACAACAGATGTTCCACATCTGAACGGCATCTTTGTGAGAAGAATTAGACCTCTTTGCTAGTTTGGAATGTGAAGATCTTGGTAGAATCTGTTGCCATGCTATTCTTGTGCCTACAAGATTAACTTGATGGGAGTTCACAACTTTTTCTGGTTCAATTATGACATGATTGAAATGAGTAGGGCTTTGATGAAGCTGATAATTGACAGAATAACCCCTTCTTCTCAATGAAGTAGGGGAGGTCTAGGGAAGATAAGCGAGTTACAATATTCATTTATGGGTCTGAAAACTAGGTAGTTGGGGTAAACTTTCATGAGCTGTGCAAATGCCATGAAATAAAAATGCTTCTGAATGTTATTTGGAATCCTGTGATAATAATAAAAAGAAATTTTTTTGGAATTTTTTGGTGAAATCATAATATTATCAATATTGCTAGACACACCACAATCTTATGCCATATTTTAAGACCACCTTATGTGGCAGCTGACTTGGAGATGCCACGGTAGTTAAGTACTTAATGAGTTAGCTAGGTATTAATTTTTATTCCTTTTAACTGAAAAGACCAAATAAAATTTTCAGGCCTACTTCTAGTGTCTTTCTATCCATCCCCTCTCTCATACCCCCCACTGGTCAGACGTCCATCAACGGTATCAGTTAATGGTGAAAACAAATATAAAAAGTGGTAAAGAACAAGAGGATTCTACCTCTGGATTCTGTGTCTGATCTGTATACACATTCTTTCAGTGCTGTACATTTGAAGATCTGATTTTGCAGATCATATCTCATTTTCACTGATGAATTGCCATATCGGAACTCATGCTTTCTTGATGGCGAGTATGGTTGCTTCTGGAAGTTCATGACTAGTCTCTTCACACAGAATTAGATCTATTCACGTATGTTTATTAGACATCTGATCTCTTTTCCTTTTGCAGATCCAAGTCTCAACCTTTTCTCACATTAGATCTCTTTTCCTTTTATCCATCTTTTTTTATACCATGAAATTAGTTCTCACTAATCTGTCTCATGCTCGTTTGGTGCCTATGATTGGATTGGATTAGATTACTCACTAGATTTAAGGTATATTGAAGGAGGAAATGAAGGTAGAGGTGAATGATTTTTTATTTTGTGGGCATTAAAAGGGATGAGTTATGACATGTTGATATCTACCATTTTGTGGGGATTCAATGGGATAAGTTTCCTTCATGAGTGATCCATCTTCTACCTTCAACGTAGACAAAATTTATTCATTTCTTCATTCAACATGCCTTAAATCTAGTGAGTTATCTAATCCAATCCAATCCTATCCCAGGCACCAAATGAGCCCTTAATTGATGTGGCATGCATAACTTAGCTGCCACATAAGCTGGTTATGGTATAAAATTGTGGTGCGTCAAGCATTATTGTAATATAGTTGATGCAGTAACCATTACATACTAAATAAGTTCTGCAATTAGAAAGTTATCTATCACGCGTGCAAAGAATGCTGCTGTAGTTATTGTTAGACAAGATTCGGGATCTTTCACTAGAATGCATCCTAAACAGACTTGAAGAAACGTTCAGAAAGTTATTACATATGAAGTTATTTGTTTGGACCGAAAGAACAAGAAATACCCTTAGATATGGAAGATGAAAGGAGGTGTACCCTCTTCTAGCAAATTACTTGGAGTTCATCAGAGTGTCGTTATCTTCTGTATCTGGCATTCTTGGGTCCATGTTGTTTCCTTGGGATGGTGGACCTCTGATTCACTGCGTCTTGTATTGTGTTTTGAGCTCTTTAATAAAATTTAGTTTCATAAAAAAAAACATTATTATTTTTTTCTTTTAATTTTCAGCCATTCCTGAAATTTGTTCAATCACCATCTGAAGCACTTTTAAAAACTTGAGATAATCCATCTTCATTACCATCTGCAAGAAAGAATCAAGTTACTATGTGAGGGTATTGTTCACAGCTCTCACTAAGGCAAATCCTAATATGGTTTTGTTTGTTAGAATCAGTTATGATCCTTCTCCTTTGTGCCCCATTAGGAGATAGGCCGTAGTGGATTAATTTGTACCTTGATATTGTTGAAGATGTTTTAGGAAGTTTTGTTTTTTGCTTCAGACACACTGTTATATTTTTCACTCACCTTTATTGTTGAAAATATTTATTGTTTTTAGAATAATATCCTTTTCTTTCTGTGATCATTTTGTTGAGCTGAATTGAATGTCCAGGTGTCCATACGAGTCATGCAAGAGTTGCTGCTCAAAAGCTCAAAATCCATGTCATATTCACGGTATGTTAATTCTAGTCTCTATACCTTATCAAAACATCTCTACCTTCAAGTGTGTGGGTATTTGGAACATTGGATAATTATATATATATATATATATATATATTTTGTTGTTGTTTGCTATTGTTTGTATGGTTTCCAACACTAATGTGAAGATTCAAAGCATATTGGCAAGTAACCTAGTTTTCCCTTTTTTAGTTGGGAAGCTCATCCATTGTCCCATAAATTCTTGTCCACTTATACTGCCCTACTTATTTTTTATGCTAGCCTGGATATGTCTTACTGACTATATAATGCTTTAGAATTAATTCTAGCAATGCATGCTGGTAATTTTCTACATTTATTTGGTTGCTATCTATTCTTTTATTCTCTGGCAGTGTAGTAAAATGCTTAAGAAATGGTTGATGTAGAGAGACTTTGGTATGGATGGTAATAAATTTCATGTCGGGAAGAGTGATGATAACTACTGCAGCTTTTTGAGGGGTTCAATTTTGCCAGCTAGGTTAGGTAGTAAAATGTCATGGTTCAAAAAGGGTGATGAGCTGATGGCTATGTCAAAGACTGCGCGGCCATCTAGTAAAAATGTCGCGACTGTTGTGGTGAGTGGTAATGGGGAAAAATTGACAATTGCCAATTTACGTATTTCAATTATTATTTTCCAAAATGGTTACTCTAATGTTTCCTTCAAGGAAGAAGGCTGATAGCTTAAAAAACTCTCATAAGGGTGCGTAGTACTCTTTTCCATCACCCATGCAGTCACTTGTGTTGTGTGCACTGAGTAAGATACCTGTGGCAATGTTGGAATCTTAGAGTGGACTGTGCAATAATGAGAGGAGCTTAGTGTCTCTCGAATGCTGGAAGCATAATGGACAGTGTCGGCAATACAGGATTGCTAGCACTAAGACCTTCTGTGTAACGCAATGTTTGGATGAAACATTAGATATTTGTGGGGCCTCTGGCGACCACCAGAGTAGGCTGGAGCCAGTGTGGTATTGGTTTGGTTTTGGCCATGCTAGTGGGTAACAATATGCTTATAGGCATGAAGGGTAATCTGTGTTGTCAATGGACAAGATTGGTTATGTAACATTTGGATTATAGTTGCTCACTTAGGAAGCTTGCCTATGCATACAGTAAGTGTGAATTAGCTTGTGCATGTCAGAATCATCAATGGCTCATTTACGCTACACAAAAGACAGTGATGGTGTATTGATAAGGGTAGGATGTTGAGTTCATTTGGGCATTTTCTTGCACGATTTCTTTCGGGTTTTCTTGCACGATTTCTTTCGGGTTGTCTGTTACTTATGATGCACTGTAAGGGATTTAATTATACGTTTAAGCTTTTGATCCTATGGACTTCTTGCCATCTTATTCTATTCTTTGCTTTTCTCTTTTCAATATAATTCTTGTTTTGTTATAAAAAGACAACGCTCATCAGTTTTGTCCAATTTTTTGATGATATAACCAAGCGTGCAAACTTCGTTTGTTGCTTACTCAAATATATGAACTGATCTACATTGAGTCACCATATGGTTTGGGTTGGCATAGGTAGTTCTAGCGTTTAGGGTGGGTGTTTCATCCTTTCTGGAGCATGACCTTGTTTTTGGTTTCTCTTTTCTGACTGTATTACCACTGCAGTTTTGAAATCAAATGCAACATTTCCAGACAAGGCACCAACCTCAAGCTCTCCTCTATTTGACCATCAATCAATTGAGGCATCACCATCAGGGTGAGTTCTTAACATCAGTCTCCCGTTGTTATATCTGGTTATATTTCTGATAATTGTAATCTATGCTTTTTTTTCTCTAAAATTCTGGTCATTAAATTGTTTTCCTTAGAAAATTGCATTGTTCTTCTACCATGTATATACTATGGTCAGATTTCTTAAAAATTGTTGGAATCTCAGCCAATTTATAGTGTAATTCACCAAGTACCTAAATTGAACATGAGTTCGTAATACTTGCTGATTTAATGAGTCAAATCTTTCTATGCAAGGAAATTGGCTCAAAGATTTCTACAGATTATGTTCTGTGGTCAAACTTTGATGTTTTTTTGGGGAAAAAAAATCCCCTTACCCTTTAATAATTGCTTTATGAACTTTCCATGTTTCAAATTTATTTTTGTCTTGTTTAACTTGGCTGTCCTGAACATTTCAGATACTAATTCTTTGGGGGTCTTCAAAGCAAACTCTGTTTTTGTTCTGGATGTAGATTTTCTTAAATTGTTAGCTGTGTTTCAGGAATTCACATCGAGTTGCATCACTCCGGCAACTTTCGAACAATTTTGCTCAATTCAATAATGTGCATCTTCCCCTTCGTTCTAGGAAGCCTTTGACCAAAAAGGTGCATGTCCTTGGCACTATCTATTTGTTCTTGTACTATTTGCAGTGAGAATGGCCTGTTCTAATTATAGGAATTAATTTCAGGATGCTGTAGCTATTAATGAGTGGAGATTTTCCAAGCTAAAGGAATACAAGGACAGAAACATCGAAGTGGAAAATGAAGCTTTTGATCGATACATGCAGAATGTCACCCTATTAGAGGAAGTGTTTTCTGTGAAATCTATCATGGAGGAGTCCATTGGGGATGAAGCTGAACTCAAATCCATATCAACCGATAATAGTACTACTGCTACTACAGAAGAAGACACTGAGGCTATGGTCTCAGGGTTGAAGTTGAAATTGAGATCAAATCCAATGAGAACCAATAACTTCAGAAAGAGAATACAGCAAGTTGTTGATGAGGGATTAAAGAAACTTAAAAAACGTGAGTTAGATGATGGGGAGAAGGAACCAATTGTGGGAACTGGATTGGATCAGGGGCCCAAAGAAGAGGAAAAATGGCGGGCCGAAAGGGCTTCTGCTCTAGGCGATCTCATTGATAAGCTGAACAAGGCCCGAAATGAGGAGGATCTGAAGTTGTGCTTGGAGATGAAATCTCAGCTCTTTAAGGAACATAAATTGACTAGTACATCAGAATCTGAAGAGAAACAGGCTACAAAGAATGATTTGGAACCCCAAAAAGAGTCGAATTATTCATTTCCTAAAGTCGTTAGCGCCACCGAAATCGATCAGAAACTCTCAATATTGTCTACACTCACTTCACTTCCCTTGAGCATATACAAGGTTTATGATTAAAGACTTAGAGGTAAGATTTTGCGTAGGATTTGGACTTATTAGTCAATTTAGAGGATCTATGATTTGAGGGAGGTGCCATAGATTAATGTAGTTTTTTCCTAGAGTTTCCTTTCTAGTCAATAATAAATCAAGGGATGCTTAGAAGTTGCTTCAAATTTACATTTTCAATTTGGATCCAACAATGGTAACTGATTTTTCTTGTTTTAATGTAGCAATGCAAATTGCATGAAACCAATGACCCTTTGGGTAGGCTAATGATTCTTCATCTTGATAGCTGTTTTCTGTAACATATTGAGTGTAGGCAAAAGCATTTTTCTTTTTCAAACAAATAAACTAATGCTTATTGTTGTGATGCTTTGGTTCTGCCTGCTTCCTCCTTTTAGCCTTACTAAATAATTAGAAGATTGGGAGATGTGGGTTAGGCCAGTTGGCTAATCGCAACGCGTCCACCCGTTGCACTCGAGTTTCATCTCTTCTCCATACATTAGGGTAGTTAGAATATCGTTTTGGGGTGACATTGGTGATTCACTAAGCTTCCCCAGCCTGTCTCCTGTGATAATGGGATGAAAAACAGCCTTAAATTTAGAGAATACAACCAGGGTTTAGTTGTGTGCTCATGTAATCAAGAAAACTTAAAACAAAAAACGAAAAAGTGGTGTTATTATTCTTGAGAAAATTTGTGGTCAAATACCCAGATGGCTTCTTTTTCGGTCGACTTTCACAAATTTGACTTTACATAGGCAACTGAAGGATTCTTCCACCCAAACATTTCAACACAATTAAATAAAGAAAACCTGTATGGGCTAAGAAAGTGGGTCAAATAGGCAGAGAGATTTTCTTGTGATCTCCATACTATCAAACTTTCAAGAAACCCCCAATTTGGAATACTGGTTTCAAATGATATCTTGTGCCATCTCCCAATTCCCAAATGCCGACTTCATACAATATTTTTCTTTTTCTTGTTTTCTTTTCTCAAAGTCACAATTTAGGGTTGCTTTGCTTTCTTGTGTGTCACTTGGACAAAAGAGGATTATATATTATTTGGTAAAGCAATACTAAAAGTGTGAATTGTTAGGAATTAGCATAAAACGAGCATCCAAAGTGGGATCAAATCACAAAACACATGAAAGACACACTAAATTTGATTTGATGTTGGCCAGTTGTGTCTAGAAGCAAGAAAGTTAAATTGGGAAGATGCAAGAGTACGAACAACCAATCTAATTCCTTTAATTTGAGCTTTGGTTTGAAACTACCCATGATTTTATTCAAAAGTGATCCCCACATGGTGTTATGTGAATACTCTGCACATTACAGCGGCCCGTGCATGAAAAAGTCTCATAGATGACAATTGTTGATTTTATGTAAGAATCATTATATGAAATAAGTTTTACATCTCTCGCCTAAATTTTAGGTAGCTAATTTCTCATTTGGTAATGGATATAATTCATTAATTATTGAAATATAAACATTGTTATTACTAGTAGTATCCTTTTCTCATTGTTTGTCTTTGAATCAAAGTCTGATTAGTTTGGGTGGTTTGCTGGTGCCCTCATGAAAAGAATCGCAAATGGGTTCTAAAGGCACATACCATTATGACAAAGAAATCCCATCTTCTGTGAATTTTTGCACATAAAACTTTTGTTGATGAGGCATTTTAGCTTTGTAGGTTTCTCATCAATACCTAGTGCTTTTTTTTTCTTCTTGCTTTATTCTTCTTCATATACTTCTCAACCAACAACTACTTTCTTGGTGGACATCAAACTTTCTAGCCTATCTTCCCTTGAAACAAGGCTGTCAATGCTTTCAATTTCAATGGCTCTACTCATCTCAACATCACCTTTTCATTTTTATCAACCCCATTATCATGGCCGGTGCTCTTCATCCTGTTCATCTCTCTTAATAATAATCATGATTCCTTCTCTCATTGATCTAGATTCACTATAGACTAAATTATTAGCCACCTGAAAAAGAAAACAGATGACTATCATGTTATTAAAAGAATAAAATGAGAGGTGAGATGATGCCAAGGGGGATCTTGACAATAAAAGCAGAAATCATTCAAGTTTTTAAATGCTTGTATTGATAATCAAAGCAACCCAACTTTTAAAAATGTTTATTTGTGATCTTGGTGAGGCAAAAACATATATGATTTGCCCCCCGAATAGTCAAACTTTGCTTGACGATATCCCTTTCAAGTTTCAACATGTCTCTTATTTAAGATATTGATTCTTTCAACAAGCAATATCACTCTCCCTTAAACTCTCATTCACACATGCTTTCCATCTGGAGCCCTTTTGTGATTCTAATCAAATTGATTTGTTTAATTTAGGCCACGCACGGTGAGGAACCATAATTATGTTGGTGATAAAGATTTACAAGCAAAAAAAATTAAAGAAAAAAAAAACCCAGCTGAGAATCTCACCCTGGTAATGCTGATATATATATATATATATATATATATTCTGAGTGACTATCAACAAAGGCTATGTCAAGAAGGAAGCATCTTTCCTGTAATGTTTGGCATCCATATTCCTCTTTTCATAAAGTCCTCTTCATGTGTGTATATGTGCAGCCAGGAATCATGGTTTCTCTCTATAATTGTGTACTTGTACTGTTGACCTTTGATTGATGCCATTCCAATGCCACTGATTTATGTTCTAAACTGTTCAGACCAAAAAAAATGCTTTCACTTATGATCATGTTTGCCTTGTCAAGTCACACTGCAGCACATGGGTTATTTTAAGTTTGCTTAACTTAGAAACTTACTTGGAAATAAATGGTGATGAGAAAAATATCAGGTGCCAGTGTAAGAGATAGGATTTAGTTATATTTAAATCTCAAAAGAGAGAAAGAAAGAAAAAAAAAAAAAAAAAAGGCAGGAAGGCAAGGGGATAAGAGAGTAGATATTCGAACATGAGACATCTTTTAACATTGTAGAGAAAATGATCTTTTAAAATGATATAACTTTAATAATTGGTTGTTTTATTCCATGGAAAGGACGTCATAAATATCTTGCACTATTGATTTTAAGTAAATTTAAGTTTTAGCTGACATCTTTCAAATCAAAGAATATAAAATATACCATTTTAGACTGTATATATACCATACAAGATTCAGAAGTGTCACACATTATTATGGCTTTAGAACTTGGTTGGAGTTTTTTTTATTGTATGGCATGAAATCAAGGAGATTAAACTAATTAGGTGCACAGCAGAGTCCAAGAACCAAAATGTGTTATGTCTTGGACCAAATGTTTCCATATACACCGTCATTTTATTCACATGGACAGATAATATGACAAAACATTGGTTGTATTTTGAGCATGCAATTGACCCATACAATGACACATTTGGGTTAGTTAGGCAAACCAGTGGGTTAATAATAATAATAATAATTATTATTATTATTATTATTCAAGATTGGTGCCTGCCTGCCCTGCCTTCACATGGTCCCTACAAATGCAATTGCAGATTTTGTCCTCGCCCAAACCAATTAAGCAAACGTGTTCCAATCACCTTCTTATACCCAAGTTTAAGAAATGTGCAATTGATTAATGCTTCACTGGATTGAATTGAATGGTGGTGCTATTTCTACGGGATTGGATTGGATTAGATTGGGTCAAAAGAAGCAGGTGGCTTGGCTTGGTTCCACAGACCATTGCATATTTTGTAACAACCGTGTTGTGCAAGGGATATGATCAGCAGATAAATCCAAGTGAAAAGTTCCAAACCCAAGTTAAGGTTTTCCAAAATGTTACGTTTTAGTCGATGTGCATGCACTGCACAAATCACAATATAGTAATTAGTGAAAAGCTAGAAGAAGAAAACAAAGATTAATTATATATAATAATCTATGATTACTGTAGATTAATTATTTCCAAGTTTTATTAGTAGTGGGTTCATAGCAACTGTTGGGATAGAGATTTGATCTCAACTTTTGGAAAAGTTCAACATTGAACCACCCAAAACTAGTAGGGCATGCTCAATTTAAGGTATATAAGACAAAGGAATTGGAAACTTTCTTTTCTGAAATGAAGCAGTCTACCTCCCAAAACCAACCTTCCCTATTTCCCTAGCTAGCTAGTCGTGCAAAAGCTAAACACTATATGCGTATCCAATAATTCGAAATTTCTCTTTCGTTTGTTGCTTTCAAATAGTTCCTTGTGCTTGAAGCTTGTTCTTATCACCAGTTCTAAAGTCTACAATAGACAATATAAGAACAAGGTAATCTATCAAAAAATAGTTCAATAAAAATGAAATATTTCACTTGTGATGGTTCGCAAACCTGCTCTAATATCATTAAGGAGGTTGAGGTTCCACCTCAAAACTAATTAGCATTTACGGCAATAGCTCAATTCTTTATAAATACGCGTGCAAAGTCCATTAACTTTTCAATATGAACAACTTCACTTCACAGTCCCCTTAACTGATTTACTCTTTAATTTGGTCTCTCAATTTTTTTTCGTGTTATTTGTCAAGTGTTTAGTAGACTAAAAGTAATTTGAGGACCTAAATTTCAAATACATGTCATGTTCTTATCTGTTTTGCTAAACAATGGTTTATCATCTCATATTATCTTGATTCTCAATTGAAGTTATCCTTTCAATCAATTGGGATGTAGTTTCTCACTTTTTTTTTTTTTTTTAAACACTGGATTGAGATTGAAATCATAACCTATTTGAATCTGAACCGTTTTCTCATCTTCTCATGATTTGGGCTCCTCTTGGTTCGAGTGCACATTTCACCCCACGGACTCCTCTTGACCTTTTCTCTTTCACACGACAAAAGTGAACCAAAATTAAAGACAAGGGCTCCACATGCATGGCATAGTCTCAAAAAATTTAAGAATTCAAGGCGCGGTGTGTGTGCATGTTTAAATCTCATCCCATCATCTGTGGTATCAAAAGGGATGGAGAAAATGGCCTAAACCAAACATTTTAGTCTTACGTACCCCATTTTGATAAAGACTTTAGCAATTTGAACCAGCTTACACGTACTCTAATCAAGCCAAAAGACCTTGGAAAAGAAGCCTATCCGTAAAAGAAGAAAGAATCATGGAAAACAAACAAGAGAAAGAAAGAAAGATAACCCATTTGTTAAATTATTAATATTCCACCCAACACCAACCTAAAAAATCTATTGTATTTAGTGTGTGTGTGTGTGTCTGTGTCAGAGAGTTCTTACTTTGCAAAAACGTTTTGGTACTTTTCACATGCAATGCAACTTCCCAAAGAAAAAAAGAAAGGAAAGAAGCCAAAGATTCTTATTTTGCAGGTACCAATCTTGAGTGATTATTGTTTGTTTGCAAGCATTGTTGGATTGGAGAGAGAGAGAGAGAGAGAGAGAGAGAGAGAGAGAGAGAAGAGGCATCTTAGGCCAACCATTATTATTGTTATTATCATGGAGGTTGCGGTTGCAGATGATGTTCCATTGACACATTTCTGCCATTTCCAAGAGGCAGATGGGAATTTAAATCCAGGAATTAATTCGTTTTTACACTCTTTAACAGTTTTTATTTATTTAATTTGATGTAAGTGGAAAAAGAAGATGATAATGATTATTTCTTCTTTGTTTTTTTTGTCGAAACCACAACTTCCCAATTGATCCCTTCATCATTTGTTTAGATTTATTAACTCAAAAACTGTGGGAGTCTTTTGTAAATTATTTAAATCCTGCCCAACTCTCGAGCATGCATACCAAAATATCATTAACTACAACATGAAGGATTAAACTTTAAAACCCAAATATTAGTCTTAGTGGAATCTACAATGAATATGAGAGACTCAACCTCATGTACGTCAGTTTTGATTTTCAGGCATCCATTTCTTGTACTATCTAAATAGATAAGTATAATTACACACGTATTCATAAAAACTAGGCAAAGTTGGACCAGTTGTATGTAGTTCTCAAATTATCAGTTTCATCCTTGTACTTTATTTTTTACAGTTTCGTACCATGTAGTTTCATATTCCACTTTAGTACCATGTAGTTTCATATTCCACTTTAGTACAATCTGTCAACCAAGTTGATCTTCCATCCATTTTTGTGCACGTCTTCTCATTTGAAAGATTCAATTTTGATTTTTTTTTGTTTTTATTTAAATGAGATTGGGTTTTTGAAGAACAGTTTTTGTGAATTCTAAATGCACTTTCAAATTTGATTCATGCTCATATGATGAAGTAATGGGGCTTCAAAATTTTCCTAGTTCGATATTGACATTTCGGGAATTGTTTGATTCAAGATTTAAAAACCAAACTTAGTGTCACCGATTCATCATGCATGCTTTTTCTTGGCTCTTTGTTACTAAAACTCATAAACATAAACAAGTTATTTGAATGGATTTGCAGAATTTTATAGGAAAACCCACTGATGCATCTTCCTATGTTCACCTATGTTCAAATGGTCAATTTAGCTTCAATTTCTCTCAGTATAGGTGATCAATCCTCAACTATATGTTATATGATTTAAAAGCTAATGTTATTGTCAAACAATAAGAATATGGGGTAATTTTCTATATATGTAGGGTTATATATAAAATACAAAATCCTAAAAGAGTACAATAGGAAAAGAAAAAAATTATCCTAATTGATTAAGGAATACACAATTCATATAAACAGTTTCAAGTTTTGAAATCCCTGTAATTGTACGATAAAACATAGTTTTTACGAGTCATCATGAAATTTGCATGAAAAATCCAAATTTTCTGCAACTTGGAAGTTATTGACTCATTTGACGGATTGGACTAATGGTGCAAACAAAATGAAATTGCAAGGATGAAACTGGAAAAAAAAAAGGCACAAGGATGAGAAGTAAAAATCCAAAAAAACTACATGGACCATTAGTGCAATTTGGCCAATTTGAACTAGAACTACCATCCCTCCCTACTTATTATGGCGTTGCTTACTTACTAGCAATGAGCATAGGAAGAAAGGGAATGATTTCAATTCCTGACTTCCCTACGTTTACCGACACATAAGGAATGAAAAAGCATGTGCGTCCCACCTTAAAATCCATAATCACATTACTTCAAAATCATGAATTAGATCAACTAGTGGGGGTTGTTGATCCGATTCTCATTAATGTTCTCTAAAAAATAACCTTAGAATTTTAGAATTCCCATTCATGTGTTGATTTCATATGGTTAGTAAACAACCTATTAATGGGAATGACTTCTTCCCATACCAATTTCTTATTTCCCCCATTCCTAAATTCCTTGACTCCTTACTTCACCCATTCCTAGTAAGTAAAAATATACACTTGAGCTAGATATTGGTAGACAAATAAAACGAAATTAACAAATTTAGTATTAAGTTCTCGTTAATAGATGGTATGATAGTAAAGTGAGATATAAAGTTTCAAAAAAGATTTTTGTTTTGTTATGGAAAGTTGAACAATCCAAAATAGCTGGTCATTACATATCTTGGAAATTAGGGTGTGAAAGGGACAATACAGCTCTCTCGCTCCCCTTACGAGAGAAGTGGCTAAGCATTCCATACAAAGAGCTAAAAAGGGGGGAAAGCAAGCTAGTTGAAGTAATTATATTCCATTGGCACCTTTGAAAAGGAAAGAGAGGCTTCTCTTGTTTGCATCTATGGTCAATATAGATGGTGCCTATTAACACAACCCATTAATTTTCAAAAAATGCCACTCATCATGGCCTCACATATTCCCTCTCATGATCAATCCTTGCCCACCTAGCTAGCTATCTCCATGGTCCCCACGAAAGTGATGAAATTATAATTCAGAGAAGAATCTAAACACATAGCTATAAACATTAATTGTGATTAATTAGTGTGACATATGATTTTGCTTCTTAGTGTGGACAAGGCCAATTCAAAAAGAGGAGATGCGGGGTTCATGGGTCATGGGTCGTCCCTCGTGCTTGATAGTGGTTAGAAAAAAAAAATGAAAAAGGCAAGCTACAACCCCATGAGTCATGGCTTTCTTGTAAATAGTTTGGTTAACCATCCTAGTCTTGTTAGCTCATCATCACACATTTTATTACCACCAAATCACTTTCTTTATACGTGTTGCTCATGGCATAAGTATTTTCTTTTGTTTTATCATATAATTATCACATGTAAACATTTTGTAGCTGAAATAATTAAGAGTATTTATTTATGTACTTAAAATTTTGTGTCCGAACCTCCTTCCTCAAGATCGCTTGCATTAAAATAAAATAAAACAAAAACAAAAAGCACGCATCACGTACAATTCATTATTTGCTTGCCAAGAAACCACTTAGAAAAGTAGACAACGTATTCAGATTGATAACTTCTAGCTGCTCATCCATAATTCTATGCATCTTTAATTAATTAAAGGCTGAAAGCCTTGGCGTTGGCCGACAATATATCTAATTACTAATCAGATCAATTTTATAAGATGGAATCATATCACTACTAATTATGCATTAGTTTAATGATAAATTTGGAGATAACATTGCATACATATTATGTTTGCTATGACTTCTGATCAATTAAAATTTTCATTTTCTTTTGTAGATCTGAGAATTCGTCGTGTTCTTCCAAATTCTAATATTATATGTCACAGCAAGTAAAAGTAGGTTGAAGATTATCTTCTTCATATTTTTATATATTTTTTCTGTTTGTACTCTCTTTTTCTCTTATTTTTGCTTCTGTAAGCACAGTTTTCATTTATTATTTATTGATTTTTCTTTTTAAATTAGGCAAAGTTGGGAAACAGAGACAGGTTCAAATCTTAGCCACATCCATGACATAAGGTGTTCGTTCGGCATTCCAACTGTGGCGTGATCAAGGCCACAGCAGCTCGGATAGGAGTACAAATTTATGTTTTCCTATGCTTCCATAAAAATTAAAAATTAAAATAAAATCTTACAAATTAAATATATATATTGTTAAAATGCTCTACCAGACACATGCCAATGTATAAACTTCCTCCACCTGGACTGATCTTTATAAAACCTCCTCAGCAATCCTCCATCTGTTTACTGAAAATTTTCATTTTGTTTGAGTTGATCTCAGATTCTAAATTACATGATCAAGGAAACTCTGATTCTTATTTTTAATTTATTTACGAAAAGTTGTTTATGACAAATCAGATGCAATGTTCGGATCAAGACTTATTTGCAATATCCCTTAATTCTGATTCTTTTGTTGTAATGTACCACCTATAGTCTAACTTTCTCGATTTTTTCGTCTAAAAAGTTGTATATAATTTACCCTTCACCTAATTTAAAGATATTTCGACATCCAAAATAAACACATTTTTTTAAAGAATTTTTGAAAAAATAAAAACAAAGAGTTAGATGTGTAGGTTAAAAGAACAATGCAGAACAATTGATTGATTATGATAATTCATCAAGATGTGGACCGATGCAGGTTTTTAACTTATAATTAAACTTCTTTCATACCCGACTCACCTGGATTCACCTACAATATTAAACTCCCATGTTAAGTTACACCGGGTGAAGGCTATATTTTTTATACATATGTGGTGCAACTTGCAAGAGAGAGGTGACAATTGCCGACATGTGTCCCCCTTAACTCTATATATGAGAGAGAGAGAGAGAGAGATAGAGAGAGAGAGAGAGATATTAAGTGGAGCAGGGGATCCAGGAATCAAAGCATATATATATGCATGGGATGGGTGGGATGGATGGGATGGGACTTAATTTTCCCTGTGCTGTGGCCCTCAAATACGACCCTCAGAAACAAAGCCATTGAACCACTTACATTCGATAGAGGCCATCTGTGCATGAATTGATCTCCTCCCTCGTAAATGTGGATACCCTAATAATAACCTAAAGAATCATTCAAATGGAAAATTAGGTCAAGGTCGGTACTACACTACTATATATGTTTGACCTATATGCATGTATAATAAATGTTTTTTCCCCCTCTTTTTATCATGTGTGGTACATCATGTGACTTGTAATCAACTAACAGTATAAATTTTAGAGATTCTACAAATAAGTTTATTTGAGAGACACTTTTGTAGAGTCCACTTCGTATTGTATTTAACTAATCCAAACAGTCTATTTTGTAGATACTCATTCAAGGATTATCTCTACAAAAAAATCACTTGAATCCGATATCATTTGACCATTCAATTGAATTATTGAAATTTAAGTACTTTCTTGAAGCACCCACCGTGTTCATTGATTTTGTAGGACACAACTGGATATCAAAATGATTTCTGATTTGTCTAATTTTTTGCAAGGATGATTTATGAATATAGACTTAAAAAATCGATGGTTTGGATCGTTAAAAAAAATTCGTACAGACCCTTAATATATCTTTATTTGAGGGATCCCTCAATAGAAGGGGATTGTATATATATTAACTTTAGGTTTTATATTTGAAGTAGTGAATACATGAAGTAATTAAATTCTTTTCTTGACAAAAATAAAAATTTCTTACAATTTTGTCACTACTATTTTCTTTGAAATTTTAGTGAAAAAACTGATAATTGCTTGAGCATCCTTCGATCTAATAACCTTGTTGGAAATATTTCCTAAATCCCTAAACTGAAGATTATAACTAGGCCAAAAGATGGGTAAGAAGTTACAATCTATTCACTTCTAAATTCCATGGAAAACTTTTTGCAGGAAGAATTCATATATATATATATATATATATATGAGATATTCCCGGAATTCTCCTTGAGATATTTCGTTTGTTAAATCTTGTCTTGTTTTCAGTAACAAGAACAATCGTCTATCTTTATCAGCCACTCCTTTATGGAGTAAGAATCTGGTAAATCTGATAAATCACTGATCTAGTTACGTTGCCATTGTCAACCCAATAATTCAAAAGAACAAGAAAAAAAAAAGAAAGGGGATGCTCATTTCCAATACACAAAACAACAAAGAGTCCTTACACAATGCCAAAATAAATTTTTACCACAAGCATTGCAAATAAATTAATTACTCCCTCCTCCTCCTCCACCAAAATGGGCCAATCAAAACAATAATTTTTTGTACTGCTAAAAGAAATCATAATTTCCCGAAGTTGGTCCCCGAGAGATGCACCCTAATTAGGGATGTGTGTCAGATTAGGCAGCAAAACAGTGAGTCCCTTCGACTGGAAGCTCTTACATTTATATGGAAATCTGTGAGATCTACCAATTTCATATCAGTTTTCAGTACAGACTGCACGCATGATGATGTACATAGGTTCAGTAACATTTTACTACCCTGATACCTTGCCTCTCATCCGTTGGATCAGGGGACCACTGATTTTGCCTATTTATTACTTTTCTGTTCTTTAACCAAAAATTTCTCCACATTCATTATAGTCATATGGTCTGCAACTTGAGGCTTCTTTCTTTCCTATTTTTTCTAATAAAAAGATTGTTCAATTTTATAAGAACATGGATGTCTTAATTAGAATCCAATGGATAATGGACCACCTCAATTCACATTGAAAATATGCTTTTCATCATTTAATTCCTTTTTTTAAGTCACAACGGATGATACAAAATGATCAAAAAGTTTATTTTTAGTGATTTATGTTTGAAGAAATTTTCGTTTAATCACAATAATAATATCATGTGATGTTACTAATCAATGTGTTATAACATATGTATAGACGACACAAATTTATATTTTCAAATACATTACTAGATATATGAGTGTTATATTGTAGTTGGTTTTTATGATATAAGCGATAGTAGAGGTGGGGGGAATCACATCTAAAACCTTAGGTGCATGAATAAATACTCTTGATCACTTGAAATACAAACTTCTTACTATATTGTAGTTGGTTTAGTAACAATTTCTATCTTCCAACTCTCCATTAATCCATGATAATAACAACAAAGATATGAGTAATTAATAAACTAACTCCACTCATACTGAAATGGAATGTGGACAAACTATATACACAAGACATTATTTATTAAAACTATAGAATAGCAGAATTTTTTGCATGGGGCCATGGGCCCCATAGATGGCTCTTAAGTTGTGCCCACAATCAATAAGGAGGGAGGGGGGGGTTGGGTTTGGCAGTGTTGTGTTAGAGATTTGATTCTCTTGCAGCAAATGCAAAAAAAGACCCACCACCACACCCACTCTCCACACTCTGTCTGCTTTGCCTCCCCATTACCCTCCATTCCCATGACCATGACCATGACCAGAAATATGACCTCTCTCTCTCTCCTTTTTAATTTTTCTTTCTCCTCTGTTGCTTCTTGTGACTGCCATTATATCATCACCAGAAAACAGTGGCTCCAAGGTACTTGTTGCCACAGAAACCCTCAAATTATAATAGCACCACCAATATATACCAAAACCTCTCTCCCACTGACATATCCATTTATATATATATATATATATACATCATACCGGCCTTTGAATCTTCACCCTTTAAATTATTTGTGCACATTGCTATTCATTTCTGTGGTTTTGTTGTTTTTTTTTTTTTTTTGGTTGCCTTTTTCAATGTTTGTAATTTAGCTTGGAAAAAGAAGTGGAAAGTTGTATAGAAAATTTCAAGTGTTTGTTATATTGATTGTTGGGTAGCAGTCGTGGACGGCACCCATGTGCTTGTATGTACTAAATGCCATGAAAGAAAGGAAGAAACACAAGCATAGAAAGTGGGTCAAATATATGCATTGAAATGTAACTCCCTCTCTTCTGTTTGCACGAATAATTATACAAAGAAAAAGAAAAGTATTGGTTGGTTTGAAAGACTTTGCTGTTGTTGTTGTTCAATCAGCAATGATGCAATAATTCTGCACAAGCATTATAAGATTTACCCTCATCATGGTTGGTACACTTTCAATCACATTTACTATGTATGAAGATATATGTTAATATGATAATATAAAATAAACTTTGAATATTGAGTTCAGATAAAGTTACTATAAGAGTTATTTATACTAACACCTTCTAAGATTTTTGGTCTTTTTATAAGATACCCTAAGGTTTCAAAAATTACATGAACACTCCTTGATGTTTTAAATTATTTTCACAAAACCCCATTTTGTTTATTTTTCGTCCATATATTAAAGATTATATATATATATATATATATAATTCCTCCAAATGACAAAGTTAGCCTATGAGATTAGATTGCACATGCGTTTGTTGAGGCTAACTTTGTAATTGGAGGAAATATTTTATATAATCTTCAATATATAGACAAAAAATCAACAAAAAATGGGTTTTATGATCAAACAATTTAAAACCAAAAGGGATGTTTAAACCTCAGGGAGTTCTGTGAAAAACCCAAATTAGTGTAAATAACTCTTACTATAAAGTAAAATTTGTTGCACAATTTAGCTTGTGTAATGAGGATTCATTTAGTTGGTTTGAGGTGCCCTCTGATGCAATTCAGGACACCCTATTTTGTGATTTTATGGATCGGAGTCAAGCTTTGTGCCCCCCATTAAAAATCAAAAAAGATTACAAAAAAGATTACAATAAAATAAAATTTGTTACAAGTCTTATATATACAAAAATTGATAACAAACAGAAGGTTTTATAACCAAAAATCAGAACAAAAACTTATATATAGATGCAAGTATTAATTTCTTAATTTCCATACAATAAAGAGCACCAATAATTGATTTTTTAAAATATAAAATAAGGTACGTACACATGATCAATTACCAAATCCACTCCTGAATTTCCATTCCCTATCTAATCCAAAAACAAATAAACAAAGAAGCTAGACGACTACAAAAGGACTAAGTGATCGTCCACTAAATGCAAAATGGCAAAACTATGTGGTAATAGTGATGCTTGGTTTGATTTAGGTAAATGCTTTGTCCTTGAACAAGTGTACATCACTAGTTCCTCCATTATGTGCTTTTGTTAGCTCACCTTTATGTTAATGAAAGAGGGAATAAAATATAGAATGGTTGGAAGCACAAGTTCCATATTTGCTTCCACTATTTCCAACTAAACTAGCATTTCATGGGAAGTGTATTAGTGAAAAAAGAAACAAGGAGAGGTTCTTGCATCAGACAACAAGTGAACATTTGCATGTGTTGCAGGCTGAAACTTTGTAGTAAACAATAATTTTTTTTTTGTTTTTTTTTGCCCAATGAACAATAAACAAGATTTTGTGCTACGTTTGTGGCTTGTGATTAGAGATATGGGTAGGAGTGTTTTGGTGTGATAAAGGCTTGGGTAGTGGGTGGACTGTAGAGGAGTGGTGGAAGCAGTGCAAAGGATGAGAATTTATGGTTCTATATAAATGTGTGTGTATGTGTAAAACTAAAACAAAGTATAATGGAAATTAAGTGTAAAGAAAGAAAAAGAAAGGTAAAGGTAAGGAAAAACCTAGAAAATGAAAAAGAGTTGTAGGAGGGTACATGTGGGTCAAAGAAAAATAAATGGGGAATGGAATTGTTGGATTAAGATTAAAGAAATGTACACGTAAAGTTGGTGTGTCTTCAACACAAGGAAAAATAATGCGCCTCGTTTCATAACACACATCTTGGAAATGCTTTAGATATTGATCAACTAATTTGAGTACATATTGGCTTAATTTTATGGAAGATAATATCTAAGATTCCATTCATAATTGGTTTTGTAGGAAGTTCTTCTGCTTATAAGACTCATAAATATCTTTAAATTTTCTGTCAAATACTTTTCAAAGCGGATTTTTGTTGTCAAAAAATGCTTTTAGCTATTTCGGAAGCAATCCTAAACAAACCCTATCAAAGGTTTATATCTCAACGAGATATATAGAATCCAATACTCACCATTTCACTCTAATTAGCTCATTTGCCTAGTTAAGGTGTCTTCTTTGCATTTTCAAATTTGCACATTTTACAGCTTCATTTTACTAAAATAAGCCATTATTAATTTATTTAAATATATATTGAAGGGGAACTATCAACCGAAAGTTTTCGAGTGCTTTTTTAGATATTAAAATCACAACTTCCTAAATAAAAACTCTTGATTTTGGTTGCTTTAGGGTAGGTAGAGTATTATATATATGAAGTAACAATTTGAACCAAAATATTTTTTACATTGAATTTTTTTTTTTTTTTTTGGGTGTAGTTAATTTGGTCCAACTGACTAGCTAGGAGGCTATTAATGAGTTCCCAGTACATTCCCGAAAGCTCTTGACTTTGTTTGATGCCCCCTTACCCAAAGCACAATTCAAATATTGCTTGCAGTAGACAATGCTAAAAGCATATTCAAGCTGGACGCATAAGAAAAATAGCTCACCATTCAAAGTTTCCACAGTTTACTATTAGGACTTGGAAAAAAGGAATACAACACCATGGTTGACTTGCCCACAGTTTGTGTATTGACTCGATGAAATTATTGTGTACACCAACGTTAATCATACATTCATTCTAATATCTGTAAATATATGATCCATTAAATCTGGACCAACTCATTTACTTATAACCTAAATTATTTTTTTGCTAGGGCTTGTAGTTCAAACGATTACGAGTATTATTCATGTACTCGAGGTCTTATGATCGATTCTCCTTTCTCAGTGTCACTTGTATTAAATAAAATAAATAAAAAAGCTTATATATTTTTTTTTATTTCTTTTTTATTTCTTTTGGCTACGTAATAGCTAAAGGTATTGTCACATAGTATAGCAGAACAAAATGACAGGAACTACATTATTCAAGGTTTGCTTTAACTGGTGTAGCTAGCAGGGTTGAACGTACGCACCCACCACCTGCCACTGAAACTGGGGATAAGGTCAATCAATTCAGCCTGTTGAGTGTTGATCCGATCTTGATTGATTCTTTTAAACTTAATTTGGTTCACATAGTTCCACCAAATTAATGATAAAACCATAGACTTTAGAAATCTGGAAAGACCCATGTGAGTCCTGCCTTTGCATTTTTTTAATGGTAATTATCTTCAAAATTGACAATAGTATTGGATTTGAATGATATAAATATAATATAATTGATCCACAGGACAGGTTTGGTTATGCTCATCATGCATTAGCAAACCGAGTTAAACGGCAGGTTTGGTTATGCTTTCACATTAGGAAATCGAGTAAAACAAACGACTCGATTCCCTTCTAAACCGAGATAAGTATTTTATCACTAAAACCCTTTTTTCAAGAATACGGAAAAACTCGAGTTCAAACATATTTATTGATCAAATCTCTCACACAAATTAGGTTTTACGAAAGATGTGATCAATAATCTGATTAGCACTCATAGTAAAAATAATTTCCATTCAATAAAAGCCATCTTGTTAAGAAGTAGAAGAAAGATTGTCATATTGCCGTGCAGGGCTGTTATACCATCAAGAAGTTAGAGGACCCATTTGTGGGGTCTAAGCAAAGACAAATTGCGTGATGCCATTCCGAGCACTCTCTTTCACAATTCACATTTCCTCTCTTGCTTCCCTTTCTCTTTTTTGGTGGCTTCTCTCTTTCTTTATCACCCTCTCTCCATTAATTAAAGCTAGAAATCCTTCTTGGTTTTTGGGGAAGATCACCATTACCAACTTGAACTTTTCTTGCGAGATTCACTCTGTTTTTTCTTTTAAAATTTGTATTGCCAAGAAACTATTTTTCCTCAGTACTCGTATTAGGTATAGTGGTACATTGTCCATGTCCACTTGCATTACCAAAATACCCTTGATCTCCTCCATCAGTTAAAGGAAATAATAAAAACGATATTAAACTACTATAATTTACAGCGGACGGTAATCTGACTCAAATGAAAAAGGGAAACACATTGCTTGATTAACTGATCTTATTCACATTTGCTTATCTCGTCAAATAATTATCTCCTCTTGAAAATTCTAAAATTAGTTAAGCTACTAAAATAACATAATAGGAAAATTATTGGCTATTGATTGCAAGAGAAGTCTCATTGAACTCAGTATGAATAAGCGACAGAATATTATTAATGTGAAAGGCTAATACAAATGTTATGTATTTCACTCAAACTTCTCCATCAAAATTTAACCTTCAGCCGAAGGCATTGAACCCTTGACCATCTTATTTTACCAAAAGTCATTGGCTCATTGCCATGTTTTCCAATATCCACCATAATTCAAGACAAATTAGTGCCACACAATGATTTTTATTTTCTGGTCAATAGGTCTAGTACTCTAATGACCATTACAAGCATTAATTTAGTTTCCCTTAGTATATATATATATATATATATATATATTTCTTTTTAAAAGTTTTGCAACCATTTCTCTTATATTTATTAAAACTAGTTGTCTTATTTTTTTCATTTGAAAATTTTAAACTAGTTGTCAATCCATGCAATGTGGAGGGAAATAGTTGTTAAATTAAAAATTGTACATAATTTTAAATAAATATTTGGGCCTTATTTTTGTATTCTATTATTTTTTTTAATTAATTATAGTTTTTCTTAATTTCAAAGGCTATATTTCACTTAAACAAAGGCTATATTTCACTTAAACACTAATTCATACCAGAGAAAATGTGTTCTGCTATAATTACCCAACTTCTATAAATAAATAAATAAATAACGGAAAACGTGATAAAATCAAAGCGATCAATGAATACTTAAATTAAGGATTTAAGTATTTACTGAGCATGTTACTCATTATGCATCTTTTGACCCAAAAAACAAGGTTCACTTTGTGCATTTCATCCGTACATATCTAATTGGATGGGTAGAATGCAAGTAATCTTCAATCTGCTTTTTCTTTTTTCGGCCAAAAAAAATATATGTTTTCCTTTTAATTTGTTTTTTTATTATTATAAAGATAGATATTTATCAACTAGTATGTATAACTCACCTTGAATAGAAAGGGGCTTGTATTTAAAATAAATATTTTTAAAAAACTCACCTTGAATAAAGTCACGCCACCGCTCTCTCAAAAATAAAAAGTCACACCCAATATCGTAGATCTTATTAGATTCAAATTACCCCTCCCTTAATTAAATGGAGATAGTTAATATCTTTTATGATAAAATTTCATATGTTGGACGACGCCCTAAGTTTGAACTCCTCTCGGGCACCTTCCTTTTGCCAATATTATAAATACCCAAATTTTAATAAGGTTTTTTAGGTTTTAGACATAAAAAAATTTCACTTTTGGAAAAAGCCAAAGCTTTTTCAAAAAAGACAAAAAAATCACTCAACTTTCAAATCAAAGACATGCAAATGTATTGGATTCCTTAGGAAATCTAAAAATAAATAAGGGCATTTTTGTCCATTTTTGCTTCTTTTAAAATTTTCTCTCTCCTTTTAATATTTGGTTGTAAATTGCAATGCATGAATTCCATGTAAACTTGGTGCCAAATTCAACGTTATACTTCATATACAAATTGTCTAAATTTAGATATAGGCGCGTTTTTTGGTGTTTAATTTGTAATGACATAGGATTCGTTTTTTGGATCTTGTAAAATTAGAAGAAGAAAAAAACTTACAAAAGTCCATCCACTACCTAAAGAAAGATTGGGTAGTTTATGCCCTTGTGGCTGATGGACTTGGTGTCTAAGTTATGAATATAATCAATTACTCTTTAAAAAAAAAAAATTAGGAACTTAAAGGTTCCTATCTTAATCATTTGGAGACGTTTGATCGAGACTAAACTAAGGGTTACTCAAACACTTTGTATCAGAGATAATAGTGACTCCAAAACGCACCTTAAAGATAATCAATCGTTACAACTAATGAATAATCAAGACCGTGTGATCTAGAGATTTCCCTTTTTTTTCTTTTACTTCGCCCTAAATTAGTGGTTAAAACGAAGGGCTAAGTTAGTCATTTGGCGTATATAGTGAGTCATATATATATATATATATATATATATATACTTGAAATCTTAATCAAACAATAATAAGAAAGTTTTTTGTGAAAGGAAAAAAGAGAAGAAAACCAACAACCATGCAATTTGGTCGGAGGTATTATTGTTGTGTGATCTTTTCTCTCTTTTCTAAGATAAGAAAGGCAAACAAGAGGAAACATAGCTGTTGAGAGTTTGAATCTTCACAGCCAAGTAAAAATCTAATTACCTCTTTTGCTTTTTTTTTTTTTTTAAAAAAAGACCTAATTTACTAATAAATAATACGAAGAATCCAGAAAAATTAATAATTTCTTTTAAAGCGTTGGAATTATGCAAAAGAAAAATAAATAAATAAATAAATAAAGAGAGAGGTAGGGAAAGCTGGCGAGAGATGCATGGGCCATATAAAAACAATCCCAGCGGCAGCGGTAGCGGCAGAGAGACCTGCACGCTCAACAACAACAACTACTCTACATCTACATCATCACTCTTTCACAAGCACCTTCATTTTTCTCTCTCTTATTTATTAATTTTTTTTATTATTATTTAATATTTTGGTGAAAAAACCAAAACCCTTTTGTCAAAATAAAATAATAGTAAATGGGTTATTTTTTGTTTTTACAAATATGGGGTTGTTTTTATTTAATTAATGGTGTGATGTTGTTGGTGTTGGAAATTACAAGCACGAGACTCCCTCTCAAGAAAGGCCAAACCCCACGCGAAGAAGAAGAGAAGAAGCAAAGGAAGGAAAAAAGAGAAAGAAAGCAAAGAGCAAAGAAAGAGCAGAATAAGGTGTCTCTCTCTTGGACTGATTCGTTTCAATCGCATCTATCTCTTCAATTCCAAGCTCCTATTCTCTCTCTCTTTCTTTCTATTCTCTCTCTCTCTCTTTCTCTCTCCATCTCTATATTAACAAAGCTATAGCATCCTAGCAAACAAAGGAAGGCCAACAACAAAAACAACAAGAAGGAGAAAGAAAAAGTAGGTGAAAACAAAGTGCCCCAAGTAAATAAAAGAGAGACAAAGATGGGAAGAAGGGTAAGAGAATGGTGCTGATGCTGAAGAAGGTGGAGGTGGTGGTGGTGCCCTCTCTCAATACACATAATTCATCTGATTCCTTCTCTTTCTTTCTCTGAAAAGTACATATCTTTCTGTTTTTTTTGTTTTGTTTTTTTTGTTTTTGGGTTTTTTAAAATCCTTCTACTTCTCTATCTATCTATCTATTTCCCTTTGAATAGTCCGCCTATTGCTTGGTAGGGAGGCATCTTTCATGCTTGTTATGTGCTAGCGTTTATTGTTCTTCTCCATTCCCCTTATTAAGTTCCTCTGTCATCTTTTGGACTTTTTACCAATTGCCAATACCAAACCTCTCTTTCTCTCTCTTCCCTACCTATTCTTTCATTTCCAATACATTATACATTTATTCCTGTCACAATCTTCTCTTCTATATCATCATCATCAGCATCACCAATCTACAATCAACAATGGCAGTTCAAGCTCAATACCCTTCAAATATCCTCTTTCTAAACAGGTTTGCATTCTCTCCTCTGCTTCCTTGGTTTTGGATTTTTATCAGCAAACCATATCTTCAATCTATATATCTCTCTTATCTAATTAATCCCTGCTTTGGTTTCCACTGATTCTGCAGAAACTCACAAGAAGGGCATGATTATTCCCTACAAGCACAGCCAGGAGGATATCTTGATCAATCCCACATGCTATTCAACAATGGAGGAGGAGGTGAGTCTCTTCAAATTCATATCTTTTGATCACCCAATTCTGCTTTTGGGCCATAAACACCAATTCAATCAATAAAAGATTGGTTTTTTTGAATTTGGTTTTGATTGATTTGATCACAGCAGTCAATAATACTTCCAATCAGCGCAAAAGAGGAAGAGAAACTTCAGCTGCCACTGAAATCTCACCTTCAATCCTTCCTTTCTCTCTGCAACAACAATCCCAACCTCCTCCTCCTCAGCTCATCGACCTCTCCCAACTCCACAGCCACAACCACAACCACAACAATCCCAATGTGGTCTCCACCGGCCTCCGTTTATCCTTTGGAGACCAACAACAACAACAGCAACAGCAGCAGCAATTTCAACAGCATCACAATCAACAACAACAACAACACCACTCTTCAGCTTTGTTCTCTGTTTTAACAGAGGACTTTGCTACCCAAATCAAACACCAGCGGGACGAATTAGACCAATTCCTTCAAGCCCAGGTAATAATTTTAACTTTCCTCAAATGGTTTATTAGCGTTTTTTTAATTTGTCGAGAAAAAGCAATTGAATTGAATTTATGGTTTTTCGTAATTTTAATAGGGGGAGCAACTACAGCGTACATTAGCAGAGAAACGGCAGAGGCACTACCGTGCGCTACTGAGCGCAGCGGAGGAATCAATAGCTCGTAGGTTGAGAGAGAAAGAGGTGGAGGTTGAGAAGGCCACGCGTAGAAATGCCGAGTTGGAAGCACGCGCTGCGCAACTTAGCGTGGACGCCCAGGTTTGGCAGGCTAAGGCCCGGGCACAACAGGCCACTGCTGCGACTCTACAGGCCCAACTACAGCAGGCTATGATGAGCGGCGGGTTTGTGGCGGCTCAGGATAGCAGGAGAGGGGACGATGGAGTAGCATCCTCGGCGGGCGTAGAGGGCCAAGCTGAGGACGCCGAGTCGGCATACATTGACCCGGAACGAGTGACCATGTCTGCCCCGAGTTGTAAAGCGTGTCGAAAACGGGTCGCCTCGGTGGTTATACTGCCGTGCCGGCACTTATGCCTCTGTACAGAGTGTGACCAAATGGTTCAGGCCTGCCCATTGTGCCTCTGCATGAGAAATTCAAGTGTAGAAGTCTTTCTCTCTTAGGGCCCAAGCCCAATGACGGAAGCCCAGGCCCAGAAGAGGCGAGACGGCATGAGAGCAAGGGTATTAAAAAAGAAGTATAAAAAAAAAACAAAAAAAGGAAAATCAAATAATATTTGGGGTATAATAAAATTATTATTTGTTCTTTTTTGGGGAAAATATTCTGATATCCCACTCAAATTTTTTTTTTTTCATGTTCTCTTTTTGGTTCCCCCTCTTGGAGTGATTTACCTAGAGGTAATGTACATGGCCACATGGGTAGTGGCATTGGGTTTTTATTTTTATTTTATTTTGGTGAATTCTATTCATATATAAATTCTTTAATTTGACAAATCTTTGCAAATGTGTGTCTTTTATTAGCATAATAGAAAGGTGATGTCAATATATATATATATATATATATGTTCACCATATTTACCTCATAGTGTAAATGATGATGTCTTTTATTATCATGCATAAAGCTTCTTTCTACCACTTTACCACATTTCACTCAAATTTTTATTTTAAATACCTTTTTTTTTTGGGGTTGGTGCTGTCTTTCCACCATATCATAATGTGACATGCAGTAATGTTCAACATTATAAGTTTTTCTGTCTGTCACCACTGCGAAGCTGATCGAAAGGAGACAAAATCAAGAGTTCAAATTTGAAATTAGGTTTTTGGGATACATGAAGAAAGCAGGCATGAGGTATGTCTTTTAGTGTCGAGGAAGCATGTCTAGTAAGGCTGCTCATTTCTTCACATCAAAGAGGTTTTGGTCCTCTTTTAACTCTCTACTTTCCCATCACCTATTTTCACTTTCTATTTACTCATCGAAGAAGGAAAAAAATTGAAAAGATAAAAACATGTCTTGTTTTTTTGCGCCAAATTTAGGAAGGAGGGGGAGAAAACTCAGACACACGGCTATCTAAGCCAATCCAACTAACATCCCGTTAGTCATGTCTTTTAGTGTTAAAAATATATAAAAGTACATGAATGAATGAATATAATTCATAAATTAGCCTGATAAGTTGAAAATTCATAATAACTTTAACAATTTTTTTTTGCTGGGTACAAAAGTACTTTCACAGCTCTGGTTTCGCTAATTTTATAATTACCATCGATTGGTTTATAGCAGGAATCGGACTCCATTTGATGATTTGCTTCCTTCCTTAGCTTGGTAAATGCCTATGGCAAAAAGGTTGGCTAGAGGAATTTGATATTCAGAGGGCTAATATATTCTTTTCTTTTTCTGGAATATGTTTTAATACTTACAACTTGATAGGGAGTAACCTTGAAGGAGTTTTAACTTGCCATGTACGTGGCTTGTAGATCATATTGTTTTGACCCAAATTTTGGGTTAGGGTTTGAGCTAGGTTTGGTTGCCAACTCAAAGTCAGTGTGTGAGTAAAGTCTATGGAATGGGCTTGAGTGAACGGCCCCAAATGACAGAATATTACAGAAACCAGCTCATTGCCCGAGAGCTCATGATCGAACGGTCATTTCAGTATACTTGACAAACGGGTCATTTCATATTGTTTATGTTGTGTTCGTGTTAATTTGCCACTTGTTTAATGAGTTGACATAAATTCGACCTGTTAAATTAACAGGATCAGAAACAAACACGACCCGTTAAAATAACGAATGATACAACACGATCCGTTTCATCTGTTTTAGCTACATGCGAATCGCATTTAAGTCATGACATTACAATAACCTTTTTACGAATTTAAGAACCAAAATGCGAATCCAGTACAAATTCATAGACTAACTCCTAAAAACCCTAATTCATATAATCTTGTTACAAAAAACCCTGGATTGCGGAGAAAATCATTTCAGTATCAATAATGAGGAAGTTGAACAAAACCAAAGGAAGACTTGATCCCTTGTGGCATTATAATGAGTAGCTTCATGTGTGGCAAGTCAATCATAATAGGTGCTCTCCCACTCAAGATAACAGTGGTAGATCAGCCACATGCGACTTCTAATGTTTCGAGTACAATGAGAATTGTGACCGAAGTCGAAGTTCTTGAAGATGATTAGGACAACCGAGCCTTGTTTTGTAGGAGGGGGAACCGACAACCGAGAAGTGTTCCTTCATCAACCACAACCATATGAAGAAGTCCAAAACTAGCACATTATTATCAACATCAATTTGTAGGTTTGGTCTTTGGCTCCATACCGGCATGTCCACAACGTCACACTCACACACCCGAAAGAGGTTTTTGTTCCTTGTTTTCCAGCTCATGCTAATTGAAGGAAAAAAATTGTTCCAGCCGAGCATTTGAAGGCACAACGTCAAAATTGATATCTCATAAATCTTGACGTCAAATATTATTTTAATATTTTTTTTATCCTTATACCTTATTATTATTTATTATTATTAAAATTTTATGAATCATATAAACTCCATTTATTTTTAATTTCAAATATAAGTAAATAATGTGATATTTAAAATTTTAAAAAATGTCAAATTATCATTATCAAATTCAATATTGTAGATTTTGCATCTATTGGGACCATAGGAATGTGATTAGTCACAATGGCGGCATCTACATAGTAGCGCACCATGCTCTAGGACTTTATCAAAGACCAATCACTTTTCCTTTTTTCCTTTCTATTGTTTAACAATAATTGAAGAGAGGGACGACCTTAGCCCAAGTGAATTTTATTATTTTATAAAATAAAAAAAATTTATACTTACTATATAATTTTTAAGGTTTAATCCAGAACCAAAACTAACAGTTTACAGTTCACTAATAAAGTAAATTTAATCGATATCATTTTGAAATCCTGAATCCGTCTCTTTAAGAAACAGAAATTTATTTAACAAGAGATTGGTTGAAAGGTGCCTGCATTTGGTGAGAATGGCCTCCTCCACATATTCCACGATGGCTATTTATAAAAGAAGGTCAAGTTGAATGTTAAATGCTATAAATTATTGTAGTGTAGGAATACTTCTCTCATTTTAGTGGTGCTCACATTTTGGAATGCTTCTTTCATTAAGTATATGCGAATATTATGTAACAATCATCATACTGATAATACAAATCAAAGTTAACATGACATTAATTGACTGGTTAAGATTGACCATTAATTATTTCATTCGAATTTGTAAGTAATGTAACTTTCTAATTCTAACACGAATAATATATAGGTTGGATAGTATTTTATGAATCCTTGTAGAACTATTAGATTTTTTTTATTGGTTTGTTAGAAATAAGGCAAATTATTTTTTTATTCTATAAAGAAAAGTAATAGATTGCATTCATAATTCAGGCTTAAAGACTGTTAGCTACAAAGGCCAATACAAATACAAATAAGCACATAAAGTTTATACAAATACGGAAGTACTATGTAAATGAAATTTTAATTGAAGGACAATTGTATGAGTTACAAATTTTGTTTACCAAATTGTACGTTTTTGGTTCATACAAGATATCTCAAGCTAAATTGTAAATACAAACAGGTCAGAGTTGTCTTGTATAAAATAATCCGATAGGATTAATTAAAAATCTTAAATTAAGGTTCACAACTATTTCAGAGAGACTCGAAATAATATGACTCAAATACGAAACAATTCAGCCCTTGCATTTAACACCTACCTATCTTTCCAACAACCTTCAACTACTGCAAGTTCTAATTAGTTAAGAGCATTTACCCCAACTCGAGATTCTATTTTCGATTTTCCCCTCTTGCAATATCGCTTGTATTAAAGAAAGAAAAAACAAACTTCAAATAGTAATACTTATGAAAGAACATAAAGAAAATTATCGAGATAAAAGAATAGTTAGTAAATTATCAAATCCAAGAAATTCTAACAAGAAGCTAGAGTAAAATACAATAAAAATGATATAATAATTTTCCCATTGTTAAATCATTATTGTTGTTGTTGGATTTGAGTTCATAACTGCCTCCATAATGGTTTCATAGTAGCATGTGACATGATCTTATTAATGCTCAGCAGTCAGTACAGCACGGGCCAGATATGAGTACATGAATTGGAAAATAATGCCAGGCCTATGTGAGGCCAGGCTACTATACCCCTGTTTCACTTTTGAAGAGATTGTATAGTCGTTGTTGCTTAAGTAGGTGGTTTTCAGTTGTTGATGCATTTAGGTGCTTCAAACGTATCAACAACTGCGAGACGCCTCATTCAAATGCAAGCAACTAATCAAAACATTCTAGATCATAATTTTTAGCCGAATTCATATTGAGATCATTGAGCTTCTTCTTTTTTTTTTGGCACAAACAGATATATGTTTATCTGTTCTATACACCTTCTATTTAGAATTTGTATTTCTACGGAAAGCATAACTTTTAAAATCAAATAAAAATTCAAAATTGGCAAAGATTCGATACATCTTTTTAACCTATCTCTAATCAAGATCATGATAAGCATGAATAACTTGTGCTGCGCCAAACTCTAATAAAGACTATTTGATTTGTACTTACTATATAGAGTGTGACACAGAAGTACCTAGCCTACGTAAAATTCTCTTCAGCTTTCAAAGGAGGGGGAATTTCTCTCCTAAATACAGCTCATATATAAATTGGTTGAATTTGGTAGAAGCATGGGAAATTCTCTACCTCCACAGAGCCTCCATTATTGTTGCCGCATGCTTTCTTGTAAAATCAACCACTCTAATTGAAGCAATTTTTCAAATGCATGGACACGTTTTTAATCCTTTTTGGATCTTTGAAATGAAACAACTGGCCACAACCAACAGATATATATTGGAATGATTTCAATTATGGACTTCTCCTTAAATTTGAAATCACGTACCTTCAAAAACGGGTGAGATCAATTAAAGAGGAGGAGTTGATTCAAATTCAAATTTCTTGATTTCCCTATCTAAATTCTCGAGTCATAACTTTCTATATTCCTAAAAATAAGTAAACATGCATATATCTAGTAAGTAGTGATATTATTTTTTCTATAGTCCACAGACATGCATGATTTCCACTGATTACTGATCTTATTGTCTGAAATATATAATTAACTCCCAAATGTGGCTATACCTTGCAGATTGTGATCACGTGGCCATCACACTACTGTCCAACATTGCTTCATGAATGAAGGGATTATGTGATAAAAAGCTGTTAATTAATGTAAACTTAGAGAGCTGTCATGTTAAAATTTGAGGACAAACAAGAGGTTCGTTGCACTTGATCAGGTGCAGAGCTAGAGCTAGCTTGGCTCATCACTCATTTTGCTTATTAAATTCCATTCTTCTTTTCAGATTAGACACCTTCCATGATGAATTGGTGTAGAATATAAGCTAAGATTGATCCATATTCCAACCATTTACATGCCTAGATAAGTTCAACAAAGATGACTCATTAACAAAATGATCGTCACTAACCAAACAATTGTTTAACAAACATGCAACTATATGCTTAAGAATATTTAACAAGTACTAATACAATAATCTGGCCGGATTTTTATCATATCACTTTGTACCCACGCACTAACACTAATACGAATCGTGACAGGCTTCTGTCTCTAGTGATAGAGCACATATTTGTTGACATTCTCGATAAAACTTCGATTTACCTTATCTTTCTCTTAAATAAATAATTAAAAAAATGAAAAAAACTACGGGGAATATCCATAGAAAGATGAAATCTATATGACAACTACTTGATGTACTAATTACCTTGGCTGCAAGCCAAGGAGAAAGAGAAGTGTCAACTGCCATACATATACAAGCATTTGCATTTCCTTTGTTCTTTTGACGCTTTGTGGTCAATGTGGGGAAGGTGGAAGACAGATGTATCGTCCTGTCTTCTTGTAGCCAGCTAGTTTGATCTCAAATTCTTGATCACTCTAGGACACACTTACTATGCATTGAACTTTTTTTCAAATTTTAAAACTGCGGATCGTGAATCTGCATCACACGTTCGAACAAAAATCAATCCGTTTAAATGATTTCATTTTAAAATCTTTCAAAACACATCGCAACAAAACAGTGTAAGGTAGATATGATCTAGAATTGGTTTCTTGTTATCAACTTGTATCAAATCTCAATTACCATAATAAATCCAAGTACCTATTTCCAGCTGCATACCCAAAAAATAATTAAGTGATAAAAGCATTTGTACATATGGACGACTATGGAAGGGACCCCTTGATATGATGTGCAATGGATAACACTTGGACAACGCACAGAGACATAAATCTGCTGCACAACTTTGGTATCATCCTTTATTACAACATGCATGTTCTTTGGTACTTATATTTTTTCCTTTCTTTTGGTATTTTCTTCTATTTATGTGAGTTGGATGTTTCCTTTTCTCTTGTATTGATACTTGTCATCCAAAAAAATGATAATGAAACACTGATTGATGACATTTCTTTTCAGGGCACAATGCAGCATGTAAATGATGATACTATTTTTTTCTATTCTACGTTAGTACACAGTGTCTAATCTGAAATCACCAGGGCAACGTCCTATATTGCATTATTGTTGAAACAAATACATGTGCATATTGTATTTTGCTTCGCCATGATTCTCCCAGTGCATAATTGTCGTCCGTGAGATTTTGAACTCAATACTTGTTATGATAAAGTGAGACTGAGTGCGACCATATGAAATGGTCACATTTTTCATTTTTCTCAATCAAAAATTCCTCAACTCAGTAAATTACATATACCAAAAGTAAATTTTGAGCTTCGTTTTGTTCTCTTTCATGCTTGGATGGGTCACGAGGCATGACTTATTATTTTTACACAAGGCAAACTCTAGCAGGAGCTTAGGGTCTATGTCAAGGGAGTGTGTTGAGGGTTCAATCTTGTCGTCTAATAATAATTCTGCAATTGGTCTTATGGATACTAAAGACGAGAAAACCTAGAATGGCTAGACTGAGGGGTTATAGTATCTCCTCATTGTAGTCTCTCGTTATAACCTCTCATAACACTCTCTGAACTCTATTTTACGTTAATGGGCCAGAGTAAGTAGGAAAATTAAACACACCCAACCTCTTTTCCAATGGTCTGATTGAAATGTATGACCTCTACCACAACCACTTCCACTTGTTTGTAAGGTCCACTGGTGGATTCAAGCATCTAATTCCTTTGCAAATCTGGCATGCAACTATCTTGGTTGAGGAGGGGACCCCATATTGGATTTTTCTTTTTTGGTCTGACCCCATATTGGATGTTATGGACTCTGCAAATTTAAAAGTTGGGACTATCAGATGATCATGACACACCCTTTAAATCTGCAAACATACTGAACTGGACCAAAAACAGGTTTTAACTTTCACCCACTTTCAAGAAATAAACAAATTTTCATATTCACAATTGAAAATAAACAAATTTACAAAAATGTGGTATTAATTGTTTTTGTAACTCACTGCATTTTCCATAAACTTGTGCTTAGAATTAGTGCTGTAAGGATTGTGACCCATGCTGAATACACCAAAGCAAAAAACAAACCACCGCTACTGATTGCCTGGTTGTCCCATTAAGAGGATGAATGAATTTAAGAGCCATCACAGGGATATTTACGTACTTTAATTTTGTTTTTATTCATAATATCTATGACACCAACCACGTGGTATACTCGGAGCACTCCTAGTGAAGAGGTAAAATATCATTAATTTAAACTATCGCAAAAAAACACTAAAATATGTATTAATGTGCCCTCCATTACCCAAACAAAATAGGTACTCACAAAAAGGAAATGCTCAGAACCAACAAAACTTTGGCACCAAAATATTTGCAGATGAGTTGGGCCCTGTAAAGGTTCATGTGGAAAGGTTCATGCCCATATCTGCTACGCTATCTAAAATCGCAGACTCATTTTGGGTTGGGCCTTGAGCTAATGCAACATCCATGCATGGCCTTTCCAGCTGCAACATAATCTTCTTTCAGCCCACTTCTAAGTACCAACGCAACTTTTCCATAACGAAAAAATATGTGTATTTTGGCTGGCGAGTTCCAACAGGTCTTACATGTGCAACGTGGGGATGTCGTTGTAATGGTATCCAACTTAATCATACAGTGACATTCTAGAAAATTAAAACAATGACAGTACTACTGATTGACTTGAGATAGTGCCACAATAGCATTCTCGGCACATGTAACTTTCTCTCTGTAGATGGAGCCGATGATGCATATGCATTCCTAAAAGAGTTGCTTTTCAAATTTGGTTGTCAGCAATACAGGTATACGACATAGCAAATCATACATCGATTTGTTCACTGTTATCTTCCATCTTTTTTCCCTGTATTTTGTTCAATCACTCCTACCTATCCACTGCCTACCTACCATATGTCTTGGATCTGATTGATTACAATTGTTTTGGTTCATGAACTCTTTTCTTGGGGTATGTCGTCTAGCTAGCATGCGAATTAAAAGGTTGATTAGTTTATTGTAACTTTACCCTTTAGTGGATTTGTGAAAAACAAGAAGCTGGTAGCTATGGAGGTGATAACAAGATTGATTGTGATTTTACTTTTGGTTAATGCAATTTGTAATTAAAAAGTACAAAGCTAAACAAAGTAGTCAAAGAGCCTTGTTGGCTTACAGTCAATAGGTACTATGTGGTGACTGAAATTAGGTTCTAAAGGTGGTGTTTGGGTATGGGATTGGAATAATGAGGATGGGAATCAAATATAAATAGAATCAATTATATTGTTTGGTTGAAAATAATTGCAATCAAATGGGCTTGGGTCCAATGTTTGGGTCTCTCGAGTCTAGATGGCTTTGGTTTGTAATGAAGGAGTCCTTAATACCCATTCGATTAATGAAAATGTTTAAATCAGTAATTTCTTTATTATAAGAAATTATTGATGTTGTTTGATAATCATAAAAGCCAACTGACCCCAAAAGATATAATTGAGTATATTATAAGATTCTGTGTTTCGTCAAATTGTTTTTCCAAAAAAATGGTACATGATGAATAGTACCAACTGTTCAATTGCTTTGAATTAGCACTCTGAATGATCACTGGTTTTTTTGACGAGTGATTCAACAAAAGAGAGCGCCAAAGATGACTTGGTGGATTTAGATTGTACATAGAAATGATGTCAATACCTTAACAAACAATCTTTATTTAAAATTGTCACTTTCTCTTCTCTCCCAACTCAATATCACTTGACATAAGCTCATAGACTATACTAAGGAGCAGTTATTGACACTTTAAAATATTTATCTTACACAAACGCGTGAGTGTGTGTCAATTTGAGATACTGTCACACTGACATCCCTGAGATGTGGCCAATGATGCATGCGTATTCCCTAGTTGCTTTTCAAATTGGGTTACCAGCAATACAGTTATACAACATAGTAAATCATGCTACAAAGATGCATCGATTTGTTTACTTTTATGTTCCATCTTTTTTCCCTGTATTTGTGCATTCTCTCCTACCTATCCACTCCCTAACTACCATATATCTTGGATCTCATTGATTACAATTTGCTTTGGTATATGAACACTTTTCTTGGGGTAGTCGTCTAGCATGTAAATTAAAGGGTAAAAAGCAAAATGGGAAGGAGAGAACAAAATTCATACGGTTGGTTAGTCTATTGTAACTTTACCCTTTTGTGGATTTGTAAAAACAAGAAGCTGGTAAGCTATGGAGGTGATAACAAGATTGATTGTGATTTTACTTTTGGTTAATGCAATTTTTAATTTTAAAGTATAAAAGCTAAGCAAAGTAGACAGAGAACCTTGTTCTCTTACAGTGAGCAGGTGCTCTGTGGTAAGTTATAGGTTCTAAGGCTGTGTTCGGGTGTGGGATTGGAATAACAGAAAGGTCAATACACTACATCAGAACACATCATTCACGGCGTGCTTTGTACACTGTAAAGTGTCATTCACAGCGAAAGACTGCAAGCAATAAAAGTCCTCGTTGTAAATGATGTTCCTCAATTACAACGTGCTTTTCCAGTCGCAAATAATTCAACGAAAAACACACCGTAATCTTAGTAGTAATCACATTATTAAAAAAAAATTCCTAGAACTTACTTAGTAATCTTCTTCGATAATCATGAAGCGAACTGACCGAAAAAGAAATATAAATCCAGCTCGGTTACTTTAGTCCTCATAGTGATTTGAGCTTGATATGTATGAATTGTCCCTGGACAATGTTTAGTACGTGCTGATTTTTATTCATCAAAACTTGGAACCTTTTCAACGCTCAGTAAAGGAAATTATTGCGACCTCCAACAATGACTTCGGAACCTCCCCTTTTTTCTTTCATTCATAAAGAAGTTGCCACCCGCTTGAATTCGAGAAGGTGTCTATAAATAAGATTCCTCTAAGACGTAACTTTCATCTTTCACCTTCATTCTCTTTTTTCTCCTTTTCCTTTTCCAAACACTGACGCATAATTTCTTAGTTTTTGTGTTTCTTCCATGATAGGCACAAGGAGTGGCAGATCCATGAACAACACCCAATAAGATCATAATGTAAATGTGCCAAAACAAAAAATTCCTTATTTTTCTTATATGTTGTTTTATCTTCCAAATTTTATTCCTTTTTCTTGGACAAATATATTTAAATGATTTCAATTTGTCAAATTTTTATTTTTATGCTTCTTTTTTAAAGAGAAAAGAATTTTATTCCAAAAAAAATGAACAAACAAACAGTTGATAAGCAATCCAATCCAAATATAAATTGAAATTAGGAAAAGCGGCGGCAAGAGGTGGATTTGGCGCGGGCAGGATGGTGGTGTGGGTTAATGGGTTAGGGCTTAAGGTTTGAGAAAGGGATAGGGAGAGTTTGAATCTAATTTTAAAGGATTTTGGGGTCTCGAGAAAGGTCTGCAATCGAGTAAATAAGGGGGGAGGTTTTGTTGGCGAGACTTGTGGGTCATTGACTTTCTTTCCTTACACACTAAGGATTCTCATTATAATTGTATTTGATTTACTTTAATTCATGATTTCGTACTGTAAATAAAAATATGAATTTATTATTTACTTGGTCACTAAGGCTCCGTTGTATTATAAATATACCTCCTACAAGGAGAGGAATATATATAAAATTTCCACAAACAAATACTCTCATATTAAGTTTCATATTTTAGCATGGTATCATAGCAGCGATCTTGGAATTGCTGACTCTAGTTTCAAAACCCCACCACCGCCATGGAGGTAGCACCACCAACTCCTTCTCTCCTTCTTAACCAACCATAGTTGAGTTGAGTGCCTAGGTGGCTCAACTCCTACAATGCTGACTTCGACCCCAAACCTGATCCTGAATCAGGATCCTATTTTAACAACCGTGACCCCTACCACAACGATGACCCAACCCCAACCCCAACCTCGACTTCGATGACGACTTTGACCCCAAATTTGTCTCTAATTCAGACCCAGATCCCGACTTCGACTCTGACTCCGACCCTAACTCAAGCTCAAATCTCGATCGAGATTCCTACTAAACTTGTATCCTATGCATATTCCGCTGCACAGATTATGACTTCCCAACTAACGACCTCGACACATGGACAAGATTGAGCATACTGTGGTGATCCAAGACACACTCATAAGACTTGTTTTAAATTTCATAGCTACCTCGAATGGTGGGCTAATCTCAAAAATTGAACACAACGTGATACGGCCAATAATGGTATTAGTTATGGATTACAAACTTCGGGTAAGAGTGATTCCACGAGCTGGATAATTGATTTCGATGCAATTGATCATATGACGTTTGATCCTGATGGTTTTTTGAATAGTTCCCAACCCCGACAAACTTTTATTTGCTGAAGAATAAAAATGAAGTGTTTTCTCATTTTCAGTTCATCCACAAACAAATGACAGCTTAGTTCAATACTCAAATACATATTCTTTGCTTAGACAATGATGGAGAATTTATTAATCATAACTTTCAGGCTTACTTCTAACAACATGGAATTATCCATGAGAAGACGTGTCCTCAAACACCACAACAAAATGGTGTTGCTAAACAAAAGAATTGATATCTTTTTGAAACATCCCAAGCACTTCTGATTGGTGCTCATGTTCCTCGCTCATCACTGGGATGATGCTATTGTCACCGTAATTCACCGAAATCATTTATGCATCGGAGTTTACCAAATATCCAATGTAGTAAGTGATAAACAACGATGGAGAATATCCGTTGCCTATTACATAGTAATAGGCAACATGCTTGAATACCACGGTATTTATGTGTAATAGGCAATGAATTTTATCCGTTGCTAAAGCCCTTTTTTGACATAGTGGTCGTTAGTCAATTTATGCATTCTCCAAGTGAAGACAACATGAATGCAGTTCTTTAGATACTTAGATATTTAAATATGCACCCAGAAAATGACTTATGTTCTCAAAACATGGTCATCTAAATATTGATAGTTATTCATATGCAAATTGGGCAAGCAGTGTAAAATTTAGAAGATCCACATAGCGTTACTTCACATTCGTAAGAGGTAATTTGGTGATATGGAGGAGCAAGAAACAAAAGGTAGTAGCTTTATCTCGTGCAGAAGCCGTGTTCTGAGGCATGACTAAAGGAATGTGTGAGCTTCTTTGGTTAAGGAAGTTGCTTACTAAACTTGGGTATAAACCCATGTCCACAATGAATCTTTTTTGTGACAACAAGGCTGTTATAGCTATTGCATAGAATTCTGTTCAACATGATCGCACTAAACATGTTGAGGTGAATCAACACCTCATCAAACAGAAGTCGAAGCTAAAGTGATTCAATTTCATTTCGTGAAGTCTGAGGATCAATTGGCAGATATTTTAACAAAAACGATTTCCAATAGAGCATTCCATAATTCACTAGGATCTGTTAGGTATTAGTGACATCTATGCACTAACGTCAGGAGGAGTGTTGGCGTGACTTATGGACCATTGACTGTCTTTCTTTACACGCCAAGGATTCCCATTATAATTGTGTTTGCTTTATATTAATTCATGATTTCCTATTATAAATAGAAATAGCAATTTATTATTTACTTGACCACCAAGGCTCTGTTGTATTATAATATGACCTTATACAAAGAGAAGAATATATCAAAAATTCCCACAAACAAATATTCTCATATTAGGTTTCATATTTTAGCAGGTTTCTGTTCTTTTTTTTTTAAAACTTGGCTCAAAATAATGTCGTTTTGATGCTAGGTCATTTAAAAAAAATTTGAATGCGCCTAGACCAAAATGATGCCATTTTGGCCATGCGTTTTAGGGAAGAAAAAAAAAAGCAAGGCTACGCATAGACCTTTCATCAAGCACCTTGTGAGCATGATAGGGTCGCTTATCTGCTGCCATAAGGTTGCCACAAGGACTCCACAACCATTTTTCAGCATCTATAGGGTCGTCTGACCCCATTTGTCCCTCTCGTCTGCCCCTAGACAATGGTAAATGCTCTTAACCATTTGAGCTGCAAGCCCCCTTTGCAACAAATTTTTGTTTGATAATGGCATTATTGTTAGGTTTTAAAGATTAACTCTGCGATTATAATGATTTTCTTGTTTTTAAAATTTGGGATGAAACCACCATCTTTTTTTTTTCTTTTTCTTTTTCTTTGAGAAAAAGTGATATTAATTATTGATAAAACATAGCATAGTACAAACAAAGCCACAAAAGAGCCAAAATGAGTACAATATCTCTAGTGGCCAAACACAACAACATGTTGATTTGATCTGGAGAGAAGTACACCTAAACTAACAAATACTCAACCCCATGATTCAGCACACTGTATGTGCAAAGGTCTTGCGTTCGAGTCCTAGCATCCATGTAGTGTGTATGAGTGTAGTATGCTATCGCCCCTCTTAATAGGAAATGTCTTTTAAAAAAAGGCACACTAAATGCATTATGGTACAAGTAGAAAGGATTACGAGCCTCTGCATTTAGCATCGATGCATTTGTCTGCATTTACTAAAATCTTTACCATTTGATTAATCTAATGAGGTTAATTAATCCACATCGGCATAGTTATATTACCTTTAAAAATCACATGTTGTATCGTATCACCCCTTTCACAACCTCTCTCTATCATGTCTCCCTTTTCCTAGACTCCTAGATTCCCATGGATGTCATCCCTCAACGGTCCAGCCCAAAGAGCACTTCCATCGCGCAAAGCCAGCCCATGCAAGAGGGGGCCCAAGGCCCGTTTTGCGGTTCCAGCGGCCAAATGCAGCCTGGGCAAGGCGTGGGGCCTACCGACCAGGGCAAGCCTGTAGGAAAATCCAACTTGTGATGCTGTCTGGGCAAATGGCGTAATGTTGATGTCATAATGACATCATCAACCAATTAAAATAATTAAAAAATGGAAAAAAAAAATTATCTAGCCATATTGTTTACTTCCTAAACCAAAACCCTAAACCCTATCAAAATTAATCTTTTATGTATAAAAAATAAAAATAATTTAAAGTAAATAGTAATCACCCTTTGTCATGACAATGGGTGGAAACACACTTTCCCTTTTGTAAGGGCTAGCACTATTTATCTGAATAGTAATAGCTCTTACCTCCTTTTGCCTTTTACCATGGCAAATAGGTGGAAGTGCTCTAATGATAAAGTTGTATTAAATTTTCTTTATTACTGTTAATTTCGCCAGCCATAGAATAATCAATACTTGGGTATAACCATACTTGTGTTTTGAACAAGTTAGTCCTGTGTTGATAAAAGGGAATTCTGACAACAAATTCAATTCTACGCACTTTTCAATTTCTCCTCAACTTCCATAGAGAGCATGTTCAATATAAAGATTAGAAAAAACAATATTAATAATTATTTATTTAATTAATCTTGAATCTACATGTATGTATCAAGTCCAGTATTATGTATGTATAATCCATTATTGATGGTTACCAATTCTCTAGCTTTTTTTAATTTGATTTCTTCGATTTGTTGATTGGTTTTACTTTTATTTGCCTTAAAATACATTAGGTATGTGGTTTGTTTCTTGTTTGCAGCTGGGACTCAGATAAGGAGGGGTTGGGATTAGACCACTAGAGAGATGATAACCATAGAAATAAAAGTCTGGGAAGAGGGTTTCTCATAAGAGCACTTCCACCTATTTGCTATAGAGTTTTGGTGTGGGAAGTGAATAATATAACTAAGTAATTATTTTTTAAAAAATTATGAAATTCTTAGTATTTTTTTGATTTTTTTTTTTTGTTGCTGACATCATCGTTAACGTCAACAAACCTAGGTTAGAGGTCAGACTAGTTTGGCTCTGGGCTGGCCCAATTTCATGGGTCTCACACCTGCAAGCAAGGCCCGGAAGCACTTCCTGGACTTGAGCCTTGTCCTTCTCAGGCTGCAATCCATTGCTGGAAGTGCTCTAAGAGGCATGGGTTGGGGAGGGTGTGAAAGGGAAAGGGGAAGATTGCGCTCATTAAAGATGGGGAAGGGTAATTGATATAGTACAACATGTGATTTTTAAGATAATATAACTATACTGATATGGATTAATTAACTTCGACATGTAGATTAAAACATCAAAAAATCAGTCAACTTTTTGGGTGTGTTTATTTCAGTAGTGAAACTCCCTACGCTACACAAATTTCAGTAAATACACCAAATGATGCTAAATGCAGAGACTCGGGATCCCAAGTAGAGAATTCCTAACGTACTATTATTCTAGAAATTATTGATTTCGTATAAAACTTTTAACTGAGCAAACTAATTGATTAAACTAACATTATTGTAGGTGATAATTTAATTTATGAACTTGGATGCTAATTGATGTAACGACATTTCAATTATTCAAATTAATTATCTCATCCCATTGTTTGTTGTCATGTGAATCATTAAACCATAGTTAATTTTTTTTAATACACATTACATACCAAATAGTGTCTACAAGTTAATGAATTGGTCTTCAATGCTTATAGAGCTGCTGAATTAATTAACAAGTTTGGTGACTATCAGAGCAAGCAATGTGACGTTTCTCAAGACCCGAGAAAGATTCAATAACATTATTAAAAATAATTCCTCCAAATAAATTAACCAGTGAAAAACCATGTCCCTATGTACAAGTTGAAAATCCATGGGCGGCTCTCGTTAATATTCCTCACCCCACACCCCACACCCCACATTTTTCTTTTCTTTTTCTTTTTTTTTTTTTTTCTTTTTTTTTTACAAATTAAAAAGTAATATTCCCCCTTTTAAGAACCAAGAACAAAAGTCCGTATAGCATCTTCAACAAATTATTATCATATGCTGTCTTTTTCAAACAAAGCTACAAAAAGAGTATTAGACGCATACCAATATGAATACCTTTTGATGAAAAAGGTAGCTCATTAAAAATCACTAAACAAAACAATAATCTTGATGTGGAATACATGCAATCACCTGTAAACTATGCGTATCATAAATAATGTTAGTCTCATTAGCGCTTCATCTAGCTAAACTAAAAATTAGACCTATATCAACACATGAAATAAAAAGGGAAGAAATATTTATTAAATTGTGGAAGCATATATGCTGCCCTTGCACTAAGAAAATGCATAAGTTTGTGATTATGTCATGACGCCATGTCCCACTAAACTTTTCATTATAATATAAATTCTTTTTATGTGGAGTAGTTTGAAACTAAGAACCTAGCAAATCTGGATTCCCTTCTCATCACTTATGAAAAGTGCCAAAGCTTATGGTAGAGCAGATCACTAGCATGGCAGCCTATTGCATCATTTATAGACCCGAAATTAGGCTCATGATAGTAATGGTTTTAACTTTTAGTTAGGTTCAAAGGTAATCGAAACATCTTGTAATAAAAAATAAGCATATTTCAGTTTCTCACATGATACACAATGTAACACATTAATCAACGAGAATTTTATCCACTTACAAGTTTGCTAGGTTCTTAAAAAATAAGCATATTTCAGTTCAAAGGCAATGATTTCCTCACTCCTATTTTATCCACTTACACTCCTTTTTTAGTTATAAAAAAGAAGTGTAAGTGAATAAAATAGAAAAAAAAGGAGTGGGGAAATCACCACTCTTTATTTTATATGCACTTATACCCTGTGGCTTAACTAGACCTTTATGAACTTATATATATATATATATATATATTAGAATTTAAAAGCGTCATAGTCACTTCAAGCCTACAGGACATTGAACACCCGTCTCCCTTAAAATTTGGAGGTGCTAAGAATCTTCATAGCCCTTGAATGGCTCAAACCTTACAACTAATAAAAAATATTTAAAAAAATCTGCAAAACGAATAATCTCATTAGTTTAATTGGATTTTTTTAATTATGGTAAACACGTGGAAAATTCTAAAGGGGTTCGTCGTATCTAGCTAGTACGCCATCATCACACATATAAAATCTTCCCTTTGGTATCAAATTCCCACAATCACATGTTTCCTAATAAAATAATAATCACAAGTGGAATTTAAAATATTGGAAAAAATAAAAGTGGAAATTTAAAAATTAATTTAAATCCAACAGGACGAGAACTGAGGGAGGTTTCATGTTTCAGAGACATGCCTGGTGCAAAGGAAGCACACGTGGGGCCTCAGTACTTCCCCACGTGTTACGTCTTGGGGGCCTCGTCATGCTTCATGAACAAACGTATCTGGTTACAGTCCCTGAGTATCTGAGAGCAGTTCCGGCTCAGCTTCCCAAGTAAATCCGTACAGTATTCTCTACGGTAATTTTACAAGCCTTCTCCACCACGTAAAATTGAGTCACCTGACCAAAAATAAAATTAAAAATTAAAAATAAAATTTGAGGCAAAGTGAATTTCGATAACTTAGACTGCACGATGTAAAGCGAGTAGAGCAGGATTATTCAAACGTTGGTACCATTGTTGAAGATGTAAAGCATCTTCAGAAATAGATTTCTAGTTCTCTTTTTTAATTTACTCATAGGAAAGCAAATGGTATTACGCACCGACTTGCTCGATTTGGTATGCATAATGTGGATATCTTTATATTGGTTTGAGGTGCATTCTGATCTTATTCATGATACCCTGTTATATGATTTGTTGAGTTGGGGTTAGGTGTTTTGTTTCCTCCCATTGTCATTCTTCGTTTTATCAATAAAGTTTCCCTCGTTCGTCGAGGATCTCTAAAAATAAAATAAAACTTAGACTGCATTACAAGGAGTTTGTAGCTCAAACGATTAAGAGCATTTACTCTACATATTAGATTCGATTCCT